>NC_056625.2:222432692-222745026 GCF_002870075.4 Lactuca sativa
AGTGTTAGTCGTGAGGCATTGAGTCGGCCACTGAGAGTTTCCATAGCTGACGAGAGAGTGATTTATGCCACGGAGGTTCTCCGGGGATGCGTGTTAGAGATTTTCGGTGTTGAGTTCCCGATTGATCTGGTTCCTATTGCGATGGGTATTGTCTGTGTCATTGTGGGCATGGACTGGTTGAGCAGATTTGGCGCAGTTATCGACTGTGAGCGTCAGTTGGTGACCATACGAGACCCTAGTGGGGGAGTTCTTTCAGTGTACGGCGAGGGTACACGTTCGGGATCAGCTTTTTGTTCGGCTGCTAGGGCAAGGCAGTGTCTACAGCAGGGCTGTAAGGGTTTTGTGGCGTATGTGATGGATACGCGAGTGGCTTCGGAGAGACTGAGTTCAGTTGAGGAGGTTCTGGTGGTGCGTGAGTTTCCAGATGTTTTTCCCGAGTTGCCAGGTGTGCCTCCTGTGAGGCAAGTGGAGTTCAGTATTGATTTGGTTCCGGGGGCCGCGCCTATCGCTAAGGTGCCTTATCGCCTTGCACCTCCAGAGATGCAAGAGTTATCCTCGCAGCTTCAGGAGCTGCTGGGGAAGGGATTTATTCGGCCGAGCAGCTCGCCGTGGGGAGCACCTATTTTGTTCGTCAAGAAGAAGGATGGTTCACACCGGATGTGCATTGATTACCGGGAGTTGAACAAGCTGACGGTCAAGAACCGTTACCCGTTACCGAGGATCGACGATTTGTTCGATCAGTTGCAGGGAGCATCTTGGTTCTCCAAGATCGATTTGAGCTCTGGATATCATCAGGTGAGAGTGCGGGATGAGGACGTCCAGAAGACAGCGTTCAGGACGCGTTATGGGCATTATGAGTTTGTGGTGATGCCTTTTAGGCTCACCAATGCCCCGGCTGTGTTAATGGATCTCATGAACAGAGTATGTAGGCCGATGTTGGATCGGTCGGTGATCGTATTTATCGATGATATTCTGGTATATTTGAGATCTAGAGAGCAGCATGAGGAGCATTTGAGGGAGGTCCTTGGGGTTTTGAGATCGGAGAAGCTTTATGCAAAGTTCTCCAAGTGTGATTTCTAGTTGCGGGAGGTCCAGTTCTTAGGACATCTTGTTAACCAGGAAGGGATATTGGTCGATCCGGCCAAGGTTGAGGCGGTGATGAGTTGGGAGGTGCCGAAGTGTAACAGCCCGAAATCTCAGGTATTATTAAATTATGTTTTTGGGGTGATTTAAAGGGGGACTCGGCGAGTTGGAGCCTAGACTCGCCGAGTAGGATCGCAGACTTGGTCGCGGGATCGCGACTGGACTCGACGAGTCCAGGTATGGACTCGGCGAGTCGACGCTGTTCAGCAGAAACCCTAACTGTTCGGTTTGGGATCGTATATAATGCTCTTATGTGCCGTCATTGTTCGTTTTTAGTCGATTGAGAGAAACCCTAATCGGTGGTGGGCATCTAGAGCAAGATTGGAGGATATTAGGGCTTGAAGAAGTTGTAGGACAAAGAGAAGAAGGTTTTGGCTAAAGGAACAGCAAAGGATTCGAGTTCTGCGATTTGGAAACACAGAGAGGGCATATTCCAGGTAATATTTCGGAATTCCTTCTGTTGTTTGTTGTGTTTGTGAAGTTAGGGTTTATGAAACCCATTTAGTGATTAGATAAGTTATTATGTTGTTACCCAAACGTTTATACCCCCGGTAATGAGATGTTTAGATGTCCAGAGGGTCCCATGGTTGTATACTTTGGGGCCATACGTGATTCAGGAAGCAGTTACTCGTCTGCATGGCATGGACTCGCCGAGTTGTTCTTCAGACTCGGCGAGTAGCTTGAAGATGTACTGGGACTCGCCGAGTTGTTCTTCAGACTCGGCGAGTGGAGTCGGGGTAGCCCCGCGATTCTTCCACGAGGACCTCGTCGAGTCAAGAGGTATGCTCGACGAGTAGAAAGGGAATATTCAGGGATCTGTGAGGACGACTAGACTCGCCGAGTCGCCAAGGTACTCGCCGAGTCCAGTCGAGTTGACCGTTGACCAGAGTTGACCTAAGTCTGACTTCTTAGGGATAGTCACACTTAGCTGTTATGAGTGTTAATGAGTTATGTAATGTTATAGGAGGGTTGTAGCTCGTTGGTTGTGCGCGAGTGGTTTCAGGAGTTGCTAGCTTTCAGCATTTTCGAGGTGAGTCTTCTCACTATACTGTACCCGGAAGGGTTTGATTGTGTGACCGGAAGGTCGATTATGTTATGTGATATGCATGCTATATGTGGTAAGCTAAATGTTTTATGGGTACGTATGCTATATGTGGTAAGCTAAGTGTTTTGTGGATATGTATGCTGTATGTGGTAAGTTAAGTATTATATGTGCTATGTATGATATGTTATGGGCCGGAAGGCGATTATGTTATGGGCCGGAAGGCGTTGTACTGAGGACCAGAAGGTCAGGGCCTGGAAAGGCGTATGTGTGTAAGTGTATATTGGGGAACTCACTAAGCATTTATGCTTACAGTTGTGGTGTATGTATGTATTTCAGGTACTAGCGAGGACCGTGGGAAGGCACCGGCATGATCGATACACACTGAAGATTGTTTTAGGATCTTGGGATTTGAATAAATGTATTGACTGAATAATTATACTTTTTATGCCTTGATTTTAATGGAAAATATTATGTTTTAAAAACTCAAATTTGTTTGAAAAATTTGAGTTGTTACAATTGGTATCAGAGCCTTGGTTTGAGGGATTCGGGTGCACCTTCGGGGGTAACTGAACTCAAACCGAGGATTTGAGGAAACTTTTCAAATAAAGGCATAAATTTTGTAAATGGTTTTGTAGTAAGCAAGAAAGAAGCAGTGTGTACGATCAGTCAGCGCCCGAACGGTAAAAGATCCCCAAAATACCTTACGATATTATATTATATGAATTGTTATGCATGCTAGAAGAATAGGTATTCATGATAGGACTAGAGTGGCCTGATTTGTGATGCCTTAGTCTAGGAAAGTTGCTTATATGAGATGCTTTGCTAGTATGCGGGTAAAGAGAGCGTATCAGAAGTAGAGTACTCCCTATCTGGAGTTTGGGGAGGAGGACTTGGGATGAACGTTGATGCGGTGTGGTCGGTAGTATTGGGCCCGTACTACCGAGGACACCGGGTCAGTGGGAGACCCAAGTAAGAATCCCTGGATATCTGGGTCTGAGTAGGGTTGCGTGTCGAGTACGATTATGCTCGGTAGAATCTCTGATAGTTTTATGTTGTATTTCAGAGATATCATGGTTAGACCGCGGCATGGGGCGAGTACGAGCGGTGTGAGTGACGAGGATATTCGTCAGATGATCCACGAGGAGGTGGCGGCGGCGATCCGGGCTGAGATCCCGGAGATGTTTGGGTCCATCAAGACCACTCTGATGGAGACGTTTGACGAGCGGTACGCCGCATTGACTGAGGCTGCAACCGCTGCAGCTACCGCCGCTGTGGCCGCTGCTAGGCCACAGGGGGGTGATTCATTGCTGTTTCGAGAATTCAGCAACACGAAGCCACCAGAGTTCGACGGGACGCAGGATCCGATTGCTGCGATGAGGTGGATCGCAGATATAGAGGGGTGCTTCTACACTTGTTCATGCCCGGAGCACCTGAGGGTACGGTTCGCTTTGAACCAGCTCCGTCTGGGAGCCAAGGACTGGTGGAAGTTCGTGACGGCGAACTTCACTTTAGCAGAGACTGCGGCAGTGACTTGGGAGGGGTTCACTACCATGTTCAGGGATGAGTACGTTCCCCCGGTGGAGCGGGAACGGTTGGTTCAGGAGTTCTTAACCCTCAAGCAGGGTACTGATTCGGTGGCGGTGATCACGCGGAAGTTCCACGAGAGGGCGATGTTTTGCCCCGAGCTAGTAGCCACAGAGCAGGCTCGGATGAGCCGGTACTTGGGTATTCTGAGGCGGGAGATCCGGGAGTTTGTGTCAAACTCCACCTATCATACTTTTACTGAGCTTCAGGCGAATGCCAGAAAGCGTGAGATCGAGTTAGAGACTCAGGCCAGGGAGGAGGCCGAGTCTCAGCAGGCAGACCGGCGACCGGCTCAGTCTCAGCCGGCAGCCAAGCGGATCAAGTCCGCCGATTCGAGGACGGGAGGTTCGAAGAACCGCACTTGCGTAAAGTGCGGTAAGGGTCATGATGGGGCGTGTCGAGCCGGTGCTTGCTACAAGTGTGGCAAGGAGGGACACATTGCTAGGGAGTGTCCCAAGGGATTTATGGTTTGCTTTCATTGCAACCAGACCGGCCATCGGAAGGCCGAGTGCCCTCAGCTTCGTCAGGGATCTGCACCTGTTGCCAGGACTACTGAGACTCGACCGGTGAAGGTCGAGGCCCCGAAGGCTCGTGGGAGAGCCTTTCAGCTGACTGCGGAGGAGGTCCGCGCTGCGCCCGATGTTGTGGCAGGTATGTTTTAATTCATGTACTTATTTTAATGCCAGATGTTATGCTTATGTTATTATATGCGTAGGTACTTTCCTTGTGAATTCTGTGCCTGCCTTAGTGTTATTTGACTCGGGTGCGAGTAGGTCCTTTGTGTCCTTAACCTTTAGTCAGCAGATCGACGTGAGTCGTGAGTCGTTGAGTCGACCTTTGCGGGTTTCTATAGCTGACGAGAAGGTGATTTGTGCTACGGAGGTTCTTCGGGGATGTGTACTAGAGATTTTCGGGGTTGGATTCCCGATTGACCTGATTCCTATTGCGATGGGGGATGTCTGTGTTATTGTGGGCATGGATTGGCTGAGCCGGTTCGGCGCTGTTATCGACTGTGAGCGTCAGTTGGTGACTATACGAGACCCTAGAGGGGGAGTTCTTTCGGTGTACGGCGAGGGTACCCGTGCGGGATCAGCCTTTTGTTCGGCCGCTAGGGCGAGGCAGTGTCTACGGCAGGGCTGTAAAGGTTTTGTGGCGTATGTGATGGATACGCGGGAGGTTTCCGAGAAACCGAAGTCAGTTGAGGAAGTTCCGGTGGTGCGCGAATTTTCAGATGTCTTTCCCGAGGAGTTGCCGGGAGTACCGCCTGTGAGGCAAGTAGAGTTTAGTATTGATCTGATTCCGGGGGCAGCACCTATTGCTAAAGTGCCCTATCGTCTTGCACCTCCAGAGATGCAAGAGTTGTCCTCGCAACTCCAGGAGTTGCTGGGGAAGGGATTCATTCGGCCGAGCAGCTCGCCATGGGGAGCACCTATTTTGTTCGTCAAGAAGAAGGATGGTTCGCACCGGATGTGCATTGATTACCGGGAGTTGAACAAGCTAACGGTCAAGAACCGTTACCCGTTGCCGAGGATCGATGATTTATTCGATCAGTTGCAGGGAGCGTCTTGGTTTTCCAAGATCGATCTGAGGTCGGGTTACCATCAGGTGAGAGTACGGGATGAAGATGTCCAGAAGACAGCGTTTAGGACGCGATATGGGCATTATGAGTTTGTGGTGATGCCTTTTGGACTCACCAATGCCCCGGCTGTGTTCATGGATCTCATGAACAGGGTATGCAGGCCGATGTTGGATCGGTCGGTGATCGTATTTATCGACGACATTCTGGTGTATTCGAGATCGAGAGAGCAGCATGAGGAACATTTGAGGGAGGTCCTTGAGGTATTGAGGTCGGAGAAGCTTTATGCAAAGTTCTCCAAATGTGACTTCTGGTTGCGGGAGGTCCAGTTTCTAGGACATGTAGTTAATCAGAAAGGGATATTGGTCGATCCGGCCAAGGTTGAGGCGGTGATGAGTTGGGAGGTGCCGAAGTCACCCTCTGAGATCAGAAGTTTCCTTGGGTTGGCAGGGTATTATCGGAGATTCATCAAGGATTTCTCCAAGATCGCAGTGCCACTCACCAGATTGACCCGAAAGGGTGTTACGTTCTCATGGGGGCCCGAGCAGCAGACCTCCTTTGAGACACTTCGCCAGAGATTGTGCGAAGCCCCGGTATTAGCTCTCCCAGAAGGGATGGAAGATTTCGTAGTATATTGCGACGCATCGATTTCGGGATTGGGTGCAGTGTTGATGCAGAGGGGTCATGTGATAGCTTATGCGTCGAGGCAGCTGAAGCCTCATGAGGCGAGATATCCCACGCATGATTTAGAGCTGGGAGCAGTAGTGTTCGCTCTCAAGATTTGGCGTCACTACTTGTATGGGGTTCGATGTACGATATACACGGACCATAAGAGTTTGAAGTATTTGATGGATCAACCCAACCTAAATATGCGTCAGAGGAGGTGGTTGGATGTGGTCAAGGATTATGATTGTGAGATCCTGTACCACCCAGGCAAGGCTAATGTGGTAGCCGACGCGTTGAGCCGCAGGGCGGAGAACACTCCATTGCGAGATGTGTGCTTGAGATTGACCGTGATGACTCCTGTATTGGACGATATTCGTAGGGCACAGGCTGAGGCTGTGCGACCTGAAATGCAGAAGAAGGAGCGGGTTGTGGGGTTAGTCTCAGAGTTTGTCAAGGATGGTCGAGGCCTTATGACGTTTCGGGGTCGGATTTGGGTGCCGTTCGTGGGCAGTACGCGTATTACGTTGATGGAAGAGGCTCATAAATCGAAATTCTCGATTCATCCCGGTGCTACAAAGATGTATTTGGATCTAAGGAAGGAATATTGGTGGCCCTGTATGAAGAGGGACGTGGCATGGTTCGTTGAGAGGTGCTTGACCTGTCGTAGGGTTAAGGCTGAGCACCAGAGACCGCATGGCAAGTTACAGCCATTGGAGATCCCCGAGTGGAAGTGGGAGCAGATTACTATGGATTTTATCACCAAATTACCGAGGACTGCTAGGGGAGTTGACGCAATTTGGGTGATCGTGGATAGGTTGACAAAGAGTGCACACTTCCTTGCCATCAGTGAGGGTTCTTCGGCGGAGAAATTGGCGGAGATATACGTTAGAGAGGTGGTGTCTCGGCACGGGGTGCCGATCTCGATTGTGTCAGACCGTGATGTGCGCTTTACTTCCAGATTCTGGAAGAAATTCCATGAGGAACTGGGTACTAAATTGCATTTTAGTACCGCATACCATCCCCAGACAGACGGTCAGAGCGAGCGAACGATTCAGACGCTGGAAGACATGCTCCGAGCGTGTGTGTTAGACTTTGGGGGTAGCTGGGATGCGTACTTACCTTTGGCGGAGTTCTCCTACAACAACAGCCATCATTCGAGCATTGGTATGCCGCCTTTCGAGCTGTTGTATGGTAGGAGGTGTCGGACTCCCATTTGCTGGGGAGAAGTGGGACAGAGAGTAATGGGCAGCACGGAGATTGTGCTCCAGACGTCAGAACAGATTCAGCGAGTGAGACAAAGGTTACTAACTGCCCAGAGCCGACAGAAGAGTTATGCAGACCGGCGCCGATCCGAGCTTGAATTTCAAGTCGGCGACTACGTTCTCCTGAAGGTCTCTCCTTGGAAAGGAGTGATTCGATTCAGGAAGAGAGGCAAATTGGGGCCCCGGTATATTGGGCCATTTCGTGTCGTTGCAAGGGTAGGCCGGGTAGCCTACCGGTTGGAGTTACCAGCGGAGTTGGGTCAGATCCATGACACTTTTCATGTGTCGCAGTTGAGGAAATGCATAGCCGATGAGTCGGCAGTGGTTCCACTGGAAGATATTCAGGTGGATGCGAGCCTGAATTACGCGGAGAGACCAGTGGCGATCAAGGATCGGAAGATCAAGGTTCTGAGGAACAAGGAAGTACCTCTGGTGCTAGTTCAATGGCAACACCGTAGGGGATCGGAATTGACTTGGGAGCCGGAACGTGAGATGCGGGAGCAGCATCCGGAACTATTTGCAGAGTGAGACTTCGAGGGCGAAGTCTAATCCAAGTGGGGGAGAGTTGTAACAGCCCGAAATCTCAGGTATTATTAAATTATGTTTTTGGGGTGATTTAAAGGGGGACTCGGCGAGTTGGAGCCTAGACTCGCCGAGTAGGATCGCAGACTTGGTCGCGGGATCGCGACTGGACTCGACGAGTCCAGGTATGGACTCGGCGAGTCGACGCTGTTCAGCAGAAACCCTAACTGTTCGGTTTGGGATCGTATATAATGCTCTTATGTGCCGTCATTGTTCGTTTTTAGTCGATTGAGAGAAACCCTAATCGGTGGTGGGCATCTAGAGCAAGATTGGAGGATATTAGGGCTTGAAGAAGTTGTAGGACAAAGAGAAGAAGGTTTTGGCTAAAGGAACAGCAAAGGATTCGAGTTCTGCGATTTGGAAACACAGAGAGGGCATATTCCAGGTAATATTTCGGAATTCCTTCTGTTGTTTGTTGTGTTTGTGAAGTTAGGGTTTATGAAACCCATTTAGTGATTAGATAAGTTATTATGTTGTTACCCAAACGTTTATACCCCCGGTAATGAGATGTTTAGATGTCCAGAGGGTCCCATGGTTGTATACTTTGGGGCCATACGTGATTCAGGAAGCAGTTACTCGTCTGCATGGCATGGACTCGCCGAGTTGTTCTTCAGACTCGGCGAGTAGCTTGAAGATGTACTGGGACTCGCCGAGTTGTTCTTCAGACTCGGCGAGTGGAGTCGGGGTAGCCCCGCGATTCTTCCACGAGGACCTCGTCGAGTCAAGAGGTATGCTCGACGAGTAGAAAGGGAATATTCAGGGATCTGTGAGGACGACTAGAATCGCCGAGTCGCCAAGGTACTCGCCGAGTCCAGTCGAGTTGACCGTTGACCAGAGTTGACCTAAGTCTGACTTCTTAGGGATAGTCACACTTAGCTGTTATGAGTGTTAATGAGTTATGTAATGTTATAGGAGGGTTGTAGCTCGTTGGTTGTGCGCGAGTGGTTTCAGGAGTTGCTAGCTTTCAGCATTTTCGAGGTGAGTCTTCTCACTATACTGTACCCGGAAGGGTTTGATTGTGTGACCGGAAGGTCGATTATGTTATGTGATATGCATGCTATATGTGGTAAGCTAAATGTTTTATGGGTACGTATGCTATATGTGGTAAGCTAAGTGTTTTGTGGATATGTATGATGTATGTGGTAAGTTAAGTATTATATGTGCTATGTATGATATGTTATGGGCCGGAAGGCGATTATGTTATGGGCCGGAAGGCGTTGTACTGAGGACCAGAAGGTCAGGGCCTGGAAAGGCGTATGTGTGTAAGTGTATATTGGGGAACTCACTAAGCATTTATGCTTACAGTTGTGGTGTATGTATGTATTTCAGGTACTAGCGAGGACCGTGGGAAGGCACCGGCATGATCGATACACACTGAAGATTGTTTTAGGATCTTGGGATTTGAATAAATGTATTGACTGAATAATTATACTTTTTATGCCTTGATTTTAATGGAAAATATTATGTTTTAAAAACTCAAATTTGTTTGAAAAATTTGAGTTGTTACACGAAGTCACCTTCTGAGATCAGGAGTTTCCTAGGGTTGGCGGGGTACTATCGGAGATTTATCAGGGATTTCTACAAGATTGCAGTGCCACTCACCAGATTGACCCGGAAGGGTGTTGCTCTTTCATGGGGTCTCGAGCAGCAGGCCTCCTTTGAGACACTTCGCCAAAGGTTGTGCGAAGCCCCGGTATTAGCTCTCCCGGAAGGGATGGAGGATTTTGTAGTATATTGTGATGCATCGATTTTGGGGCTGGGAGCGGTGCTGATGCAGAGGGGGCATGTGATAGCATATGCATCAAGGCAGCTGAAGCCCCATGAGACGAGATATCCCACCCATGATCTAGAGTTAGGGGCAGTAGTGTTTGCCCTCAAGATTTGGCGTCACTACTTTTATGGGGTTCGGTGTATGATATACACGGACCATAAGAGTTTGAGGTACTTGATGGATCAGCCCAACCTAAATATGCGGCAGAGGAGGTGGTTGGATGTGGTCAAGGATTACGATTGTGAGATCCTGTACCACCCAGGCAAGGCTAATATGGTAGCCGACATGTTGAGCCGCAGGGCGGAGAGCACTCCACTGCGGAATGTATGTTTGAGATTGACCATGATAGCCCCGGTGCTGAACGCCATTCCCAGGGCACAGGCCGAGGCTGTGCAGCCTGAGATGCAGAAGAGGGAATGGGTTGTGGTTTAGTTTCAGAGTTCGTTACCGATGGTCGGGGGCTTATGACATTTCAGGGACATGTCTGGGTGCCGTTTGTGGGAGGAACGCGTACCACTTTGATGGAAGAGGCTCATCGGTCGAAATTTTCGATCCATCCGGGGGCCACTAAGATGTATCTGGATTTGAGAAAGGAGTATTGGTGACCCTGTATGAAGAGGTACGTCACATGGTTTGTTGAGAGGTGCTTGACCTGCCGTAGGTTTAAGGCCGAGCACCAGAGGCCGCACGGCAAGTTGCAGCCATTGGAGGTTCCCGACTGGAAGTGGGAACAGATCACTATGGATTTCATCACCAAATTGCCAAGGACTGCCAGAGGAGTTGATGCAATTTGGGTGATTGTGGATAGGTTGACGAAGAGCGCTCACTTCCTTGCCATCAGTGAGAGTACTTCAGCGGAGAAATTGGTGGATGTGTATGTGAGGGAAGTGGTATCTCGGCATGGGGTGCCGCTCTCGATTGTTTTAGACCGTGATGTGCGTTTCACTTCCAGATTCTGGAAGAAATTTCATGAGGAGTTGGGAACTAGACTGCATTTTAGTACCGCATATCATCCCCAGACAGACCGTCAGAGTGAGCGGACAATTCAGACGCTTGAGGACATGCTCCGAGCATGTGTGTTGGATTTCGGGGGTAGTTGGGATGCATATTTACCCTTGGCAGAGTTTTCCTACAACAACAGCCATCATTCAAGCATTGGTATGCCACCCTTTGAGCTGTTGTATGGGAGGAGGTGTCGGACCCCCATTTGTTGGGGAGAGGTTGGACAGAGAGTGATGGGCAGTACAGAGATCGTGCTTCAGACGACAGAGCAGATTCAGTAGGTCAGACAGAGGTTGTTGACCGCCCAGAGCCGACAGAAGAGTTATGCGGACAGACGCCGGTCCGAGCTTGAGTTTCAGGTCGGCGATCTCGTTCTCCTGAAGGTCTCTCCTTGGAAAGGAATCATTCGATTCAGGAAGAGGGGCAAGTTGGGGCCCCTATATATTGGTCCATTCCGTGTGATCGCGAGGGTAGGCCAAGTAGCCTATCGTTTGGATTTGCCAGCAGAGTTGGGGCAGATTCACGACACTTTTCATGTGTCGCAGCTGAGGAAGTGTATAGCCGATGAGTCGGCAGTGGTTCCATTGGAGGATATTCAGGTAGATGCGAGCCTGAATTATGCCAAGAGGCCGGTGGCCATCAGAGATCGGAAGATCAAGGTTCTGAGGAACAAGGAGGTACCCTTGGTGTTGGTTCAGTGGCAACATCGGAAGGGATCAGAGATGACCTGGGAGCCAGAGCGTGAGATGCGTGAGCAGCATCCAGAACTATTTTTAGAGCGAGACTTCGAGAGCGAAGTCTAGTTCTAGTGGGGGAGAGTTGTAACAGCCCGGATTTCCAGGTATCTTTTATGCTTTCAATTTTGATGTTTTGTGAGGGAACTCGGTGACTTGGAGCTCAGACTCGCCGAGTAGGATCGCGATTCTGGATGCGGGTTCGCGCCTAGACTCGGCGAGTCCAAGGTATGGACTCGGCGAGTCCGCGCTGTTTAATGAAACCCTAATTTCTCGGGTTTGGGACCTATTTAAAGGGCCTTATGGCCGTCATTTGTGCTCACCAGTCCCTTGAGTGAAACCCTAGCGAGTGTGAGCGTTTAGAGTAAAGTAGGAAGCCATTATTGACTTTGGAGGTGTCATCTTGCAAGGGAAAGGGAGAATCAGCCAAGGGGAAGTAAGAGGAGCCACTTCCTGAGGGTTTGGGGTCCAGAACATCACATTTGAGGTACTATCTTCGAGCTATTCTCTGCTATGTTGATGTTATATTGATTTAGGGCTTATTGAGCCCTTTTCTGGCTAGATCTAGTGCTTCCTTGGTCCCTTAAGCGATTTAGATTATAGATCTGGACCCTTGGAGGTCCAAAGTGTCCCTTTGGCCAAGCTTTTTGTGAATCCATGGGGGTTTTGGATTGGAATCCTTATGCCTAAGGTCAAAACACCATTTATGAGCCATGGGTTGTGTTATGAACACCAAGATAAGGACTTTACGTGATGAATCAGCTTAGGAAGGCCAGATCTATGAATTGTTGGAGCGGATCTGACCTTAGAAGCAAGTTTGAGTTGTTGCATGGCATGGACTCGCCGAGTCCGACGAACAGACTCGGCGAGTAGCTTAAAGATTGCCCTTAAATCGCTCAGTGAGTAATCCAGCCGAGTTATGGGTTGACTCAGTGAGTCAAGGAGAGTTAGAGGGGGGTTGACAGGTGTATTGAGTCGAACTGGAACTCGCCGAGTTGTTCTTGAGACTCGGCGAGTTAAGTCGGGGTGGCCCCGCGATTCTTCCAGGTGGAACTCGTCGAGTTAGGGGACTACTCGACGTGTCAAAAAGAGAATCCTAGAGAGTTGGTGAAAACGTCTAGACTCGCCGAGTCGCTCTGGTGCACTCGCTGAGTCCGGTCAAAGTTGACTGTTGACTGTTGACCAGAGTTGACCTGTGTTGACTTCTCAGGGATAGTCAACCTTAGTGATAAAAGTGTTAATTAGAGACATATGATGTTATAGGAGGATTAGAACTCGGAGAATCGAGCACGAGGGATTTCCAGGATTCGTGAGATACCGAGATACGCGAGGTGAGTCTTCTCACTATACTTTACCTTGAGTAGGTAACCAGAGTTATGTGATCAGAGTATTTGTATGCTATGTGTATGTGATGTGTTGTACTGCATTATTTCTATGTGATTTATGTTGTGCATGTTTATAGAGTTGGAACCGGAAGGTTCCCAGAGTTAGAACCTGAGGGTTCAAAGAGTTTGGGTGCACGGACCCATAGAGTTATGGCCTCGAGTGGCTAATATGTGTTATGTGTGTCGTATTTTGGGGAACTCACTAAGCTTTGTACTTACAGTGTTAGTGTTGTTGTTTCAGGTACTAGCGATGACCGTGGGAAGGCGCCGGCTTGATCTGTACACACGCATGGGATCTTTGATATATATATGATCTTGGGATTTTGTATGATGTGAATTGGGATTTTAAACTTAATGTTTTATGAAAATTAAATGAGAAATGTTTTTATATTTGTGAAAAATTATTTTGAAAATTCACGGTGTTACATCATGAAGGCTTATGGCTAAACACTCTCAATAGAGGTGTGGGGATCTGCTCTAATTGTGTAACTGGCAACGGGAAAAGGCGATTTTACCTAACTCATAGCGTGAGTAGTGTAACCACTAACCCACTAAATTGTATTATTTTATGGGTGTATTAGCATGACGAACACGAGGAAAAGACACTTCTCGAGTTCCATGTACTGGCTCCCTCTGTCTACCTCGTAGCTTTGACTGGGACCGGCGTTGGTTTCCTTCGGGTAGTTACCTAGGGTTCTTTTCTCTTGAAGACATATTGAATTTCTACTCCGCCTTACTTACGAATCCGACTCTGGGTGTCATCACTTCATGATGGATGACTGGAAATCTCGGAAGTTTAGGCGAATTTCTCACCGATGTCCCTAAGAAGATATAGGCACTGGGTGGTCTCAATAGTCTCAACCTTGTTCATTTATTTCCGAACTGAAAATCTCCTCAATGAACCTCTTCTGGGTCTGAATCAACTCTTCTGACGAGTACTAAAGTGGATAGGGTTTTCTACAGGGTTCGTGCGAGAATGGAAATGTCTAAAGAATCCTAAGAGATTATTAACATTTCACTGGATGATCCATATCGAGTCCTACTACGATTACACAGGGTATACAAATCATATATAGCTTAGACCCGATAGGCCTTCGAATATGTGATACTACTCTATCCACATCCCAATGAGGGAACGGAAGTAGAGCGAAACCACACATTCTTAGCCTATGGGATCCTTATTATATATAACCTTGGGAGTATACTCTGTGTAATTGTAGGTATATCAATAAGGATCTTTTTAGTTCTTCACACAAGGTTGTCTATGGATCCTAAAATACCCCTATGGTATTTTAATTTCTTGTTTGTTTCTTATCTTCTGAATATGATTCTGGGATTAATGTGAGTCTTTTAGTATTCCAAAATACTCCTATAGTATTTTTAAACATTATGTTTGGCTCTACATTCCTAGTTGGTATGTTTCAGACCTGTTGCAACACCACTATCACTCCCAAGCACACGTTCATCGCATCTCGAATAAATGTAGTTGATCAGGTTACATTTATTCTAGCTTACGATTACATAACTGCCCAGGTTTGACGGTAATGCTCAACATCCGAAGACTTTTATTCTTGTTCTTCTTGTGATACTTGTGTTCGAGTGTTTAGATTCTGGATGTTCTTATACTTTGGTAAAATATGGTTATATTTTAAAGTATAATTCTTGGTCAGAGTGTTCTATCCCTAAGTATTTATAGGCTGTATATCTTTTATGAATTGATATACTTAGCTCACTATAAACAATGATCTGATACCAATCTGTCACACCCTAAAACCGGAACGGCGGAAACGTTCTGGGGTGGATGACGTCATGTCAAGTATCACAACATATGCAGTATAGTAATCAATATACAACAACCATTGCATTAAAAGTAATAGTTTTACATGGTTTACATTACATAGAACGTCAAAGTAATACAAGTAATAGTATAAGTGCAGCTTGGTACTAAACAGTCTTCATCAAAAGCTCCGGGGATGTACCTGTCTATTGCTGACCTGAGAATACAAGTTATTTGAAAGCGAGTATCAGCATTTTTACAAATGCTGGTGAGTTCATAAGTATTTAGTAAATACAGCTAGCAAGGTCTAAAACAGTGAATACAGACCCTAGACAGTATCAAATGAAAGATACAGCTAGCACAGTCTAAAACAGTGAATATAGACCCTAGACAGTATGAAATTAAAGATACAGCTAGCACGGTCTAAAATAGTGAATACACTGTTAAAACCCGTTACCTAAAGGCCATGAATTATAAGGCAACCCCGAGATACTCGTTACCATACTGATAGACACAAGAGAACTTGACGCCCTGCAAGCGACGATGTAAGTTTGACATTTTTCACCCCTTAGTTTGGTAGGCCATGGACTGTATGTCACACCCCCAAACCTGAACGGCGGAAACATTCGGGGGCGGATGACTTCATGTGGTAACGTAACAAATGAATACATAGTAAAGAAAGCAATACAACCATCATATATATAATTGAAAGTTTACATTTGTCAAAAGTTACATGTTCAAAACCAATTACAATATGATGTCAAAAATACGAGATTTAACTGGCGCCGCAGCATCCCTTCAACAAAAGCATAATGATACCTGAAATTACTGATTCCCTGGGACATACAAGTAATTTTGAAAGAGTATATCAGCATTTAAGCTGGTGAGTTTCATAAGTATTTAAATGACAATGTTTTTTTATGAAATGAAATGTTTTGTCTTTGTTTGTTTGTGTTTAGAAAATCCTATATTTTCTACTAGTATAAAAGTAGCCTTCACTCAAGACCAATGTTTGTTTCTAAAATGTATGTAAGTGTAAAATAACCAATGTGTATGAAAAACCTTGTAAATCAATGCATTTTTAATACCCCATGTGAGTTCTATAACCATACTATTGACTCGGAATGCCTATACACAACGTTCTTCAGGCGTTGGAATGTTATGACGTTTGTCACCCCAAACGGTGGACTGCAACTAACAGTCAGGGCGCGGGTTGTGAAGCCCGTATAGATCTATACACAAACACCATGCTCCCCCTCCAAGGGATTCTGGTATATAATACAGGACTTGAAATGTGTACTCGAACGTACATGAAGTTAGTGTCTCACAAAACCGTGGTATAAAAAAAGATCTACTTGTTAAAATGTTACGTTTGTTCTTGTATACGAAAGTGACTTCTTGAAATTCATGTTTCTAGTACATACGAGTTAGAAATTTGTTCGTAAAACTATACCTACTATAGTTCTCTAAAAGTGTGTCTCGTTTGTTTAGAAATACCTAGAAAAGGAATCATTTGTTATGAAAGCATAGATTTTTGGTGTAGAGTCTATGATAGACAAGTATACATATAATCTAAGAAAAGTTTAGTTTATGCATGCATTACGACAGTTTATATTTCAAAAGATAGAATGCTATTTTAACATATGTTATATATATGAAAGTTCCTTATAAAGTTTGTAAATCGTATGTGATTTGGATATATGAAAGCATATAAAAGAGTTCTTTATGTAACACACGATAATACTCATGTGTTTTACTTGTAAT
Source organism: Lactuca sativa (assembly GCF_002870075.4). Taxonomy (NCBI): domain Eukaryota; kingdom Viridiplantae; phylum Streptophyta; class Magnoliopsida; order Asterales; family Asteraceae; genus Lactuca; species Lactuca sativa. Next base: position 222,448,984 of record NC_056625.2, read on the forward strand.
CCCCCCCCCCTTGAAAGCTTATAAAAGAATTTATAGAACATTTAAAAGGTAAACTAAGGGGTATGAACTCACTTGAAAGTTTGAAGATAGCGAGATGGAAAAACGGGCAGAGTTTCGTCTCGGGAAACGGATTTTTCTCGGGATTCTCGGGAATCTCGGGAGTAAAATCGACCCCCGGGACTTGAGCAAAAAGACCAGAGCATCGGGTTTGAACGGGCACGGAAAACAAGGCAATATCATGAGAGAAAGGAGAGAAATGAGCCTTTTTCTCGGAAGCCTTCGCATGCTATTATAGGGGGTCTGAGAAGCCTCGTACGTGGGGCGTACGCTCGTACGCAGCGCGTACGCGTACGTCATGCATGACCGAAGCCTCGACTGCCTCGGCTTCGGATGGGACGGATCAGACTGGCGGGTTCGGATGGGACGGCGGGTCGGACGGGTCGGTCGGACGGGCGGGTCGGACGGGTCGGTAGCCTCGCATAGGGTGACGTGGACGAACAGAGGCCAAGGCCCTCGAGTACGCAGCGCGTACCTCAGATGAGGACGCTGACTCCTCTTCGGATAATGCTTGATTTTTGAATTAAATAAATATATAATTTATTTAATAAATTTCAAAAATTCATATCTTCTTCATACGAACTCCGTTTTCGATGGTCTTTATATCCCCGCGTAGGTGAGACTACTCTCTACAACTTTCGTTTAGACTCCGTTGGCAAATTCCGAAATTATTTTTATTATTTATTTTATAACTCATCGTGTTTAAGGAATTTCTTCAAAAATTCATAACTTCTTTATCTGACGTCGGTTTTTGCCAGACTTTTTACCGCTGAAATACCATTGTCGAGACCTTCGATTCTCGTTTAGGTCATTCCGGCCAAAAGTCGCTCGATCTCCGATTCGAGTTTTTAGCTGTCTGTTGCTAAGCTGAACTTGGAAAAATCATAACTTCAATATACGAAGTCGGATTTGGGCGTTCTTTTTACGTACGATAATGGTTTAAAGACATTTAAACATAGAAGGAATTTAAATAGAATTATTTGGACATTTTATTATGAAAGTTAATTTTATTAACTCGAAAGTGGTTACAATACTTGACCCTTTTAGGTCATTACAAAGAGTTGAACTATCAGGTTGTCACACTGTAGCTACCAGTCAGGGTGCGGGGTGTCAATCCCGTATAGATCTATACACATAATGTCCGCTCTCCCTACAAGAGACTCTGGTTACCAACTTGACAACGGAGAAGGCCGTGTACTGAAGATGTATCTCATATAGTGAGATCTGATGTAAAATACTAGACTAATGATAGAGACTCACAACTGAACTGACTAATGTAAACCTATATGTCTATGCTTGTATACATAATATATAACTAATGATCAAACGACCTTCGGACGGACATCCGATCCCACCAGACCACATCTCAACAAAGAAAAGGAAATAGAGCGAACTAGCCTTCCTAAGTCCTTTAAACATTATTTATATAGCTTATACAAGCACAAACATACTTTTAACAAAGAATAGGCATTTAACGAAGTTTAAGTGTTTAACAAGTAGAAGCGTATTCTGAAGTAGAAGCATATTCTGAAGTATAAGCGCATCGTGAAGTATAAGCGTATCGTGAAGTATAAGCGTATCGTGAAGTAGAAGCGTTAACAAAGTAGAAGTGCTAATAAGGTATGAAGCAATACTATTAATGAAGTATAAGTGGTTCATGAAGTAGTAGCGGTAATAAAGTAGGAGTGCTTGCGAAGTAGTAGTATTAACAAAGTAGAAGCGTTTACGAAGTAGTAGTATTAACAAAGTAGAAGCGTATCACAAAGTAAAAGTGTATCACAAAGTAAAAGTGTATCACAAAGTAAGAGTGTATTACGAAGTAAAAGTGTTATCAAAGTATTAGTATTTAGCCAAGTAGGAGCAGTAACTACGTGAAAACATAATGAAGCAGTAGTTTCTTAACAAGTAGAAGTATAAAAACGTGGAAGAAAACTTTGATGAAAAACTTTGGAAAACCTTTACACTTAAGAAAATCATGACTTAGTATTCTTTAGTAAAATAAGTTTGAAAACCTTTAGAAATCCTTTGAAAACCTTTCATAAACAAGTTTTAAATGAAACTTTGATAAAACATTCAGTGCGAAAGTCAATTTGAGGAAAGCTTTGAACAAGTAAAGACGTTTTAGAGAACCATTTATAGTATCATACTGGAAAGGCGTATGTGTTGTATTTGGTATTTTGGGGAACTCACTAAGCGTTTATGCTTACAGTTGTTGTGTTATGTGTTTCAGGTACTAGCAAGGATCAGGGGAAGGCACCGACATGATCTGTACACACTCATAGAGATTATGTTTTGAGATTATGGGATTTGTTTGTTGTGATGACATTGGATACAGTTTGTTTAGATATTGTCTTTGATGATTAAAAATATGATTGAAAAATGAAAAATTGTTTTGAAAATTTATGTTGTTACAAGTTGCTATCAGAGCCTTGGTTTGAGGGATTCGGGTGCATCCTCGGATGTATTTGAACTCAAACTGAGGATTTGAGAAAGTATTCATAAAATAAACAATTTTTCTAAGAGAGTAAAAGATTTTGAGGAAGGCAGAACGGAGCAGTGTGTACGATCAGACAGCGCTCGAATGGTGATTTCCCAAAATACCCCTACATTATGTGTTATGAGATATTATGTGATATGCTATGCATGCTGAAAGTAGGCTAGGTATTCTAATTAGGACTAGAGTCACCTGATTTGTGATGCCTTAGCCTAGGATGATTTATGTTGCTATGAGATGCTTGAGAGAGAATAGGTAGCAGTGAGGAGCTTCTGAGAGGCCTACCGAAAGGTAGCCTATGCTAGCGATATGTAGAGTACTTGTGATCTAGGATCCAAGGAAGAGGACTTGGGGTGAATACTGATGCGGTGTGGTCGGTAGTATAGGGCTCGTACTACTGAAGACACTGAATCAGTGCGTAGTCCAAGTAAGAATCCTTAGGGTACTATGGAACAAGTAGGGTTGAGTTATCGAGTGCAAGTGTGCTCGAGGAAGTCTCTGATATTATTAAGTTGTATTTCAGAGACATCATGGTTGGGACATGCCACATACCTGAGACGAGCGGCGTGAGTGATGAGGAGCTTCGTCAGATGATCCACAATGAGGTGGAAGTGGCGATTCGAGCCGAGATTCCGGAGATGTTTGGGTCTATCAAGACCACATTGATTGAGACTTTTGATGAGCGGTACGCAGCGGTGACTGAGGTTGCGGCTGCTGCAGCTACTGTAGTTGTTGTTGCTACCAGGCCTCAGGGAGTTGACTCGTTGTTTCGAGAGTTCAGCAACACAAAGCCACCAGAGTTTGACGGGACGTAGGATATGATCGATGTGATGAGATGGATTTCTGATATTGAGGGATGCTCCTACACATTTTCATGTCCGTAGCATCTGAGGGTACGGTTTGCGCTGAACCAGCTTCGCTTGGGAGCGAAGGACTGGTGGAAGTTCGTGCCTGCGAGCTTCACTTTTGCAGAGATTTCAGAGGTGACCTGGGAGAGGTTCACCACCATGTTCAGAGACGAGTAGGGCACTGATTCTTTTACTATGGTTACCAGGTAATTTCATGAGAGAGAAATGTTCTGCCCTGAGCAGGTGTCTACCGAGCACGCACGCATGAGCCGGTATTTGGGCATTTTGAGGAGGGATATTTGGGAGTTCGTGTCGATATCGACTTATCGGATATTTGCTGAGGTCCAGGAAAATGCCCAGAAGAGGGAGATTGAGTCGGAGACTAAAGCCAGGGAGGAGGCCGAGTCACAGGGGATGGATCGACGGCCGGCACAGTCTCAGCCGGCAACCAAGCGGGCAAAGCCCACTGATTCGAGATCTAGATGCAAGAAGGTTCGCACTTGCGGGAAGTGCGGCAAGGGACATGACGGAGCTTGTCGATTGGGTGGTTGCTATAAATGTGGAAAGGAGGGGCATATAGCCAAGGATTTCCCCAAGGGGTTCATGGTTTGCTTCCATTGCAACCAGACAGGCCATCAGAAGGCCGAGTGTCCGCAACTGCGGGGGACAGCACAGGGAGCACCGTAGGGATCTGCCCCTGCCGCCGTGCGAGCTACTGAGGTTTGGCCGGTGAAGGCCGAGGCACCGAAGGCTTGCATGAGAGCCTTCCAGTTGACAGTGGAGGAGGTCCGCGCAGCGCCCGATGTCGTGGCTGGTATGTATTCTTTCATTTTTTATGCTGAGTTTGAGATGTTGTGCTTATATTATGGTATGCGTAGGTACTTTTCTTGTGAATTTTGTACCTGCTTTGGTGTTATTTGACTCGGTTGCGAGTCGGTCGTTTGTTTCTTTAGCGTTTAGTCAGCACATCAGTACCCGACAAGAGGCGTTGAGTCGACCTCTACGAGTTTGTATAGCTGACGAGCGAGTAGTGTATGCTACGGATGTGAGTCGAGGATGTATACTCAAGATCTTCAGTGTTGAGTTCCTAATAGATTTGGTCCCGATTGCAATAGGGGGCATGTGTGTCATAGTGGGCATGGATTAGTTGAGCCGATTTGGGGCTGTTATAGACTGCGAGTGACAGTTTGTGATGCTACGAGACCCTAGTGGGGGAGTACTTACGATGTATGGCGAGGGTACCCGATGTGAGTCAGCATTTTGTTTAGCTGCCAGAGCGAGACAAAGTTTACAGCAGGGCTGCAGCGGGTTTGTAGCCTATGTGATGGACACACGAGTGGCCACTGGGAGGCCAAGTTCGATTGATGATGTGCCGATAGTGCGTGAGTTCCCAGATGTTTTTCCCAAGGAGTTGTCGGGTGTGCCTCCCATGAGGCATGTAGAGTTCCGTATCGATTTGGTTCCGGGGGCAGTGCCTATCGCCAAGGCGCCTTATTATCACACCCCAAAACCTAGAATGGCGGAAATGTTCCGGTGTGGAGGACGTCATGTGAAGTATCATAACAGTGTAAAGTAGTACACAAGCAACAACATCATCCATTGCATTAAAAGTAAAGTTTTAATACATGTGTGTGCTTTCATAATGTACAACAATAAAATGAATAATCAAAATAAGACGAGTCTTGTCTGTGCTCCGTCTTCTCAAAGCCTGGCCATCGTACATGTCTAACTGGTGACCTGAGAATACAAGTTATTTTGAAAGCGCGTATCACCCTAAAGCTAGTGAATTCATAAGTATTTAAGTGTCATTGTCTTGTTTTGGAATTCTGTTATGAATGCCATGTAAATCTTTAAATGAAACAGTTGATGTAAGTATGAAAACCCTAGAAAATCTCATGTTTCCTACTAGTATGAAACGTAGTCTTCTACCAAGACCCGAATGTTTTGCTATAAGAATGATAATTTTTCCTTGTTTTTGATTATTACAAACAATACTTAGTCTAACTCATCGTTTATATGAATGTATCACAAAATAAAGTAAATAGGAAAATAATATAATAGTCTTCTACCAAGACCCGAATGTTTTGCTATGATAATGATAGTTTTTCCTTCTTTTTGACTATTACAAATAGTACTTAGTCTAACTCATCGTTTATGTGAATGTATCACAAAATAAAGTAAATAGGAAAAATATAATCATGTAAGTGTTATCCTTTTGTGTTAGGATTAACACAACATCGCGATTTGCGAAATGTATAACCTTTGAACATCCGTAGATTGTTCAATTTTCCTCTGTAGCTACAGCAGGTGGGAGGAAGGGTTAGTCCCGTAAAGGTACTCCTAATATAAGTATTAACCGTAGGCATCCGTAGATGTTCATCAACCTCTGTAGCGAACAGTAGGCCCAAGGAATGGTTAGTCCCGTAAAGGTACCCCTAATATAAGTAATAACCGTAGGCATCCGTAGATGTTCATCTACCACTGGTGCTAACAGGTGGGTTTTGGAATGGTTAGTCCCGTCTAGATATCCTGTTGAACTGGGATAGGCAGGACAATTTACACAGAAGGTACTAATAAATCACCCTAGTGAATCGAGGTACAAGTATCCATTTAAGTGTATACAGGAAAATGTATGTACGTAAAGGTACTCATGTAAGGTATTCATGTAGGCGTATTCATGTAAGAGCATTCATGTAAGCGTATTAATGTAAGCGTATCTATGTAAGCGTATTCATGTAAGTGTATTCATGTAAGCGTATTCATGTAAGCATATTCATGTAACATGTAATGTATAGTATAGACTCATGAATGAACTGACTCTGATATAATTCCTTGTAATAGGAATAATGTTATGTATCTCCTAACTATCCCTATAATAGTTAACTGGAAGGTAACTGATTGTCCAAACAGATTTATACACCCTTGCTACACAAGAGTGTGGGAAACTGAATGAATGATGAAAACTATAACATCAATACATATAAAAGAACATAAGTATATAGATATAGTTTTGTTCAGGAAGGTAAAAATGGTTTTGTAAGACATCTGAGAGTTTGGAAAAATAATTAACAATGACTTGATGTCATTTTAATAAACATTTCAAACGTAATACTTTTGCTATCAAGGTATTTTTAAGATATAAAACCATTTCATGCATCACATTTTGTAGTATGTGAAAACTGTTGAATGAAAACACAGTTATAAATACATATGATTGATTTAATAACATGTTGTTTTCTACTTGTATCCCCCCCCATTAAAGCATTTAAAATCATTTAAAACATTGATTAAGGGGTATGAACTCACCTGTAGATGGTGGTTTGGATGAACTGAATGACGTAGGATAGCTAGGTGACAAGTGAGGACTTGTTCACACTCAATGATCCTAGTTAACATATAATCACACATACATGTATCCAATTAGACTTTAAACCAATAATTGACAAGGTTAAGACATCCTAAGGCATGTAAAACACCTTATATAAGTGCTACAAGTCATAAGGATTGCACCTAGGTGCTAAAGGACCTTGCTATTGTGTTTGGGGTTCATGGGTAAGCTCCCTTGGAGTTTACGGTTTTCATGACCTTGACCTAATGAGTTTACAGTCGTAAACTCCTCTCTTTTTGTCAATAAGTCGTTTTGAGGTTTTGTAAGTCCTTTGAAGCATTTCTACTTGGTGGTTTGGCCTTTGGAAGAGATTTGGGCATCATTACACTCCTTTGAGGAGTTTACAGCCTCATGGTCATTTCTCTTTGGGTTTACTACCTTAAACCCATAAGTTTGGTATTTGGGGGTTTTCAAGTCCTTAGCTCAATCATGGCAATAATCTAGGTTAGATTTAGGCATAAGGAATAACCATTGGACTTTTATGGGACTTTTATGCACTTTTTGGGTGTTTACGGTTTTGGGAGATCCCTAAACCGTAAGCACATAAAAATGTAAGTATTTGGCGCTTTCTGTGTGATAAACTCATCAAGGATGAAGCTAGACAAGTCCCTAAGGCATGGTGAAGCATCTAGGCACCTTAAGGCACCACTTTGCACCATAAATGGGGTTTACGATTTTGGGAGCCTCCCAAAACCATGAACACCTTGATCTTGGTGTTCTTGGGACTTTTCTTTGATGTTAATATGTAATACAAGCTTAATAAGACTCAAGGATGGAAGTACTTACTATAAGGAAGCTTGGATTTAGCTAAAAGTCCAAGAACACTTAGTGTGTGTTCTTGGTGTTTTTGGAAATCTAATCAAAACACAAAAATGAATGGATGAATAGATGCACAAACACTAGATTAAGTGTTGTATCAACTTGGAATGGTTAGAACACTTACAAGTTTAAATATCTTGAATTGATTCAAAGATGATACTTGAGAGTGTTTATTGAGTTTACTCTTTTGGAGTTTACTCTTTTAGGGTGAAAAATGAAAAGTGACTAACTTTGAGGAGTAAACTCATGCTTATGCATGAGTTCACGATTTTTGGAAGTTTTTCCGACCCAAACATAAAATTTTGGTCATGAACTTCTAAGACACGAGGTGCTTGCGGTTTTTAAATTTCAAAACCCAAGACGACACTTTCTTTCACCCGTTCGTTTAAAGAATAATATTAAAATAATCAAATGAACTTATTTTTCCCAAAAACAAGTAAAAGTGAACTTGACTTATAATATGAAGTGATTGACTTCTAGGGTTTGATCGAATGAAAATTCCGAGTTGTCACACTTATCGCCTTGCGCCACCAGAGATGCAAGAGTTATCTTCGCAACTTCAAGAGCTGCTGGGGAAGGGGTTTATTAGACCGAGTAGCTCACCATTGGGAGCGCCGATTCTTTTTGTCAAGAAAAAGGATGGTTCACACCAGATGTGCATGGATTACCGGGAGTTGAACTAGTTGACGGCCAAGAACCGTTACCCATTACCGAGGATCGACGATCTGTTCGATCAGTTGCAGGGGGCGTCTTGGTTCTCCAAGATAGACTTGAGGTCTGGGTATCATCAAATGAGAGTGCGGGATGAAGATATCCAGATGACGGCGTTCAGAACTCGTTATGAGCATTACGAGTTCGTGGTAATGCTTTTCAGGCTCACCAATGCACCGGCGACGTTCATGGATCTCATGAACAGGGTGTGCAGGCCGATGTTGGATCGTTCGGTGATCGTGTTCATTGATGATATTTTGGTGTATTCAAGATCTAAAGAGCAGCATGAGGGGCATCTGAGAGAGATTCTTGGGGTATTGAGGTCAGAGAGGCTTTATGCCAAATTCTCCAAGTGTGAGTTCTTGTTACGGAAGGTCCAGTTTGTGGGGCATCTCGTCAACCAGAATGGGATTTTGGTCGATCCGGCCAAGATTAAGGCGGTTATGAGGTGGGAGGTGCCGAGATCATCCACCGAGATCAGGAGTTTTCTAGGATTGGTCAGCTACTATCGGAGATTTATCAAGGATTTCTCCAAGATCTTCGTGCCTCTCACCAGGTTGAGCCGGAAGGGTGTTGCTTTTTCATGGGGTCCGGAGCAGCAGACCTCGTTTGAGACACTTCACCAGAGACTATGCGAGGCTCCAGTGTTAGCCCTCCCGGAAGGGATGGAGGATTTTGTGGTGTAGTGTGACGCATCGATATCGGGGTTGGGTGCGGTACTTATGCAAAGGGAGCATGTGATAGCGTATGCATTGAGGCAACTGAAGCCTCATGAGACGAGGTATCCCACCCACAATCTGGAGTTGGGGGTAGTGGTGTTCGCCCTCAAGATCTGGCATCACTATTTGTATGGGGTTCGGTGTACCATATACATGGACCATAAGATCTTGAAGTATCTGATGGATCAGCCCAACCTGAACACGCGCCAGAGGAGATGGTTGGACATGGTAAATGATTACGATTGTGAGATCCTGTACCACCTGGGCAAAGCTAATGTTGTAGCTGATGCCCTGAGCCGTAGGGCAGAGAGTGCCCCGATTCGAGACATTTGTATGTGATAGACAGTGATGAATCTAGTGTTGGACACCATTCGGGAGGCCTAGGGAGAGGCTGTGAGAATGGAGAACCACAAGAGAGAGCGGGTGACTGGGTAGATACCTGAGTTCGTTACCGATAGCCGCGGGCTAATGACCTTTCAGGGTCAGATTTGGGTATCGTATGCAGGCGAAGCATGTACCACTTTGATGGAGGAGGCGCACCGATCGAGGTTCTCGATCCATCCCAGGGCCACTAAGATGTATTTGGATCTGAAGAAAGATTATTTGTGGCTTTGTATGAAGAGGGATGTTGCATGGTTGGTTAAGAGGTGCCTGACCTGTCGCAGGGTTAAGGCTGAGCACCAGCGCCCGCACGGCAAGTTGCAGCTACTTGAGATTCCCCAGTGGAAGTGGGAACAGATTTCCATGGATTTTATCACCAAATTGCCAAGGACCACCAAGGGTGTCGATTCAATTTGGGTGATTGTCGACCGGCTGACGAAGAGCGCTCACTTTCTTGCTATCAGGGAGAGCTCTTCTACAGAGAGATTAGCAGAATTCTATGTAAGGGAGGTGATATCGTGGCATGGAGTACTGATGTGCACAAAAGTACCCACTAATTTTAATATTTATAACCTGACAAACTTAAACTAACTATGCACTTATAGGTAGTGTACATCGTCAGATTACAGTATAGTTTGGGTAAGTCGGGTGTCGATCACAGGGAACGGTGTTACTAATTAATTTACTTACTATTAAATTAACCTAATTATTAACAAGTTTAAAAGGGGTTTTATCTGATTTTACAAGATCAGACGAACTTAAATCAGATTCAATAAGTAAAAACACACTCTTGTTTAGTTTGAATCCACATCTTTCTTATGGCTAGCTAATGTTTATGGATCATCTAGTTGGCTTTAGTTGTATTAGTAATTTAGTTCTAACTTTACCAATAATTAACTAATTCATGTCAAACCATGTATGTTCACACACAATTAAACACAAAACTAATTATGAATGTAAATATGCTATGTAAGATTTGTTATATAAACGCAATTATAGTCACAATACACATTCTCTAGCACAGTTAGGCTTATTTACTCTAATTACTAACTAAGATTGGTCAATCCTAGCTCTAACAATTCAATGTTCACTAAATCATTAGGTAAACAAGTTCATGTAGTTAATGGTCACTAAGCTACACAGAACATGCAATCAAGCAATTAGGGAAACAAACATAAGCATGCTAGGTAATACAAATCAAACACAAGCAATTTTACCAACTAAATAAATCCATAAAAATTTAGCTATTCATAAGTTAGAAGCTTCATCTAGCTAAACAAGAGTAGCTAGATTCAGCTGCTCATCATAGCAACTAACAAAATAACACAAGTTGAATTGATTGGAAACATGTTCTTAATTAACTAAAATAAACTAAATTATGGACCTTCACTCTTTTTGGTGTTGAAACCCTCTTCCCAGAACTTTTCTCTCCTCAAAATCACCTTCTGGAACTCCTCTTTCCAGCCAAAAGTTGCCTCTATTCGTAATGGTCAAGGATTTATATAGTTGCTGATATCCATAAATTCACGTCGTGAATAATAAGATATTCACGTCGTGAGTTGTAGATAACCATGCCCGTCAAGGATTCCTTCACCCACGTACATATCTTCTAGAACCAACGATTCACGTCGTGAATAATCTTTTTCCATATTTTCTTCTCTTTTTAATCTCTTAATTCCCAAAGTTTCTTTCTTTAACGCTTTTAGTCCCTTTTTCTTCAAAATGTCTTCTTTTTTGCTGTAAATAACATTTAAGCTCATAAGTACCATTATTCTAAACAAATTACCAACTTTTTAATAAAAATGTACTTAAATATTGCCTAAAAATAAGTATAAATATGGCAATATCAAAATACCCCACACTTAGACTTTGCTTGCCCTCAAGCAAATTTAAACTTAACCCTTGATTACTAACATCACATAGAACAATCCGACTCCAGCTCAGCCATTATGCCAAGACCTCAACGCATGCATTTGTGTCTAAAATTTTCCTAAATTACCCCCCCCATACTTTAAATACTCACAATCTTGATAAACACTCGCCCACTTTTTCCGAACAATGCTCATTTTATGCAACCCTCCGAATCCATCCGTAGAAAACCTCCTTATCCTCAAGGTATTTTTAGTTGAGCAACCTAAGCATACATAATCTAGAATTACAATCTATGATACCACTATGGAGCTCTTTTGGAATTCTTCACTTCCTTGATAATTTGATCTTTGATTTCTTTGAATTCACCACCTTTGTTGTTTTGATTTCTGGTATCTTCAACTTTTTGAATTTCTTGCAATTTTGATCTTTTGATCTTCACTTTATTTGCTCCAAAATTCTTCAAACTTTTCTTGCAATTCTCTCTTTTTTTCTTTTTTACATGTACCTCACTTTTTTCACTCAAAACCTACATGCTTAAGCAGAGGCGCTCAACCTCAACCTTTATTGGTTAATGATAATAATTTTCCTAGATACATTTCAGGTTTAGGCTGCTAAACATATTGCATCCCTCAAACCAAGCGGGGTTATGTTTTTGTTCCATGATTTCACTAAAATAAGGGAGGTCACAAATGCACTATAACGTATATTGGCTCAACTAAACATTTGAACTTTTATCGGATCATCCCATATAACACTAGCAACTACAGTTTATTATCATTACTAGATTCAATTATTAAAAATTTCAATTTTAAATTTTCAGTTTTACTATCAAATTCCATCATTATCTAGCAATTTACTTTTTCTACCCCTACCCCACACTTATTTCATACAATGCCCTCACTGTATGCATAAAAAATAAAGAAAAAGGAGAAAAAGGAACAAACTCCCCTGGGATAGTGGCGTGAACATCTCCAAAAGTGTGGAAAACGTGCATCTTGAATATGGACTCCAAAAATAGAAACTTGGGTCTTGAACTCGCAAAATAAGGAGTATACCGGCAAAACATGAAATCGAGCCTTCAATCATCTTCAAATATGGTGTAAATCTCCAAAAGTAGAATGACCAATGTGGGAAAGCATACGCCACATTGTATGGTGGTAAAAATGAGCCAAAATAATCTTGAATATATTGACAAGAAGAATAGCATCAACCCATAGAACACTAAAATATCAAGGGCCTTCAAATTGTAAAAATCTCATATTCACGATGTGAGTTCGAGACAATTCACGACGTGAAACCGAAACTAAGCGTATTCTGAGAACCTCCTGATAACTGACTCACGACGTGAATAATAAAAGTTCACGTCGTGAAAACCGGGCAGTCAGAAAAACATTGCCAATTCTTCTAATAATGTCTTAATGTATTAAGACTCTTTTAAATTCATCAGTTTATGACTCTTTCGCTGACTCTCCACTCTCTTGACTCACCCCACACTGATTTTGAAAATATGGGTCTCGACTCTCGGCGTTAAACACTCGCAGCTAAAGACGTAAGCACTCATAAATCGCTATCCTCTCAAGGCGCTCCTAGCAATTTCTGAGAAACAACCAACAACGGAGAGTAACATAATACTCAAAGTAGTTCTTACAATCCCATAAAAACAAACTAAAAACAAACGAAAAACAAATCAAACAAAATAAAAATAAATAACGATCAATCATCTTCCTCTTCCTCATGTGCTCCACTGGTTCCAGCTCCATCACCTCCACGTCCACCATACTCCGACCATCGTGGGCAAATCGGCTAATGATACCCTAAATGAGGTGGCTGCTCCACCCCAAGATGTCGGACAACATTCTCCATAGTGCAACCTATCCAATTCACACTCAACGATAACTGGTCAAAGTAACCAGCCATATCACTCCCAAAAGGCGCACCAACCATGGAAGCAGGTGGGCGTATCGGCTGCCCGCGGTCTCCCCTTCCTCTCACGTTCTTGCGCCTCGGTCTCGGCTCTGATGTAGGTTGGTCAGCCGGCTGATCATCCTCATCATCACCCTCAACATCTGATGGAACAATGCCCCAATGTGACCCAAAATTTTTGACCACCCGCATAGTTTCCAAATATCCCATACCAAAGTCATGCTCTTCCACACACGTCATGGATCTAGTAATATCGGGAACAACCAAATGATAAGAGCGGGCCAAACGGGTACATAAATGCCCCCCACAAATGGGGCTCCCAGGGCGCGAACTTGCGGCAGACCCGACCAGGAAACACGCTAGAAAATACGGGATGTTGCAACAGACACCAGGTTGTAAGATGCACCATAAGAAAAATAAGTTCTGCTTAGTCACTTTTTCTCCATGCCTCTTATGGTTGATGGAAAAGGTGATGAACTGGTGGAGTAAACGATGAATCGGGGACCGAATACTGCTCTTGGGAGATACGCCGGAATTAAACATCCCGGAGGCAATATTATGCCAGAAAGAATACCCCATGACACCCTCCGCATATCCTCTAGCAGCCCCACTCAAAAACATGCCAAACTCGGGAGTCATAGCCTCCTGTCGATCATACAGTCCTACTCTCCAAGCAAACTCAACCAGGCTGCACTCCCGGTACTCACCCCCCAAACGAAATACCAACGTCTGTGGCCAGTGTGGATCTTGAACAATTTCTTGAAATGTCACCGTTGCGAAAAACTCGACACAAAACTCCTTGTAGACCTGCTCTTGCACCCAGAACAGATTCTGCCAACCAGAACAGGTAAATGAATACCCGTCTCCGATAAATATCTTTGTCAAAAAAGGGCCCACCCGGTCTACGAGCCCTACTTCCCTTAATCGTGTCCAATTGACTATTGGAGCAACTGCAATTTCCCTGTTGTAGAGCCACCCCAATCTGTTGTTCCAACGGGTCAAAACACCGCGGGGCGTTGTCGCGGGAAAATTGTAAAACGGGAGCAAACCCGCAACCCCAGCTGGAACCTCTCTTCTTGGAACCATTCCTGCAAAAACAAGGAAAAACCACAGCCAAAAAAATAATCCACAAATTAGACATAAAGGAAAATGAATTCTGTTCAGCCCCGGAATTCACGTCGTGAATCCTGTAAGATTCACGTCGTGAATTCGCATTCACAGAAGGTAGAAACGCAACAATAACGGGTAAATCCAGTCAAAATAACAATGGGTTTTACTCCTATACTACTTCCAAGCACTTAGCATGAACATTCAAAGGTTATTACGAACTTTGAAGAGTTAATTTCGTCATTTCACTCAATTAACAAACCCTAACCCTAAGTTCATCTACTAGAGAAAAAATTAAACTTAAAACCAATAATTATTACCTTTGTTGGAAGTATTACGTAAGCACAAGGATGATTAGTAGAGTTGTCGGCTAAAATCGCAGCAATGGGGACCAAGGGGGGGACCAATTTCTGCTTTCACTACGTGAACAATAAACAATTGAAGGGTTTACTGGTTTCTAGGGATTTATTCTGTGGTCCCATACTTTTGAAAATTCACGTCGTGAGTTCTTAAGGATTCACGTCGTGAATAGTGTCTGGGCTTAAGTTTGGGCCATGTACTCACGGACTGATCTTGGGCTTGCTAGTCTAATGGGCTAAGCCATATCATGGATTATTTGTCCGGTTCATTCATAATTCACATCGTGAATTGCTAAAATTTCACGTCGTGAATAAAGTCTGGAAGAGAAAAATCAATTTTGACTTTAAACTAAGTTCTCAATTATTACTACTTCCATTTTAAGGTCCCTACATTCAGTGCTTAATTATGTTCTAATAGAGTTGGATGACATGATCTAAGTTTTTAAAACTAAAATGCAAAAAGAAAAAGAAAAAATTTGCAAACCAAACTCGGGTTGCCTCCCGAGAAGCGCTTCTTTTTCTTGGAGTCTTGAGCTGGACTCCGTGCCTCCTACGTTGAGTCCTCGGAAGAATCCACCACTAGGATCTTTTGTTCCTTGAATCGCCTCCCTTTAGTTTCTTCCTTGCACTTCATAGCATCCTCCTCTTCTTTCACCATCGGCTTTGTCACTCTTGAAGTGACCTCCTCTTCATCACTTGTCATCTCCTCATCCTCTCTGCTCACCCAAGAAGGTGGACTCTTGTAAACTATGACTTCAACCAAAAATGGAACAGATGCTCTAGGTTTTGTTCTTATGACTTGATGAACTACCTTGATCTCTTCTTCCATAAGCTTTTCCGGTTCTTCAAGTTCATTATCTTCATTGATTGTGAACACCTCTTCTTGAACATGATCCTTTGGGAAGCCATCTTCTATCCCAAAAACTTCTTTTTCATCTCCAACTCTCAAGGTGAGCTTAGACTCGCGAATATCAACCAAATCTCCAGCAGTGTTAAGCAATGGACGGCCAAGGATAATTGGAACATCGGGATCTTCCTTCATATCCAAAACTACAAAATCGATTGGAAAAACAAATTTTCCAATTTTCACCAAAATATCCTCCATTATGCCCTGGGGTTGTGTCACTGAACGGTTCGCCATGTGAATCGGCATTTTTGTAGCCTTCATCTTCTGAATTTCCAGTTTTTTATAAAATGAAAAAGGCATCAAATTAATGCTAGCCCCAGAATCGGCTAAAGCATTAACCTTCAATTTATTACCAAACTCACATGGAAGAGTGAGGCGTCCAGGATCCCCCATCTTCTCTGGTGTCTCTCCCAACACAGCTTTTGAGCTTTATTCACTTAGAACCACCTTAGACTGCTTCTTTAATTGCTTGCGAGTGTCTACCAAATCTTGCAGTAATTTTTGATGCTTGGGAGTTTTGGATAAAGACTCGACAAAGGGAGTATTGATCGGGATCCCCTTCACATGCTTGACAAACTCTCTATGCTCTCTCTCCAGTGGACTAAGGGTAGCTTGGGATGGAAAAGGCAAAGGCGACTTATAAACCGAACCAACTACAAAATTTTTTTGTTCATGACGGGCCCACGTCGTGAACATATAAGGTTCACGTCGTGAATTCTGGAACTCAGCAGCTTCATGATTTTCGAGCTTGGTCTTCTTCATCTTTGGATCGGGCTGCTGTGGTTCTTCTTCCAATGCCACAAGGAACTCAGAGATGGCTTCTTCTTCGGTGTCTATTGCCATTACATGAGATTGGGTCTTCGTTTCGGTATTTTTCGGGGATAACTTCTCATGAACTAGAGTGGCTAGTTGACCAACTTGAACTTCAAGGTTATGGATGGAGGCTTGCTGATTCTTAATTAAAGTTTTCTGTTCATTAATAGCAGAATCAATGGCATCGTGTCTCTTTTCCGAAGCTTCCATTAACTTCATCAACAAAGTCTCTAGATCGGGTTTCTTCTCGGCTGGTGGCTGCTCCTTTTGATAAAAGCCTCGACCTGTCTGCCTATACTTCTCTTCTTTTTGCTTCTTATACTATTCATACGGTAGCCACTCCTTCTTCGGTTTCCTCCAGTCCTCATCAAACTTATCCCCACTTGAGCAGCACACTTGAGCTTTTATGTTCCCAAACTCATCTAAATTGCAGTCCTTGGTCAAGTGTGGACCACTACATCTCTCGCAACCCACTCTTATGGCATGTATTGACTGGTCCATTTGTGTTATCCTTCGATCCAAATTATTCAGCATAGCCATCACAACTGCTATTTCTTCAATTTGGACCCCTCCACTGCTTTTGATTCCATCTTGCCTAGGGTTGTGGTATTCGCGAGAGTGCTTCGTGAATTCTTCAATCAACTCCTTAACCTCCCTTGGATTTTTCTTTATCAAAGGTCCTTGAGAATCAAGGAGTTGTCTCGTCATAATGTTGACCCCATCATAGAAGATTGGCATCTCTTGTTGCACATTTAGATCATGCTGAGGGCAATTTCTGAGCAAGCCCTTGTACCGCTCCCATGCTTCGTATAATGACTCCCCCGGCTGTTGCTCAAAGTTGGTTATTGCCTTCTTGAGTTTGGCTATCTTGGATGGCGGGCAAAACTGGTCCAGGAATTGCTCACGCATTTGAGCCCAAGTAGTAATTGTACCCGGTGGGAGTGACTTTAACCACTCCTTAGCAGCTCCTTTGAAAGTGATGGGAAGCATTCTAAGCAAGACTGTGTTTCTGTTGACATTTGGGACATTGAAGTAATTTGCAATGTCGTTGACTTCATCTAGATGCTTAAAAGTATCCTCATGATCTTTCCCAAAAAATGGTATATCCTTCAGTGCAATCAATATGTGCCCCTTCAACTCGAATGTGGCAGTGGAAGGTATTGCGGGTTGGACTAAACCGGGACCCATATCTTCTCAGATCCGCTTCTTGTAAGCTCCCATGGACATCTCTTCAATTGCTGCCATCTCGTTCCTTGGCTCATTCTCAGGTTCGCTCGTGTGTTCTTAAAATTCCGGCTCGGTATCGTATTCGGACTCGGTTTGGACGGGTGTTTGATCCAAGTGCTCAAAGTTGCTCTTGTGCCTCGCGGATGAACTTGACTCTCCTGTCTTCTTTCCCGACTTCCTTGAAAAACCTGACTTCAATTCTTGTAAGGGCGTCTTTTTCTTGTGAATTGCAGACTCGGGATCTTCAAGTGGTGGCACCAAGGGTGTGTTTGAGCCTCTGGTCATGAACTCCTGCAACTTGCTAAACTAAAAAAACGTAAAACTGAACTAAAATAAGAAAATACTAAAAACTGAAATTACAGCTTTCACGTCGTGAGTTTATTAAAACTCACATCGTGAATTCTATGACAGAAATAGAAAACAAAATTTTTGTTATATGCTAACCTACTAAGCTAAGCTAATAAACAAAAATAAATAACCAATTAACCTTTTTGCAGATTTTATTCCATAAAAAAGGGGTCGATTAATCTAATGCAACTAAATAAACTAATAATCTAAGCTGTTCCCCGGCAACGGCGCCAAAAACTTGATGTGCACAAAAGTACCCACTAATTTTAATATTTATAACCTGACAAACTTAAACTAACTATGCACTTATAGGTAGTGTACATCGTCAGATTACAGTATAGTTTGGGTAAGTCGGGTGTCGATCACAGGGAACGGTGTTACTAATTAATTTACTTACTATTAAATTAACCTAATTATTAACAAGTTTAAAAGGGGTTTTATCTGATTTTACAAGATCAGACGAACTTAAATCAGATTCAATAAGTAAAAACACACTCTTGTTTAGTTTGAATCCACATCTTTCTTATGGCTAGCTAATGTTTATGGATCATCTAGTTGGCTTTAGTTGTATTAGTAATTTAGTTCTAACTTTACCAATAATTAACTAATTCATGTCAAACCATGTATGTTCACACACAATTAAACACAAAACTAATTATGAATGTAAATATGCTATGTAAGATTTGTTATATAAACGCAATTATAGTCACAATACACATTCTCTAGCACAGTTAGGCTTATTTACTCTAATTACTAACTAAGATTGGTCAATCCTAGCTCTAACAATTCAATGTTCACTAAATCATTAGGTAAACAAGTTCATGTAGTTAATGGTCACTAAGCTACACAGAACATGCAATCAAGCAATTAGGGAAACAAACATAAGCATGCTAGGTAATACAAATCAAACACAAGCAATTTTACCAACTAAATAAATCCATAAAAATTTAGCTATTCATAAGTTAGAAGCTTCATCTAGCTAAACAAGAGTAGCTAGATTCAGCTGCTCATCATAGCAACTAACAAAATAACACAAGTTGAATTGATTGGAAACATGTTCTTAATTAACTAAAATAAACTAAATTATGGACCTTCACTCTTTTTGGTGTTGAAACCCTCTTCCCAGAACTTTTCTCTCCTCAAAATCACCTTCTGGAACTCCTCTTTCCAGCCAAAAGTTGCCTCTATTCGTAATGGTCAAGGATTTATATAGTTGCTGATATCCATAAATTCACGTCGTGAAAAATAAGATATTCACGTCGTGAGTTGTAGATAACCATTCCCGTCAAGGATTCCTTCACCCGCGTACATATCTTCTAGAACCAACGATTCACGTCGTGAATTCTTTAAGTCTCACGTCATGAATAATCTTTTTCCAAATTTTCTTCTCTTTTCAATCTCTTAATTCCCAAAGTTTCTTTCTTTAACGCTTTTAGTCCCTTTTCTTCAAAATGTCTTCTTTTTTGCTGTAAATAACATTTAAGCTCATAAGTACCATTATTCTAAACAAATTACCAACTTTTTAATAAAAATGTACTTAAATATTGCTTAAAAATAAGCATAAATATGGCAATATCAAGTACCGATCTCGATTGTGTCAGATCGAGATGTACGTTTTACTTCCAGGTTCTGGAAGAAGTACCATGAGGAGTTGGGTACGAGGTTGCATTTCAGTACCGCTTACCACCCACAGACGGACGGACAGAGTGAGAGGACGATTCAGACGCTCGAGGACATGCTTTGAGTATGTGTGTTGGACTTCGGGGGAAGTTGGGACACGTATTTGCCGTCGGCTGGGCTCTGCTATAACAACAGCCACCATTCGAGTATTGGTATGCCTCCCTTCGACTTGTTGTACGGGAGGAGGTGTCGGACTCCCATCTGCTGGGGAGCATTCGGGCAGCGAGTGTTGGGTAGTACAGAGTTAGTGCTTCAGACGACAAAGCAGATACAGCAGGTCAGGCAGAGGTTGTTGACGGCTCAGAGTCTCCAGAAGAGTTACGCGGATAGGCGTCGATCCGAGCTTGAATTCCAGGTGGGAGACTTCGTACTCCTGAAGGTATCTCCTTGGAAAGGAGTGATCTGATTCAGGAAGAGGGGTAAGCTGGGGCCCCGGTACATTGGTCCGTTCAGGGTAACCGCGAGGGTGGGCAGGGTAGCATATTTTTTGGAGCTACCTACGGAGTTGAGCCAGATTCATGATACCTTCCACATGTCTCAGTTGAGGAAGTCTATAGCCAACGAGTCGGCGGTGGTACCGCTGGAGGATATTCAGGTGGATGCGAGCCTGAATTATGCTGAGAGACCAATAACGATCCTGGATCGGAAGATCAATGTTCTGAGGAACAAGGAGGTGCCCCTAGTTCAGGTCCAGTGGCAACATCGGAGAGGGTCCAAGCTGACTTGGGAGCCTGAGTTGGAGATGCGGGAGCAGCATCCAGAGTTGTTTGTGGAGCAAGACTTCGAGGGAGAAATCTGATTCTAGTGGGGGAGAATTGTAACATCTGGATTTCCAGGTATTATGTTTGATCATTAATTTTTTTGAGAAAGAGAGAAGGACTCGACGAGTTGAGGCATAGACTCGTCGAGTAGGACCGCGATTGCTGACTGGGTTAATGAACGGACTCGACGAGTCAGAAAGGGTGGACTCGACGAGTCCATGTTGTGGATTGAAACCCTAATTCTTGGGGTCTGTGCCCTATTTAAAGGCCTTTATTGCCTCCATTTGCGGCCACTACACCCCTGAGAAGCCCTAGAGAGGTGAGAGATCATTTGTGGTGCAAGAGGAGGGCTAATTCACCATTTCTTGTGTGTTTTAGCAAGAAGGAAGGAGGTAGAACAAGCTAAGCGGGTTGAGGAGCTTGGATCCACTTCCATTTGATCAGAGGAAGTTGTTGGAGGTAACAATCTATGCCATTCTTGTGTTTATAATGATCCTAGTGGAATCTAGGGTTTTCTTTATGCCTTTTTTAGTTTGAGTCTAGAGTATGTGAGGTCCCAAGGTGAAATGGTTTATAGATTTGGACCTTAAGAGGTCCAGAGAGACCTTACCACTCTGCTTTATGCCATACCTGTTGAGTTATGAGCCGAGGAGGCCATTTTAGAGGTTATTTCATCAAAAGAAGCTTTGGATGTGTTGCATGTGTACTATGATTTGACCTTTACGTGATTATCATGCTTGGGAAGGTCAGATCTATAGATTAGAGAAGCAGATCTGACCTTAGAAGGTCATTTGAGTATGAACATGGAAGCAACTCGCCGAGTTCATAAGTGGATTCGACGAGTCGATTTGGGGTTGCCCCACGATTCCTGACAGGAGGAACCCGTCGAGAAGAGGGATGACTCAACGTGCCATGAGAGGCTAGAAGGATTCAGAGGACCCGCATAGACTCGCCGAGTCGCCCATGTGCACTCGACGAGTCGGATCAAAGTTTGACCGTTGACTTTCGATTGACCTTAGGGTTTTGGTCAAGACTGATTCAAGAGAGTTCGGGGAGGGGTAGAATGGCCTTCTACCCAATATTTAGAGATGAGACTATGAGAGAGTATTGATCGGGGATGTTATTTGAATGATAGGAGGAGGTTGGGTCGGGACGTTGAGCACGAGAGTTTATCCGACTTCATTGAGGTGAGTCTTCTCACTATACTGTACCTGGAAGGGTACCTAGGTGTGACCAGAAGGTCTTGTATGCTATGATATGTATGTGCTATATGGAGTTATGTGATATGTATGTGCTATGTATGTTATGTATGACAAGGACCGGAAAGTCAAGATGACATGGACCGGAAGGTCAGGAGGTTACGGACCATGGAGTTATGTGATATGTATGTGCTATGTATGTTATGTATGACAAGGACCGGAAAGTCAAGATGACATGGACCGGAAGGTCAGGAGGTTACGGACCAGAAGGTCTACAGGGATTCGGGACGGAAGTCCCCTGAGACACTTGGACCGGAAGGTCCCACAAAGTTATGGTCTGTAAAGGTGTATGTGTTGTATGTGGTATTTTGGGGAACTCACTAAGCATTTATGCTTACAGTTGCTGTGTTATGTGTTTCAGGTACTAGCGAGGATCGCGGGAAGGCGCCGACATGATCCGTACACACTCATAAAGATTATGTTTTGAGATTTTGGGATTTGTTTGTTGTGATGACATTGGATACAGTTTGTTTTGGTATTGTTTTTGATGATTAAAAATATTATTGAAAAA
This sequence comes from Lactuca sativa, assembly GCF_002870075.4. Classification (NCBI taxonomy): domain Eukaryota; kingdom Viridiplantae; phylum Streptophyta; class Magnoliopsida; order Asterales; family Asteraceae; genus Lactuca; species Lactuca sativa. Next base: position 222,471,168 of record NC_056625.2, read on the forward strand.
TGAAAATTTGTTTTGAAAATTTGCTTTGTTACAGGAAATCACGCATTCCACTACCTATCTGATCTTTATTATATATAGCCCCGACGTATTCACTAGGTAATTATAGAGTTAACAATAATTATCTTTTTAGAAGTAATGAGTGTGATCCTTCAGAAAATCCTATATTTTCTTAGTAAGAAATGCGACCATACTAGTTCCTTCTATGATCACTTAGTTTATAATAGCCATATATAAACTAATATCGAACGGACAGTTGAATGTCTGGATCTGCCCTAAGCCCAAAACCAAACATGGAACAGTAAATAAGGTAGAAATCACACATTCCACTTCCTATCGGATATTATTTATATATAACGCTGATGTATAAACTAAGGAACCATATAATTTACAATTAAAAGTCCTTTATGTTATACTCTTTTGTAAATATGTTCTTAGTTCCATTCGTTCTAATGTAAATCATTGTTTTCGGAAAGTAACCACATTTATTTCCAAAAAGTTCAATTGTAAACTATTTGCTTGTCAAATAATGATGTTTATCCTGGAAAATCCTATATTTTCCATAAAATCGAATTGTGGTCCTTAACATTCCAAGACCTAAAACTACAAGTATAATTGCAATACTTAATTTAAGTATTCGTAGTTTTATTCATATGCAAAACTAGTTGAAGACGTGTTTGCACTGTGAACCAGATATGATGGTAATACCCTCCTATGATCACTTAGTACATACGAGTTATATAAAATCGAGATCGAACAGACAGTTGAATGAGTGAATCTGCCCTAAGCCCGCAACCAAACAAGGAACATGAAGTAAGGCGGAAATCACAAATTATACTGCCTATCGGATCTTAATTTTATATAACCCTGATGTATGTGCTAAGTAATCACAGAGTTAATACCCCTTAAGACTGTTTAAAAAATTACTACGTAAATATATCATTGTTTTCTCCTTGTGAGTTCTTTTAATCATACTGATATGACTAATGGCCTACACGACGTTCTTCAGGCGTCGGAAAGTTATGACATTTGTCACCTTAGGCCTGCCAGCCTAGCTGTTGCAAGCAACTCCGGTGCGGGATTGTCAGTCCCGTATAGATCGATACACAAACTCACGCTCTCCCTCCGGGAGACTCTGGTTATAATTCATGACTTTAATGGGTACATAGATATGTACAAAGAAGGCGTCTCACAAATTGCTTCAACGAATTTACTAGTAATAAAGCGGAAAAACCTTTTTGTAAATAACATGTAACTTTGTAAAATAGTTCCTTTGATCCATAAACTATACCTATTATAGTTTATAAATTTATCTTCGTGTTGTAAACTGGACTTTGTAAAATAGTACCTTTGTTCCATAAACTATACATATTATGGTTTACAGTGTGTGTTCTATTGAAATGAAAACCTTTGCATTTTAACATGTTTGATAAATGTTTGTGAATTTTTGTAGTAATGTTGTTTCACATATTTACTAATTTCACGTAAAAATGCATATAAACAGTAAGAAAACATAATAAGCGGTTTATATTTTTAAACACAAGATTTCTTTTGTTTTACTTGTATTCTCCACCTAAAACAATTGGAAATCATGAAAATGTAGGGGTATGAACTCACTTGATAAGGTGGTGATTCGGACAACACTTTGCTTCTAGAAATGATTTTTCTTGACAAAACCGTGAGTTTCTGTTGAAAAACGGGCTTTGTGCGGGCCGAGTTTCAAACCAAAATGACTCTTTTCTCAGGGACTATGGGTGCTCCGAGCTTTCTTCGAGTGTTAGGGAGGTTCCCGAGGCTTCGAGGGGTTTAGAGTGGCTTTGAGAGAGTGTTTAAAGTGAAAGAAGTAAAGAAATGGCTACCAAAACTGGACAGCCTCGCATTCCTTTTATAGGTGGTCGAAGCCTCGCACTAAGCTGGGCGTACCTCGGTACGCCGGGCGTACCTTCATACGTTGTGCATAGTGAAGGAACGTGTTGTCTGATCTGAATCTGAGCTTTGGACGTGTCTGCTATGTGTCTACCATGCAAAGAGGGGTGACGTGGCCGGCCCCGGGCCTAGTAAATGCGAACGCTGGGCGTAATCTCGTACGTTGAGCATATGGCTTCGGACCAGCCTCGAAATTTGAGCCTTAAACTTCGAAAATTCATAACTTTCGCATACGAGCTCCGTTTTTGACATTGTTTATATCCACGTGTAGGTGAGACCGTACTTTACAACTTTCATTTAGACTCTGTCGGCAAATTTTGACTTCATTTTTAATGTTATATTTTTAACATGCTGGAATTTGAGCTACTATTGACGATATCTTTGATTCTCGTTTAGGTTGTGTCGGCTAAAAATCGCTCGATCTGATATTTGAATTTTTGGACTGTACACTACTGTCTCGAATCTTAGAAAAATCATAACTTCCTCATACGAAGTCAGATTTTGACGTTCTTTTTTGGCCGCTCTCGGTTTAACGTATGTTTCAACTGTCATTTAGATACGTAAGGCTAAAAAGCATTTTATTATAAACTCACTTCTTACGTCACACAGCGTTGTGCCGGTTCTGACGCGAAACTTCGATAGGTCATAACTTATTCGTTATAACTCAGATTTTGGTATTCTTTATATTTCTGGAGTCCTTGTAACGATCACTACAACTTTCTTCTTAGATATCAGATTTTTCTAATATTTTATTACGTTAAAACAAATTATAATGGTTCACCTAGACCATTACATTGACTTGAAATAACGGGTTTTTACATGTTTCATATGTCAAATTGTATACTAGTTGTAGGATTCACACTTTGGAAAATTTGGTTGCATGTATAACTAGAGAAAACTTAGATCCAAAGTTATTAGGGTTGTATGTGCACCATAGGAGTGTTATAGTACGCAAAACCCAACAGTGGTATCAAATCCATGAGTAGTTTTCTGCTATATAGATGCATAGCTAATTGTTCAAAGTTGGAAAAGTCGAAAAACTACACTCTGATAGGAGGACTCGACGAGTCCATACATGAACTCGTCGAGTCCATGCCCGTAAGTGATGAACTCGTCGAGTCTATTATCCGACTCGACGAGTTGGATCATCCGTTGGCAGTTTTTAGGGTTTTTTGGCCTCAATTCGATTAGAATCATTACCACAAACTGTTTTGTATCATAAAATCTGTTTTTTCTGATATGGTAGTGATTATTCTGATCTAATTAAAAGATAAATTGTCAAAATTTAAGATAATTACTAGTTTATATGATAAAGCTAATTATTTGTAATTTTTTATTTGAAATTATCTTACAACAAGAATTGTATTATGATCAAATTGGTAAACGATAAAAATGGTTATTTTATAAGTTTATAATTTGATCTAAATAGTTGAAGGAGTTAGAAATTTTTTCATCAAATTTGGAACTCAAAAGTTTTTTTTAACGAGTTACAAATAAATATTGGTTAAATTGATCTTAATGTTCTTGAAGAGTTCCATAAGTTATGGAACTTGAAAAATTCCATCTTCATCAAACAAATTAACTCCTTAAGTTATGAAGTTCAAAAGTTTTTCAACAATTACAAAACTTTCCCTCAAGTCTTAAAAGTTGAAAAGTCTCAATTAAGAAACAGTGAATTCATAGAAACCCTAGTAATTTGAAAAGTTTTCAAAAAATGTTACTCATGGGTTCATAATTTAAAAATTAATTAAATAGTTTTAATTTGATTTAGCATCTTGATGTTTTTTGAATAAGTTCAATTAACTTTTATGGACTTTATTAATAGTTAATTAAATGTTGAATTAAAAGAGAATTATTAAATCCATAATAATATGGTTTAAGTTTAATTAAATTAAGAGTATAATTTATTAATAGATTAAATCATCAAGTATTTTAAAAGTTTAAAATACACCCTTATACTATATAAAATTAAAAGTCTAATATATTATATATGTATAATTAAAAGGTCAGTCTAACCGTTAGTAGGCCTCATTCACGAAGCCGGTCTATAATGGGGTATAAGGTTACTACCTATAAAATGGTGGTTTAATGGGTGTCCACTCTCACCCACCGCTTCCTTGACTAGTGGAGAGTTGTTAGTCAAACGGGTTTCACACGAACATTTAAATCCTCATTAAAAGTATAATGAAATATAAAGTAACTAAAATTTTATAAATTCTCAATCTTAGTTAATTTAGGAAAAATGTGAATTGATGTTAACTCATGAAATTGCACTTTGCACCATGTTAAGTTGTTAGTGGAGCGTGTGTGGTTAACCAGCACACTAATTTGGGACTAACAATGTGTGGCAAAGGGTAGCTTGATGTTAATCATGGATCAATGGAGCGTGTGTGGTTAACTGGCACATGGATTAGGTGATTTGTAACATTAAGTGTACCAAGAACATTTGCATGGTTATTCACACCTTGTTTGTGATCCTCGACATCCCAGACACAAACTTGAGAGGGCATAATCAAGATTAAACATGCCATTGAAAAGTTCAATGAATCTAAAAGAATCTAGGAATCTCAATTCATTTAAAACCTAAAATTCACTTTCATTTATCATGGTGGAAATTGGTAAATCGTCATTTAGCTACCTTCAAATAATTTGCAGTTGGATTACGACATCCCTCTTCCAATTTGTAAATTATTGTGTTGGGTCCTAGCCTTAATATTTCATTTGGGTGTTATATTAAGGACATAAATCAGCTAAACTCGAATATCTCCCTTGTAGATGTCTATCTCAGACAACTATGGTCTTCCCGAATCTTTTGAAAAAAGCCTTCCTCATGAGGATGATGTTCCTAGAAATCATACTTCACTTCCTCCACCTCCTCCAATAGTTCTCCCTAACCCACAAGTTCAAAGACTTGAAAAGTTCAAGGTCACTCAAGCACTATTGGCTAGCAAACATGAAGATGGAAAGTCTGTATGTGCTCACGTCTTGGACATGAAGCTGCATATTGAGAAGATGGGAATGTTGTGTGTCGTGTTCCCAAGGAAGCTGGCTGTTGACTTGGTTCTTCAATCACTTCCTAAGTCATATAGTGAGTTCATTAAGGACTGCTATATGATAGACCACGACATGACTCTTATCGATCTTATCTATTTGCTTATTGCTACTGAATCAGCAATGATTTGGCGCACTAGTAAAGCAAACCTGATTGGAAGATCTACCTCCCAAACTTCAATGGACAATGTCAATGGAAACATTAGAAGTCCAAAAAAGATTTCTCTTTTCAATGGAAAGGGAAAGGCTAAGTCTGAGATTATCCCATGTACCATTCTGAAAGAGTCCATTTGCTTCTATTGCCAAGAGAATGGGCATTGGAAATGAAGCTACCCTGATTACCTAAAGGACCACAAGGATGGTAAAGTCAAAATGTTTGACTTTACTTCAGGTAAGTCCACTATCTAACTCTATTAAGTTCATGTTTGTAGATTCTTAATACATGATGTGATAAGATTATATTTTGATGTTTTGTAGGATCGAAGAAAAGAAAATAAGATTAAAGGAAGAGTAAGCGGAGTCTGATCGTGGAGAGATGGATTTTGATCGCATGGTTCGATGATCAGATTTTTGTGCTACTACTTAGGAGTTATGATAGATTGCTTATAAATATATAACAACATAGTTTTCATTTGTAATTGCATTGTACGGATAAGTTTTCCGTGTTTTATAAATCAAGAGCAATTATAATTTTTGTCTTATTTATATTTATCCTTGCAATGCATTTGTGAAAATTGATGTTTGTATATTTCTGTTGTTAGCAGTATTGGAAAATGGATTTGATTCTTTCGTTTGTGGTAGTGTCTAAACTTACCAAATAAGGAAAGATTCTCCTCACCAAGTTTCAATTGGATAGAAACCTGGAATCATGCAACTTGTGTTGTATGATGAATGAGAACCTTCATCTTTGGGAAATTAGGACTAATTCCTTGTTCACATGTATATATGAGTCAAGTGAAGGCCTAAGGAATCTAGTACACATCATTGTGCACAGGTCAGGTCCACCACAAAGAGCGACAAGACTATTCATTATGATTTACAAAATGTTTAGTAAAGATGGTTATGCTTACAAGTTTAAGTGTAATTCTGAATCATTGAAAAAGTTTCAATGTATAGCAGGACGAATAAGAAGAATCAATTAGGCAGAAAGATAAAAGTTTCTCCATTCTGAAAGGAAAGGAGAGTACTTTAGTTATCGTGTTTTATGATCATCTTAATGATTATGAAAACCATATCACAATTGATCCTCTAAGGAAACCTTAGTATATTTGTATGGCTAAGAAGAGGAATCAGGAATTATTGAAATGGTTAAGTCGATTAAGGTGAATCATACTTTGTTCCAAAATCAAGTCTTAGAATCATTCTCCAAGATTGTGACTTGAGTGACATGTCTTAAGTAGGTTTATAACACATCATGAAATATGGAATATAAATGTTTTCTAACTCTTGCATATTTCAAATTGGTAGTTGTGATGTTTTAGCTAAAACAAAGACCAACTAAGACCAATTATATGAAGTGTCATTCTTGATAAGAATCACTAACTCTTGAATATTTGTGTGTCAAGGAATGTTTCTTGACAAGAGAATCTTATATGTAAAGAGGTCAGTGGAATTCTTAAAGATCTTGAAAGTTTCGAGAACTAATCAAGAATAAAACCTATTGTTTACCGCTAGCACACGACTTAAGGTTTGTAACCTATCGTGTTGACATATTCTTGTTTCTGTGCCCATGCCAGTTAAGTTGACTACGCATGTGACTTCTATGAGTTCTCAATTGTTTGCATAACAACCTGGAAGCAATGTTAGGCCCTTGAGCTGCCAGGTGGCAAGAAATTAAGATTGAACAAGTTCAGTCCACATGAGTTGAAATTTGCCATAGACCTTGATTATGATAATGACAAATTCACATGGATAGGAATACATACACCATAAAATCTAAGTGACATAAGGTTTCTCTCCAATTCATGAAAATGATTGTGAGGAAAAGCTTTCACTAAGTAGATTTTGGGGAGATAGCAGTTGTGTTAATTGCATTCTCAAATTCAATTATGATTACGACGTCCCTCTTCATTGTTCGAATTGTGAGAAATGGCAAATAGTATGAACATTCGAAACTTATTGGTGTAAGTTCTGAAATAGTTTAGATACACATATGTGCTTTTTTATAAAAGGTGTATGACCTTAGATAAAGACTTATCAAAGCATTCCATATCAGAAATCTGAACTTTGGTATGAAAGTCAATAAGTATTGATTTCTAGAAGTCTAGCTATTTTTTAGTACATGTCAAAGCTAGTGGGAGCATAATTGTTATGCTAGTAAGAATATCATTATCGTGATAGTGGGAGCATGATTATTATGTGAAGTATTGCAAGTTAGGAATACTAGTTATAGGAAACAAAGGTTACAAACTTGCAAAGTTGCAAAATTTGAAAAGTTGTTTCGCTATAATAAGGGAGAGAAGACTTATAGTTTATTTTGAATCTAAAAGTTTAGATTGAAGTATTAATCAAACTTAGTCAAGGATATATATGAATATCATGTTGGAAATATTTCAACATTTCAAATTCTATGTATATAGAAATATTATAGCAAGAGACTGATCAAGTATCATGTCTTTATGTAAGACATTATGAATCGAGTCACATATACTTCGAATATAGGATCAATAGCATATGCTATAATATTCATGTGTTCTAATTTTCAAATGCCTAGAGCATTAAGAGGGAAAAAGGACTAGAACCGGATATGACTAAAGTGATTAAACAACTGTCAAGGATAATCTAAGGCTCGCTAAATGGACCATATTGACAGTATTATGAATAGACGGGATTCTATTAATAATGAATTTTCATATGGAAAATATGGAAATGTTTCCATAATGGGAGTTAGATATTAGAAACTTTTGTGCAAGAAGGATGTTCAAAGGAATGTACTTTGAAATTGAAACTTCGCTTCCATTCAATTGTTCTTATGACAACCACCAAAGGAATACTTTGTAATATCATTGGCAAAGTCTTTGTGACTTCTGTACCTCAACATTACGAAAGGAATCATTGCATAATAGTTTAGAATGTGACACATTCTAATAGTGGCAAGAATTTGGCATTCTTACACCTGCAATAAATATTTGGAGTTGTGAAATGAGTTTCATTGAAGTTGTATTCAATTGACCTATTTCACAAAGAAAGGACCATATATGTAAACATAATGTGCATGATTGGAGCATGGGATAACTATTGTTTTAATTCAAGTATAAAGTTGATAAACTGAAACATTATACAATGAATAATATGTAATCAATTGTGATTGATAAAAAGGTGTTTTATTTATATTCAAAAGTTTTGAGACCATATTGGATTCGATTATTCTTGTGTTTCACTTTGCATGTTTTGACTTCCCGAATAACTAGATTATTAAAACTATCCAAAGTCGATCATACTTTGGAAGTAGGTATCGAAGCTAGACTATCATGAATGGGTCCGTAGATTGTCTAAAGGTGTTTAGACATAGCACAAGTTTGTTGCAGTGTTCATGAGTACTCCTATAATAAGATTTGAGTATTGGACTAAACCCACGCTCATTTGAATCACTTCGTGGATTTTATCACGAGTGATCATGAGACGATAATATCTTCTATTCTTGAAACCAAGACATGTGACTTGTATTTTTTACAAGTCGGCTGCACATTGATGATATGTAAACGCACCGGTAACTCGGTGTTATAAAACGTATCATTGTGTGTGATTTGATGAGTAAATAGAGCAAGCATATGGGTCGAAGTTTATCCATTCCTCTTACCTAATGAGGGATAAAAGAGATATTTATGGGCCCCTCGATGATTTAGTGATGGCAACCCTAAGCGCTTGGTCAAGCCTGGATTGATTTGATTTGTTCAATTAGTCGGTTGTCATAAATTAGAAATCAGGAAAAAACACATGCACATATAGAATGATTATAATCCATGTCTTAGTTCATACGATATCTAGAATGGATGAATATATGATCCCTTATCTTATGGACGCGTTACTAATAAGATCAAAGTTCGACAACGGTCTTTTTGAGAGCTATGATTGCCAATCGGAGTTTGTAGTCGTACTTGAAATTATAGTTATTAGACTTATCCAAGTGGGAGACTGTTGGATTATGTGTCTAAGCCCATAACTATAATTGGTATGTACTTGACCCGATACAACATGGTCTATTTGGGTTATAACACTCTACAACAATTTGATAGGACGAATCTTTGAGAAAGAGGTTATTTGTGATTTATGAATATATTATAAGTATAATATATTAATTGAGAAATCATATTATTTAATTAGTATTGATCAATAATTAATTTGGAATTAATTTAGAGATCAAAAGAGACTAACTAAAATAACAGGGACTGATTGTGTAAATCAGTGATACATATGGTTTGCGCTATTGATCCATGATGGACTAAGCTTATGTGAAAGTCCATGAAATATTAGTCCATGTGAATTATGGATCATAGCCTAAGTGTAAAAATTAAGGTTTACTTATGAATCTTGATATTCTACACTATATATGTATTCCTTTAAAGCCAAAATCAGGCACTAAGTGTTCTTAGAAGCTCTAGAAGATTTTGAGTCTCCAACCTCCCTCTCAAATTCCTCCTCTTGTTCTTGGTTTGTTATAAGACATTTGAGGCATCACACTTGAGGTTTTAGGATCTTGAGAGACTAATTCCTACAAGCTACAACAAAGAGGTAATCTTCTAACTTACTTTTATGTTTCATATGTCAAATTGTATCCTAGTTGTAGGATTCATGCTATGGAAAAATTTGTTTCATGTATAACTAGAGAAAACTTAGATCCAAAGCTATTGGGGATGTATGTGTACCATAGGAGTGTTATAGTACATAAAACCCAATAGAATGATCATGCCAAATCCATAGGAATCGATGTAGCTCAAGCCATGGGCTGGGAACCCTTAAAACAAATGATGATCGAGGAGCATTATCCTTGACAAGAAGTCCAAGCTCTGGAGTAAGAGCTTTGGAATCTAACTATCAAAGGGTCGGAGATGAGTTTTTACACCTCTCGATTTAACGATCTTGCAAACCTTTGTCTGGGGGTGGTGAATCTAGAATATAAAATGATTGAGAGGTACATTTGGGGATTCACATCACCAGTTCAAGGTTTGGTTACTACATCCAAACCCACCACCTTTGATAGTGCTAAGAAATTGGCCTATCAATTGACTGAGTAGTGTATCAGTGAGGGTACCATAACCTTGAATAACCACGTCTTTCATGTTAACCTAATGCCTATGACCATTAGAAGTTTCATTATAATCATTAAAAATGGATTGGTTATCACCTCCTAGAGCAGGGATTTTAAGTTAAGAAAATGCCATTCTACTACCCTTACCCAACAACGAATCACTCATGATTTACGAAGATAAATTAAGAAAGAATATAAGAATGATCTCTTGCACGAAGGTGGGAAAGTGTTTGTAGAAAAGATGTTTCGCTTTCTTGGCCCACGTGGTAGATATGCAAGGCAAGGCTAAGGAAATCAAAGAAATTCCTCAAGTGTCCAACAACCCATACATATTTCCATATGACCTTCTTGGAGTACCTCCATTCAGACAGGTTGAATTTCAAATCGACCTAATCTTGGCTGCAGCACCAATGGCAAGATCTCCTTATCATCTGGCTCCATTGGAAATGCAAGGACTCTCTAGTTAACTCCAAGAACTTCTTGAAAAAGGCTTTATTTGGCCAAGATTCTCACCATGGGGAGCTCTGGTATTGTTTATAAAAAAGAAGGATGAATTGTTCAGGATGTGCATCGACTATCGAGAGTTGAACAAACTCACCATCAAAAACCGACATCCACTCCTAAGGATCGATGACCTATTTGATCAGCTACAAGGATCCTGCTACTACTCAAAGAGCGATCTGAGATCTGGATATCATCAAATCATATTTCAAGAAGCATACATTCCAAAAGTGGTGTTCAGGACTCGATACGATTACTAGAAGTTTCTGGTTATGCCCTTCGGACTAACTAATGCACCAGCCATATTTATGGACCTTATGAATCGAGTGTTTAAACCCTATTTGGATAAATTTGTGATCATGTTTATCAATGACATATTAATATATTCATGAACCAAGTAAGAAAATGGCCAATACTTGCAATTAATTCTAGAACTATTATGGAAGGAGAACCTTTATGCAAATTTCTCTAAATGTGAGTTATGGATGAACGAAGTGAATATTCTCAGCCATATGGTCAGTAGCAATAGTATTCATGTTGATCCTACAAAGATCGAGGCAGTTAGGGATTGAAAGGCACCAACAAGGCCAACCAAAGTATGCCAATTCCTAGGGCTTGCAGGCTATTACCGGAGATTCGTCAAGAACTTCTCCAAAATAGCCAAGCCTGTCACCACTCTAACCCAGAAAGACAAGAAGTTTGATAAGGGAGAAACACAAGAGTTTGCCGTCCAGAAATTGAAACAATTGTTTTGTAGTGCACAAAATTTTTCTCTTCTAGAGGGAACATAAGACTTTGTAGTATTCTACGGCACCTCTCACCATGCGTTAGGATGCATATTGATGCAAATGAATAAATTCATTGCATACGTATCCAGACAACTTAAGCCAAATGAGACAAACTACATCACCCATGACTTAGAATTAGTAGTTGTAGTCTTTTCCTTAAAATATTGGAAACAATACCTATATAGAACAAAGTGTGTCGTGTTCACCGACCACAAAATCCATCAACATATTTTCGATCAAAAGGAGCTCAACATGAGACAACGAATGTGGTTCGAATTTCTAAATGATTACAAATGAGAAATTCTTTATCATCCTAGTAAAGTGAATATCATAGCAGAGGCTTTAAGTAGGAAAGAACGAGCAAACCCGCTTCGTGTAAAGACTCTAACCCTAACAATCCACTCCAATCTCACCACCCAAATTCGAGATGCACAGCTGGAAGTTCTCAAAATCGAAAATATCATAAAAGAAAATCTACAAGGAATAGACAAATAGTTCGACCTCAATGAAGACTAAACACGATATTTCATGAACCGAATTTGGACCCCAAAGTTTGGTGAAGTCTAGAGTCTAGTCTTAAACGAAGTTCATAAGTCGAGATATTCAATACATCCTGGACCAGATAAGATGTATCTACATCTTAAGAAGCTTTATTGGTCGCCCAGCATGAAGGAAAAGATTGCCACATATATCAGTAAATGCTTGACTTGCTCCAATGTCAACACAGAGTACCATAAGCCATCTAGTCTACTAAAACAACCATTAATCCTGGAATGATAATGGGAACAGATAACCATGGACTTCATAATGAAGTTGCCAAGAATTTCAAATGGTTATGACACCATTTGGGTAGTGTTTGACCGTTCGACCAAGTTCGCCCACTTCCTCGCGATCAAAGAAATTGAAAAAAAATGGAGAAACTCGTCAGGACCTATATTAAGGAAATAGTCAGACTACACAATGTGCCAATATCTATTATCTCAAATTGAGATGGAAATTTCACTTCCGAATTTTGGTAATCATTGCATAGGTAATTAAGGATCAAACTAGACATGAGTATTGCATACCATCCTCAAACGGATGGACGGAGTGAAAGAATGATACAAACTCTAGAATACATGCTTTGTGCTTGTGTGATATAGTTTGATAATGCATGGGATACTCACTTACTGCTAGTTAATTTTTCATACAACAATAGTTATCACTCTAGCATAAAGGCTACTCCATTTGAGGCCTTGTATGGACGCAGATGCCATTCTCCGATATGTTGGGCAGAAGTTGGAGATACTCAACTAGCTAGAAAGCATGTTGATGATACTCTACTTACTGGTCTTGAGATCATTCATGAAACAACAGAAAATATTGTCCAGATAAAGGAACGATTAAAGGTCGCACGTTGTCGCTATAAAATCTATGATGACGTGAGATGTAAACCCCTAGAATTCAAAGTAGGAGGTCGTGTCCTACTAAAGGTCACACCGTGGAAGGGTGTCATTAGATTTTTAAAACATGGTAAACTGAATCCCCGTTACATCAGACCTTTTGAAATCATGGAAAGCATTGGTCCGATGGCTTACAAACTCAAGTTACCTCAATAACTCAACAAAGTTCACGATACCTTCCACGTGTGTAATCTCAAGAAGTGTCTCTCTGATGAGAACCCTGTTATTCCTATTGAAGAGATCCAGATCAACACTAAACTTCACTTCGTGGAGGAACCGATGGAGATCATGGATCGAGAAATCAAAAGCCTCAAATAAAACCGCATACCTATAGTAAAAGTCCGATGGAACTCTCATAGACGGCCAGAGTTTACTTGGGAACGTGAGGATCAGATGAAACAAAAGTACCCACAACTGTTTAGCGGTGCTCCCTCTACTAGTGGAATAAAATAATTTTGGGACGGGATTCCTTTAACTGGGAGGTAATGTGATATCCTGGAATTTAGGTCTAAAACTATACACAATCAATTCACCGCAAACATCTTTGTAACCTAACCTATTGGGCTTTAATGCATATTTTAAAAAATAAACAATGTCATTACAGTTAAAATAAGATACGATACGGTTGTTGGGTTTTGAGCACTATAACACTCCTATGGTGCACATGCAACCATAAATACTTTGGATCTATGTTTTCTTTAATTATACATGCATTTTTTTCCAAATCATTCACCCTAGCAAGCATACAGTTGAAGCTATATAAAAAAAACCTTAGTTTGGATGCTTACCTCTTGAGTAGGGTGGAGTTCCTGGCCTTTGAAAGCTTGAGCACCTCAAGTGTGATGCCTCTAATGGTTCACAAACACCAATATGCAAGAGAAGGCTTAAGAGAATAAGTTAGTTATCTCAAAAGATGTTTTTTTACCAATTTTGGCTCATAAGGGTTCTATTTATAGTGTGGCAAATGCTAGGGTTACACTTTGTAAGCCCTAATGCTCCATGACTTTTCACATTCTTATGCTCGATGGGTTTAACCTCCATGGACTATCCATGGATTAACTTATTGGTTTAGCTCATCTAAATAATCATTGATCATTGGGCCACACTATAAGAATCATTGATTTACATAATCAACCCCCATATATTTAATTAGTCTCTTTTGATCACAAAATTAATTCTTGATCAATACTAATTAAATAATATGATTTCATATATTAATATATTATACTTGTAATATATTAATAAATCATAAATAACATTATTCTCAAAAGTCCATCCTATCAAATTGCACTGGTGAAGGCAACCCAAAAGGACCATGCTATTATCGGGTCAAGTACATCCCAGTTATAGTTATGGGCTTAGACACTAAATCCAACAGTCTCCCACTTGGATAAGTCTAATAACTATGACTTCCAATGTAACTCTAGGATCCTAATTACCAATCGTAAGCTTTCAAAAACCGTTGTCAACTCTGACCCAGTCAGTGACGCATCCTTTAGATAAGGGATCATATAGTACTTTACTCTCAAGATATCCGTTGGACAAATACATGGAGCAATGTCATACTTATTGTCCAGCAGTTTGTTTCCCGATATCATATTCGTCTGACATAGAACATAACTGAACACATCAATTTAGCTCTGACCGAACCCAGCACATTGTCAAAATAGAATCATCGAGGGGCCCAAGATATCGCTTTTAATCCTCTTAGGATAAAAGGGAACAAATAAAATTCGACATTATATGTTTGTACTAACTACTCATTAAATCATGCACAACGATACATTTTATAACATCAAGTTATTGAGGTGTTTTTGTATCATCAATCCACAACTAATTCATAGTCAACAACTCATATATCTAGGTTTGAAGACTTATATAATATTATCATCTCACGATCACTCGTGATAAATTCCTTGAAGTGATTTAAGTGAGTGCGGGTTGATCCAATACTCAAATCTTATTTTAGAAGTACTCATGAATGGTGTAGCAAACTGTTGCTATGCCTAACGCCTTAAACAATCTACAAGCCAACTCATGACAGTCTTCTTTCATACTTACTTCCAACATATGATCGACTGTGGATAGTTTGAATAAATCTTATTATTCGGGAAGTCCAAACATACAAAGTGAAACACAAGAATAATATTAATCCTATATGGCCCCAAACTTGTGAGTGTAAATAAAAACACCTTTTATTTAATCACCATATTGATTATTCATTATTCATTGTATATTGTTTTGATTTATCAACTATTACTTGAATTAAAACAATAGCTATCCCATACTCCAAGCATGCACACTATGTTTACCTACGGTCCTTACTTTGTAAAATAGATCAATTGTAAACATTTCCAATGATACTCATTTCACAATTCCAAATCCTTATCGTAAGTGTAAGAATACCAAGTTATTGCCACTTATTGTAATTTGTTAGATTCTAAACTCATATGCAGTGATCCTTTTGTAATGACTATGTACACAAGTCGCAAATACTTTTTCAATTACAAAACTTTCCATTGGAGATTGTTATAAGAAAATTCCATAGATCCGAAGTCTCATATTCAAAGCACATTCCTTTGAACATCCTTATTGCATAAAAGTTTCAAACTTTCTCATAGATTTTTGATATCCAACTCCCATTATGGAAACATTTCAATATTTTCCATATGACAACTCGATGTTAATAGAATCCTATCTATTCATAATAATGTCAATATGGTCCATCAATTACTATACTTCCAACTATCCATAATCAACGAATCTTCGGCAAACCTTGGATTGTTCTTAGTAGTTGTTTAATAACTTTAGTCATATTTAGTTCTAGTCATTTTTCCCTCTTAATTCCCTAGGCATTTAGAAAATTAGAACACATGAATTTTATAGCATATGCAATCGATCCTGCACCCGAAGCATATGGGATATGATTCATAATGTCTTACATAAAGACATGATACTTGACCAGTCTTTTGTTTTGCTATAATATCTCCATATATAGAATTTACAAGCATTTCAACATGGTATTCATATAAATCCTTGAATAAATTTGATTTAAATCTCAATATAAACTTTTAGAATTGAAATGAAGTATAAGTTCCTCTCCCTTAATTATAGCAAAACAATTTTTCAACCCTGCAACTTTGCGAATTGAAAACTTTATTTTCTATAATTAACATTGTTAATTACAATAATAATTATGCTCCCACTAGCATAACAATTATTTTGTTACTTGCATAACATTTATGCTCCCACTAGTTGTGACATAAATCCAGAAATCAGCTGGACTTCTAGAAATCAATAGTTTATTGACTTTCTTACCAAAGTTCAGATTGCTGACACGAGATGCTTCGATAAGCCATTATCTAAGCTCACACACCTTTTATTAGAAAGCTCATATGTGTGTCTAAACAATTTCAGAAGTTACAGCAATAAGTTCCGAATGTTTAGACATTTTGCCATTTTCTCACAATTCAAACTATGAAGAGAGATATCGTAGTCATAATCGAATTTGAGAATGCAAATATCACAGTTGCTAACTCTTTAAAAACTACTTAGTGAAAGCGTTTCCTCACAATCATTTTCATGAATTGGAGAGAAACCTTATGACACTTAGATTTTTTTATGGTGTATGTGTTCATATCCATGTGAATTTGTCAAAACCATAATCACAAGACAAGGTTAGTGACAAATCCAAACTCATATGGACTGAACTTGTTCAATCTTAATTTCTTGCCATCTGGCAGCACAAGGGCCTAACATGCCTTCCAAGTTGTTCAGCAGATCACCCTTACTGATCAATGAACTTTCACTGACCAAGGTGCATTGCCCTATGCAAACAGTTGAGAACTCATAGAACTCATGTTGTAGCACCTTATTCCTGGTACATAATTTATTTAAGTAATTTTGAATTTTTGGCCTGGGACTCGGCGAGTTAAAGTCCCAACTCGCCGAGTAGAAGCAGGATGAGACGCGGGATTTAAGTGATGGACTCGTCGAGTCGGGTCCCGGACCCGACAAGTAGGCTCTGCCTGGACAAAACCTTAATCTGAGGGTTTGCATCTTATTTAAACAACCTTATACATCCTCCATCACCCCTTTATGCTCCCAGAAACCCTCCATAGAAAACCCTAAGTGTTTTGGTACAAGATCTAAGGCTTTTGAGTGATTTTTGTGGGTTTTGACCTCAAGGAAGAAGGAAGAGAATAGAAAGATAAAGAGGATACTAAAGGATTCGAGTTTGGTTCATCATTTGTAGTCTTTGAAAGGTATAAAATATGTACCTTGCTTTCTTGTTTGTTAGATCCCTTTTTGGGAAGGATTTAGGGATTTTTAAGCCATATGAGGTAGCAAACCATGATTGCAAACATGGTTGGGGGTCAAGACTTTGGATCTAGCACTTGGGGAGAGTCACAAGGCAGATTTGGGTTGCTTTGCACCCAAGGAAGGCCCCATGCAACAAAAGAGCCATTTTAGAGCCTTTTGGCTCAAAAGTCCCATGCATGCACGTAAAGTTCGTAACTTTACGTGCTAGATCGAGCTTAGAGGCTTGGATCTATCATTTGGACAAGTGTTGTACATCAGAAATCGAGGATTTAGGGTGTGGACGTTATTGACTTGGCTAGTCCGTTCTTGGGACTCGACAAGTCCAAGGCTTTGAGTCCCATATCTGTTGAGGGTCAAAGGACTCAGTTGGGTGTTAGAAGGGTTGTAGCAGGACAGAAAGAGTGACCTAACGTATTGGACATAGTTTTAGACCTTGAGTTCATGGGAAGAGATGAGTACTACAACAGACTCGGCGAGTCCATGGCAATCTTCTTATGTTTGAAGATGAACTCGACGAGTTGTTCATATAACTCGGCGAGTCAAGGTCAGGACTTGTTCATCAGATGAAGGTGAACTCGACGAGTGTTCATACGACTCAGCGAGTCGGATAAACATTTATTGATGTTCGTAAAGATGGGAACTCGTCGACTCGTTGCCAAACTCGACGAGTCGAGTCATAGATAAGCGCGAGTAAAGGGAAAGGACTCGACGATTTGACGGCCCAACTCGGCAAGTAGGGTCAACTGGAAGTTGACACTACTACAAAAACAGCCTTTTACGACGCTCATTGCGCGTCGTAAAATGCTCAGATGACGTGCAAATGCGCGTCAAGGAAGGCCCTGTCATAAAGAGAGACGACGCGCTTTTGCGCGTCGTCTAGAGACGACACACATTTATGACACGCAGCGCGTATCATTAAAGCCGCTGTCAAGAAAGGCCATGTCATAAATGAAGATGACACATTTTTGTGTATCGTAATTTTTATTTTTATTTTTTTTAAATTATTTTTAGATTTACTAATTTTCAAATTAAATTTGCATTTCATGTCTCATAATAGAAAATACAAAAATTACAATCCATTGCACAAAAGTTAATGTCATACAAAATACAAAATAAAATACTATAAATAAGAAAGATAATTCATTGCACTAACATGTCAAATACAAATAATCATCCCTAACTATATAACATAATACTACATTGCTATTAAGGGACATCATCCTAACTCACTGAAGGTCTTGGAACAATGTTCTCGTCATCAACTTGTATATCTGCCAAAAACTTGAAAAAACAACAAATATTTAATGTTTATATTTTTATATACATATATATATATATATATATATATATATATATATATATATATATATATGCTAAATGTTAAATGTTCATATTTAGTGGTCTTGGAACAATGTTCTCATGTGCACCTCCACCACGTGGGTCCCAACACTTCAAAGTTTTGTCCCAACTCCCTGTAATCACTTGCCCTAAAAACCACCAACAAGAAAAAGAATTGAAAACACAATGATGTAATAGAAGGAAATGAAAGTATGAATGCATGATGATATTAACAAAATGAAAACAAATGAGGAAATGAATGACACTAACCTATTGCATAAGAGTACTCGATACAGCGAACAGGGGCATCATGGCGTCCCAAAAGATCCTCCCTTTCGTTGTAAAAGACAAGCCTAAGAGATGTAAAAGGAATGTAGCTTGAAACTTACTCAAGAAAAAAATAAGTCAATAATCCAAGAAAGTATATGTATATCATTTAGTCATACCTTGTGACAGTGTTATCTGCACTAGCACTAAAACCAGAGGTGTCATCATGAAAGCAGCAATCAAGAACTGCATCTCCATGAAGGAACTCTCCCACTACTAGAAAAACAACTTTTTATAGAAAAACATGAAACGAGAGTCTTTTCATCTGGGCTTAAATGATCAAAAAGTTCTGTTCTCATTTCATCTCTTTTCATATCAATATTATTTTTGACATGCTCGATTTGAGTCTCCACATTTGCAAGCAACTTCCTCCGAGTCTTGTTGTATTACTAAGAAGACTAGTGATTCCATGTGTCATACATGTGATGAGTCCTGCTGGACTCTGCAAAAGCCAAAAGTAGTACTTATTTCTTAATAATACTTATGTTTCAAATGCTGCAAAAGTAGCAACATGTTATAAATGTGATGTGATGATATTACCTTCATAAAGCTTCTGGCTGGAACTGAGAGGAAATCTTTGATGCCAACTCCAACACTCCTTGTGAAACCCATGGGATTTTTATATCATCAAAGAGATGATAACTGGAATCAATGATGCTAAGAACCTGTATGATATGGAAAAAAATGTAGCACTTACAAAAGGAATAAGGTGATAAATAGGAATGTTTGCATCTGAAATACAACAATCTACTTATAACCCAATCTCAATCATATAGAAACATGATAATGGGTAGGCCTCTTTAGGATATAAGCGGAAAGTAATTAGACTAACAGAAATACATAAGAAGCAATGAACATGAACCATCCACTCAGAATCACGTGGAGCAAGCTAATCATTGATGGTTACCATTGTGAGGAGGCAGTAAAAACAGATAAATAAGTACAAAAAATTTAAAGTACAAATATCTATAATAATTTTTCCATGAACACCCTCAACATTTAATTGATATACAATTTTTTTCGTTGTTGCCTACATCTAAATCAATTGAATAATCGAAATTAGAAATTAAAACTTGTAACAGGCAACAGCAGCAACCTAAAAAGAAAAGAAGTGCTATTGGTCATTACTAATTTTTCAAAAAAAAAATTATACATATACATATATATATATATATATATATATATATATATATATATATATATATATATATATATATATATCAGTAATTACAACATATGATTGTTAATGGAATGCATACCTCAACAGTTAGACGATGTGGGTAAGAAGGTTCATCCCATGCATAAGGGAAAGATGTGTAGGAATGTATAACAGTCTCAAAAGCTTCACATTTTTGTTGATAAATATGTAGTCTTTGCAACATGTCAACAAAATTGAATCATTAATCAAAACACAGGGAAATTAAGAAATCAAGAATATGCAGGAAGTAAGAAACCTCATTTGAGAAATTATCAGTCCTATAAGGCATAAATCTCGTATCATCATCAGATAAAAGAATCAAATTGGTCCCAGAATCTCTATATGGATTCCCAACAATCTTGTCATCTTTGATTGCATCGTCAGTATTTTGAACCTCTACACGAACCATACTTACTGTTCGCCTTGACAGGGGTATTAGTGACTTTTCGCAGAAAATAAGACAATAGAGGACAAGGTATTGAGTATCACAGTGGGTAAAAGATAAAGAAAATGGGACAAGAAAGCAATGCACAGGGGCAGAAAAGTTACACTTTACTTATTCATAAACTGGGAAAAGAAAGGAGGGATACAATCACCTCGTACACTGCCTGACTAATTAAATCAAAACTTAACAAAAAATAGCAACTGATTCTAGCTTAAAACCAGGGGCACTAAGCCACATGACCTTGACTTATTCACTTCTAATAACAGCTAAGGAAACAAATAAAAACGTGCATAGACCAAATCAACTCTGAACTATTTTAACACTTAAATCACCAGTAACATAGTTTCACATTTTCAATTGTGTATCACCTAAATGTTCTGGAAAGAAACACCCTGACCACTGCCATCCAGGCTCATCAAAACGAGTAGAAACCAGTGATTCCCTGTTTTATGTAACTACTACTTATTATTATATAAGCATGTGAACGAACTGTGGTAAGAAAAAATTACAAACACTGTACCTTGTTATGTCTGTCCAATGAATATGGGAGTGTTGTCCCACCTTCAAATGGTATATAAAGTCAGACCCTTTCTGCCTAAAACAAAAGTCCTTACTGCATGCATTACTAATAAGATATCTAGGCTGAAAATTGATAATCCTTGTTCTTCCACAAATAGCACTAGATGCGACAGATATTATAGATGAGGAATTGGTTGATGATCGGGGGACAAGGATTGTAGTTGAACTAGTTGGTTGGACAAGGAAGAATTGACTAGACCACATGTAGTTTGAGGTACTTGCCACATCAGATTCAGATTGGGATCGACTAACTCTGACCATGATCTCACTCGAAGCAATATTAGGGTCAGAACAAATATGCAGATTTCACGAGCCCTAGAGAATGCATCCATCACCTTTTCCATTGTCACATATAATGGACCTACACAAAAACACACCAGGTTTTGTGAGTATGTGTGTATGAGAGAGAGAGAGAGAGAAAGAAAGAGAGCGGAAGACGAGGAAAAAAACCTTTAGAAATGTCAGCAGTGAAGTTAATGGATTTTGAAGAAGAAAACCTTGTTCCACTAAATTTAGCAATTTCAATGAACTTTTATGCACGTGAGAACTTGAGAACAGAAGCTCTAAACCCGCGTATATCAAAAGTTAACGAATGATCATGAGAAGAATCAATATGATAAAAAGAAGTTTCAACCTGCAGATATTAGAAAAGTATAACTCATGATGAAATAAATTATACGGACATAAAGAAAATGTGGAAGATAGAGATACCAACCTCTGAAAGCAGCATGCTATGTGAAACTCCACCACTCTCAATCATGACAGATACTTCAACTCGTAAACAGTTTTTCACTATTAAAGGATTACTTAATATAATCATGTGAATACACCTCTTATTTGACTGATCTTGGTTCTCTATCTTGTCATCAATATTAGCATCATGATAATATATAAATTTGATCCCTTGTTTACCCTCCCAGTCCCAACAGAAGGCCAACACACATCATGCACAGACACACAGCAACGAATAGGATGACATACAGGGTCCAGAATCTTAGGAGATACACCAAATGGGATATCGAATTTGAATTCAAATGGCATTGTTGTTGCATTTGTGAGTATGACCTGGCATTTTATGAATCTTTTTAGAGAAAAATAGTTAGAAACCATTACAAGTGGAACTAAATTAACATGGGTAAACAGTAAAGTAAACTTACTGTTGAGTACAATCGGACTAACTTAGTGTATCGTTGAACTGAAACATCAATTACTACAGGAACAACATAGCCAAATTGACACCTTTAGAAATATCCCTGGAATTATCAACTGAATTGGAAAAATCCACCTCAAAGAATAGAAGCAAATGTGCACTGTTATTCATTGCAATGACATTAGTGTGAGCATAAATAAATAAAAAATGATTCTATATCTGTTTGTATGTGTGTGTTAAAGCAATTTAAAATCCAGTAAGAAAAAAATGATGTGTCGAACTATTCAAAAGGGAAAGTGGATCACAAATGCCATAGAATTCGTCGACATTTGAGAAAAATAAATGAAAAAATATGGTTAGAAACTAGCAAGTGAAAATCGGAAGTTTTTGGGGGTTAAAACTAGGGTTAGGGTTACAAATGGAATTACCATGAACTAAAGCACGAACTATCCCGCCATGACGACCGCTATAATCTTTAAAAATATCTTCTGCTGTACAAGGACTAGAAGAAATTGAAGCCATTTATGTATCAACTAGAAGAAAAGTAAGGATATATCAATAAATTAATTTCAATTTAAAGTGCAGAATATTGATCATACTCTCTGCGTTTTTGTGTAGGGATTGAGTAAGGCAATATTCCCTATTTTTGGTAGTTGATGAGATAAAAAAGCAAAACACACAAGCAGGAATTACCGAATTGTCGTAGGGATCGGGGAAAAAAACCACAATGAAATCGAAGACCTCTTTTTTAATTATATAAATATAAATATATACAAACACAAATACAAAGTTAAGAGGAAATGAAGGAGAATTAATGGAGACATAGTAGCGTATATGACCTGGTAGTACTACCGTCGGGGACCAGAACGTCAATCCATCAATCGGAGGAGAAGGAAAAGATTTCAGATCATGAAAAACACCGAAGAATGAGCAACTCATTTGTAAAGTGTGTGTTTATTCTTTGCAATTCAGTTGATTGAGCGCCATTTGTTTAAATTAGGGAGAATATGTGACGGCGAGGGTTAATGGTGGTGGTGGAGAACGTGGTGAGGCCATTGTAGATGGAGGAGAAGGCGGTAGGTGATTTAGATACGAAATTGTGATGATCAATACGTTTCTTTTTTTTAGAGGGAGAGAGAGAGAGAAATGCTTAAAGGATTATTAGGGCTTTTTGGTAGAGGATTTTAGAAGACAAAGAAGGAGATGCATCGGCGGGCTGTTTAATTTTTTGGTATTTCATTTCCCCCCTAAGAGAACGCGCTTTCCTAAAGAAAAAATATAAAGCGACAGTTTTAGACGACGCGCTTTTTTATGATAGGTGCCTTCCGTGTTTTTAATTTTTTTTTGGACACTATTTCTAGGGCAGGTACAAATGCGTGCCCTCTATCCTTTAAATTTTGCAAAACTGACAATATTTTTTACGGCACGCACAAATGCGCGTCTTCTATCAGCGAGCGTCATTGTTTGCGCGTCATTAAAGGGCTTTTTTCCAGTAGTGTGACTTTAACATGGACTTGGTTGGGGGTAAAATAGTCGTTTTACCCTAAGAGTAGATATCAGATTCTGACTGAGTGTTTTGTGGGGATTATAGCTGGAGGATTTCCAGAGCAGCAGCAGACAGAGGTTTCCCGCACAGATTATCAGCAGCTACTCGTACGAGGTGAGTTACCTTCCAGTAGGGGTGGGTCTAAGGTCACAATGTCGGCCCACCAAAGAGGGGTATTTAGAAGATGATTGTCTTTGTGATAAATATCTTGGTCTGGTTACGTGCTTTGGTCATGAGTTTTATCTGCATGATATGTTATGTGTATAACAGGGATTAGTTTTCCTAACGGCGGTCCTTAGGACTGAAGGGTAGGTCAGTACCTGTCACACCCCAAAACCATGAATGACGGAAACATTCTGGGGCGGAGGATGTCATGTACAGTATCACAACAATGAATAGTAGTAAACAAGCAACAACATCATCCATTGCATTCATAATATAATTTCATACATGTGTGTTCTGTCAAGTTATATAGACACCAAAATATACATATCAAAATAAAAGACGAGTCATGAATGAACTCCATCTTCTCAAAAGCCTGGCACCTGTACATGTCTATTGGTGACCTGAGAATACAACTTATTTTGAAAGCGAGTATTAGCTTAAAGCTGGTGAGATCATAAGTATATTAATGTCTGTGTTTGTATGAAAACATTTATAAGATGTCTCGTAAGATGTTTTGTACAATGTTTTGTAAAATGTTTGAACTCTCCTAGAAAACCCTATGTTTCCTACAAACTGTAGCCTTTTACCAAGGCATCTAGTGTCTGTGCGTGTGTCTCTTGTTAGAGTGTGTGTTTTCCCAATTCTGACTATCATTTACCAAAAATATAGTTTTTATATTGCCGTGCATCGTGTGAATATTCACGAAGTGAATGTTATGGGAAAATATCATAGTACCGTAGTATTTGTAATAAGTCACTACCGCTGTACTAACTACCTTAAAACAAAAGGTGTCCAAAGTAACATGTGACTGACCTGTATCCTACTACAGACTCTAGTAAAACGACGATGTAAGACGCCGTAAGAAATGACATTTGGCACCCGTAGACTTGCAAGTCCCACTATAGCGAGCATCAAGGTGTAGGATAGTCAATCTAGTATAGATCTATATGCAAACTCATATGCTCCCCAATTAAGGAGATTCGGGATAAAAAAACGGTCATGGCAGGAAGTGCCATGACCCGCTTAATGGTTCACATAACTGCATAAATGTACATGTGATAAATGTGCTAACTGTAAGTGTACTCTTTCTCTGTCTAGCCTATATGTACTGTAATGTTCTGCGTGTGCTAGCTGTAATGTATGTTATCTCTCTATCTAGCATGTATAGTAATGTACTGTATGTGCTACTCGTACTGACTCATGAATGAACTGACTCATTTTATGTTTCATTGTTCTAGTAATAGTATTTGTATCTTCCTGTGCTACCCCTATGGTAGCTTACTAGTAATGTAACTGGTACGTATGAACATGGAAGTATACCCTTGCTACCCAAGAGTATTCAATTGATTGGAAGAACCTTTATATCTATATATGTATACATAATATATAAGTAATATTTAGATGACCTTCGGACGGATAACCGATGCCCTTACAGCCACATCCCAACGAGGAAAAGGAGATAAAGCGAGTTGGCCTTCCTAAGCCTTTTAAACATTACTTATATAACTATATATACATAGGCATGCGTTTGATAATAAGTATAAAAGAGCTTAAGTAAAAGTATTTAATAATTAAAAGACCATGTAAAACAGTTTGAAGCAAAACAGTTTGATAAACAGTTTGTACAGTAAGAAAATTACTGGTTTTGTAGTTATTAATCACATGTGATTGATATATAAACTATAAGTATTCAACTTGTATTTCCCCCCCCCCCCCATAAAAGCATTTAAAAGCATTTAAACCATTGATTAAGGGATATGAACTCACTTGCAGCGAGTGGATTGGATTGAAGTGTCGGATACGGTACTAGATGACAAATGGAGACTTATACACACATGCGAGCCTAGTTATCATATAATAAACATATATATATAACTAATTAGTCAACTTATACCTAATAAATTAAGTTGGGACACTCTAGAACATGAAAACACTTTGTTTCAAGTGTTAAAGATCACAAGGGTTGCATCCAAGTGTTGTAGGGTATGGCTAGTGGGTGTAGGGTTCAAGGAAAACTCCCTAAGGGAGTTCACGGCCCTAAGGTCCTCAAAAAATGAGTTTACGGTCGTAAACTCATGGGTTTACGGCCGTAAGCTCATAATTCCATGACCATTTGATGTTTTGAGGCTTTACAAGACCCTAAGAAGCATTTCTACTTGATGGTTAAGTCTTTGGAAGAGATTAGGGCACCATTTCCCTCATTTGAGGAGTTCATGGCCCTAAATCCATTTCTTTTTGGGTTTGCTGCTGGAAACCCTTAAGGATTATGGTATTTTGATGTTTTCTAATCCCTAACTTAACTAGGAATGAATCTAGGCTAGTCCCCAAGGCTTATGAAGAGTTAAAGCACACTTTGGCACTCTTGATTGGGGTTCACGGTCCAAGAACTTCTTGGGCCGTGAACACCTTACTCTTGGTGTTCTTGGGGTGCTTTCTTGATGTTTAGCAAGGTAATAAGCTTTACAATACACTAGGGTGAGAGTACTTACTAGTTAGAAGCTTGAAAAGGTGCTAAGGGCCCAAGAACACTAGTGTGTGTTCTTGGTGTTCTTGGTGTTTTGGAAATCTATTCAAAACACAAAAATGGATGGATGAAAAGATGTATAGTCACTAGTTGTTATGATATATCAACTAATCAAGTCGAGAAATACTTACGTTTTCAGGAAATCGGGCGAAAACCGGGATGATAGTTGAGAGTGTTTGGGAGTTGTTCTTGTGAGTGGAAATGAGAAGTGAAGTGTTTTGGGGAGTAAACTCATGCTTAAGCATGAGTTTACGGTTTTTGGGGTAATTTACGGCCCAAACATAAATGTTTGGCCGTGAACTTCTAAGCTACGTGGTATTCGTGGTTTTGAAATTTCAAGACTCGAGACGGCACATCCTTTCACCCGTTTGTTTAAAGAATAATTTTTATAATAGTCAAACGAACTTTAAATTTCTTAAAAACAAATAGAAATGAAATTGACTTATAATATGAAGTGCTTGACTTTTAGGGTTTGACCGAATGAAAATTTCGGGTTGTCACATCATCCCCCCGTTAAAGGGAATTTCGTCCCGAAATTAAAGTCTAAGCAAATAAAGTATTTACAGATAACTAAGCGAATAGATGAGGATATTTCAATTTCATTTGATCCTCGCGTTCCCATGTGAATTCCGGTCCCCGCTTGGCGTTCCAGCGAACCTTCACAATCGGGATGCGGCTTTGTTTCGTTTGCTTGACCTCTCGGTCCATGATCTCTACTAGTTCCTCCACGAAGTTGAGGCTCTCGTTGATCTCGATCTCGTCGAGTGGAATAACAAGAGTCTCATCGGACAGACACTTTTTCAAGTTCGATACGTGGAAGGTAGAATGTGCATTACTGAGTTCACGCGGTAAGCTAAGTTTGTAAGCTATAGGGCCGATTCTTGCGAGAATCTCAAAAGGCCCAATGTACCTTGGATTTAGCTTTCCACGCTTTCCAAAGTGTATCAAGCCCTTCCAGGGTGAAACCTTCAATAGAACATAGTCACCCACCTGGAATTCCAACGGGTTCCTACGTTTATTTGTGTAGCTTTTCTGTCGGTCTCTGGAGGATTTCAATCGTTCACGAATTTGAATAATCTTCTCCGTCGTTTCCCGTATGATCTCCGGACCCGAGAGAGTGCTTTCTGGAATTCGTCCTTTACCTAACTGGGCATCACCCACCTCAGCCCAGCACAGAGGGGATCTGCACTTTCGGCCATAGAGGGCCTCGAATGGAGCAGCCTTTATGCTCGTATGATAACTGTTGTTGTAGGAAAATTCGACAAGGGGTAAATGAGTATCCCATGCTTTCCCAAAGTCTATCACACAGGCTCGCAACATATATTCCAAGGTTTGGATAGTTCTCTCACTTTGCCCGTCGATCTGTGGATGGTAGGTTGTACTCATGTCCAGCCTAGTTCCTAGGGAACTTTGTAACGACTACCAGAACCTCAAAGTGAATCTACTACCTTTGTCCGAGATAATGGATAAAGGAACACCGTGCAGTCATACAATCTCACTAATGTAAGTTCTTGTAAGTTTCTCCATCTTGTCTGTTTCTTTGATCGGCAGGAAGTGCGCAGACTTGGTCAATCTGTCGATGATAACCCATATGGTATCAAGTCCACCCGTTGTCTTGGGCAACTTGGTTATGAAATCCATAGTTATCCGCTCCCACTTCCATTCCGGTATCTCAGGCTGTTGTAATAGACCGGAGGGTTTCTGGTATTCGACCTTGACCTTTGCACAAGTAAGGCATTTACCCATGAAGGTAGCAATCTCTGCTTTCATGTTAGGCCACCGGTATAACTTTTTGAGATCCAGACACATCTTATCTGATCCCGGGTGCACGGAGTAACGAGTGTTGTGCGCCTCGTTCATGACCAAGTCTCTGAAACCACCGAGTTTCGGGGTCCAGATCCGGGTCCATGAAATAATAAGCTCCAGCACCCTTAACCTCCAAGTTCTTATCCATCCCTCTTAGGGATTCACCCGCCACATTTTCAGGCTTCAAAGCGTCGAGCTGAGCTGCCTTAATTTGTGTGGACAAGTGTGAATGGATAGTCATAGTCAATGATTTGACTCTACGACCATAATATTCCTTCCGACTCAGGGCGTCAGCTACTACGTTAGCTTTACCCGGATGATAATGAATTTCGCATTCGTAATTACTGAGTAGCTCGAACCACTGTCGTTGTCTCATGTTGAGCTCCTTCTGGTCGAATATGTGTTGTAAGCTCTTGTGATCTGTGAAGATAGTGCTTTTTGTTCCGTACAAGTAATGTCTCCAGATCTTCAGAGAAAACACAACTGCTGCTAGTTCAAGATCATGGATCGTGTAGTTGACCTCATGTGTCTTTAGCTGTCTTGAGGCATAGGCGATGACCTTACCTCGCTGCATTAGAACACATCCGAGTCCTTGATTTGACGCATCGCAATAGATGACGAAGTCTTCCATTCCTTCTGGAAGGGATAGTATTGGTGCGGTGCACAAGGCTCATTTGAGCGTTTGGAATGCTCTTTCCTGTTTCTCTTCCCAGTCAAAGGCCACGCCCTTCTGGGTCAGCGTTGTAAGAGGTTTCGCTATGTAGGAGAAGTTCTGAATGAACCTACAATAGTAGCCAGCGAGGCCTAGAAATTGACGAATTTATGTAGGCATCTTCGGTGCTGACTAGTTCTCAATGGCCTTGATTTTGGAAGGGTCCACGTGTATACCCTCTTCGCTAACCACGTGCCCTAAGAATTCGACTCGTCGAATCCAAAATTCGCATTTCGAGAACTTCACGTAGAGTTTCTCCGAACGTAATGTTTCGAGGACTTGTCACAGATGTTGACTATGCTCCTCCTTACTTCGAGAGTAGATAAGTATGTCATCGATGAAGATGATGACGAACTAATCCAAGTAAGGATGACACACCCTATTCATTAAGTCCATGAATACGGCGGGCGTGTTTGTCAATCCGAACGGCATCACTACGAATACGTATTGCCCATAACGAGTTCGGAAGGCTGTCTTTGGAACATCCTCCCCTAGCACTCGTAGTTGGTGATATCCGGATCTCAAGTCGATTTTTGAAAAGAAGTTCGCCCCTTGAAGTTGGTCAAATAAATCGTCAATACGAGGCAACGGATAACGATTTTTGACCGTCAGCTTGTTGAGCTCCCTGTAGTCGATGCACATACGAAACGATCCGTCTTTCTTCTTGACAAACAAGACTGGAGATCCCTAGGGTGAGAAGCTTGGTCTTATAAAGCCCTTGCTGAGCAGTTCGTTAAGTTGACTGGACAGTTCTTGCATCTCTGCAGGTGCTAGACGATAGGGCGATTTGGCAACTGGGGTAGCCCCTGGAACTAAGTCGATTCGGAACTCGACTTGACGTTGCGGAGGTAATCCTGGGAGTTCTTCTGGAAAGATGTCGGGAAAGTCGCATACTACTGGAATGTTCTGAATGTCCTTCGTTTCTTGGCTCACATCGACCACATGAGCAAGGAATGCACGACATTCCTTTCTCAAGAATTTCTGAGCTTGGATGCTCGAGATGATACAAAGGTTCGTGTCGGATTTGTCGCCATAAACTACTAAGGTTTTGTCAGACAGCAGATTAAGGCGTAGAACCTTTTCGTAACACATGATATCGACATGATGAAGACTCAACCAATCCATGCCGATAATGACGTCGAAACTTTTAATTGAGACTGGCATGAGATCGATAGAAAATGAATGGCTATCTAAAGTTAGGGTACACCCTATGAATATACTGCTAGTGCTCTCTATGTTTCCATTAGCCATTTCTACAGTGAACGGTTCATTAATTGCTCGTGATTTTTGCTTAAGTAAATGAGCAAATTTTTGGTTCACGAAACTCCACTCCGCTCCACTATCAAATAGAATGCATGCATAAGAGTTATCGAGGAGGAACGTACCTAGTGACCACTATGGGGTTGGTAACCGCTTCCTCATGGCCTATGGCCAGAACTCTTGCCGGTCCACCGGCAAACCCTGCCTTCGGGCAGTTTCTCTTGAAGTGGCCTACCTCACCACATCCGTAGCAAGGTTGTGTTGGAATAGTGTCTAAGGCTGCAAATATATTAGGCAAGTATTTGACCCGATTGTGCATGGTCCTTTTGGGTTGCCTTCACCATAGCAACTTGATAGGATGATTTATTATGAGAGAATAAATATTATTAATGTATTATGAGAATAATATAAGGAATAATAATATTGTTATTTGATTAATATAAGTCATAGATTAATTAGTATTAATTTGGTGACTTAAAGAGATTAATTAAATAAGAGGGTATAAACTATCAATTGTTTGATAGTTTCACTTTGGGCTGTAAATCCTTCTTGGATAGAGGATGGACGAATTCTAGGGCTTGGGATAGCCTCAAATTCGTCCAACGCTTATCATAGGTAAGGATTTGGATTGCTTTAAGGAAAGATTATCCAACTAGGGTGAAACCCTAGGAGCCTACAAGTATAAATAGACCCCTAGGGCAAGGGGAATCGGCATCTCTTCTAAAGAAAAGAAACCCTGGCCAAATCTTCCCTCTCCTCTCTCTCTCAAATCATCCTCTTTTCTAGTTGGTGTTTGTAAGCCATTAGAGGAGTGACAATTGTGACTCTAGAGCTCCAAGACAACAAGATCAAATAAGAGATTCAAAGGAAAACTTCTAGATCTTATTTTGTATTGTTCTTATACCTAATTAGTCATTAGAAGTCTTGGATTCAAAGCATGTTTAATTAGAGAAACCTAGATCCAAGCATTAGGGTTTTGCATGCGCACATAGGAAAGTTTGTATGGCTAAAACCCATCAGTTTGGCCCACTCCAGCACCCGGGGCTTGGTTGATTGGCTTCGCCGGAGCTTGACAGAAACGGGCTGTGTGCCCCTTCCCGTTGCAGCTCAGACAGTGCATCCCCGACATGTGCCGACGTGATGGAAGTTGCACTTGTTGCACTTAGGCAAACTTCCAACATACTGCTTTACCGGAGCAGCAGCGGCAAGTGCTATCGCAGCATGTACTGCCACGACCTGCTTCTTTTTGGCAGCCTTAGCCTTCTTCTTGTCATCCCAAAACTTCCGCTTGGAGTCAGCCCTTCTTGCAAGTTCTGAGATGGTTATGGTAGTTGTTGCGGCCGAGGTACGAACCCCATGGTTAATGAGCCGCTGTGCCAATCGCTTGGCACTATCAAATGTAGTGGGGTGTGATGCCAAAACATTTTACTGGTATGGTGGCACCAACCACCATATGTATCTCTCGATCTTCTTTCCCTCTGAAGGAATCATATTGGGACAGAGGGCCACCAGTTCACAGAACCTGGCGGTGTAGGTGACTACGTTGGAGCCCTTCATGGTTAGGCTCCATAACTCTTCCTCCAGCTTTTGGATCTCGCCCCTCAGGCAATACTCCTCAATCATAAGGTCTTTCGGGGTTTCCCAGCCCATAGCATTAGCCCCTATAAGAGATAGTGACTTAACATGGTTGTTCCACCATGTCAGGGCTTTCGTTTCGAAGGTGCAAGCAGAGAACTTCACCTTGCTCTCCTCGGGACAAGAGCAGATTTTGAAAACCAATTCCGTTTTCTCGAACCATTGCGAGAGGGAAATCACTCTGCCAGTCCCCTTGAAGGACAATGGATTGCAGTTGGTGAAGTCATTGTATGAGCACTCTTTCAAGCGCACCGGGATTTCACCATGAGTTGACAGGACAGGGTTTCCTCCTCCAGTGGAACCAGATGAATGATATTGAGCCATGGATGTATCCACAGCTGCAGCTACAGCAGCATTTAAGTCTGTCGTGTCGAACTGAGGAGTAGGTGGTTGAGGAGGTGGAGGAGGTGGTGTTTTGTTATAGAGGTTTCTCTTTGGATTTCTGCAAGGCGGCATCTTTGATCTATAGTTTATGAAGATGAAAACATTGATAAGATTTCAATGGAAAGATTGATGAGAATGACTCATGGACTAACTCTCCATAGCCCAACGATACGATTGAATGGAAATCTAGAACTAATAGATGATCAAATTTGGATAATAATTCCCATAAGATTAGGTACCTGTCAATATTACTGGAAATACAGATGTAACAAGTTCAGGAAAAACGGCCAACAGAAGTAGGCCTTACATCAACCAAAATGGGAAAATTTTAACAGAATTACAACCTAACCAAGACCTAACAGGCCTATGATTTATAAAGATAGGGAATTAGACCAGAGTTTTACATAACTAGGTTATATCCAAAAGAGAGAAGTTGATGAGAATCTATCGGCGACGAGAACAACCAGAGTGAGTTCTTGATCCCGACAGAAGACGTTCTATGTCCCTCATGCACCTATCAGCTCTTGCTTGTTGAGCTCGAAGTTCTCTGACTTCAGCTCGAGTTTCAGCGAGTTCCCTCCGAAGAGCTGCATTGTGAACTAGAGCCCTTTCACGAGCAGACTCTAGTTGGCGAATGCGGACAGTGTTAACACCAGTATTGGCGTCAATCTCCAATACTCGATTGATAGATGATTTACCTAGTATCGTGTTCCGAGAAATCCTACGAACCATGATGGGTAGGACTCTGTCAACAGAACCTCCATCTGTGAGGTTGTAGATACTTTTGTCTCCATTCTGGGGAATGGGTTGACCTTGTTCATGGCTCCATGTATTAAAGTTTATGGCCCACAGAGGTGTGGATCCTTGAAATGCAGGACGAGGGTCTGGGTTTTGATCACCTGGGGGCAGGTTGTTGACTTCTGGCTCTGAGTCAGCACCATCAGAAAAGCCTTCAGCTTCATGATCATCCAAAGGAATTGGGTGATCATCTTCTGGTTCATCTTCTGGCCATCCTGCATTGTCGTCGTTGGGATAGTACGGGTCTCCGAGAAGGTGGAATCCAGCCATTAAATCTACGCGAGAAGGGAGGTATAAGAATCTAGCATATAAGTAACTTATAGTAATGCAAAATACTCCTATAGTATTTTAATTTTAGGTTCTATTGTTCTCATTGTGGTATTGTGGGTAAGTTTTTAGACTTGTTGCAACCTCACAACCACACTTAGGCACATGCTAGTCAACCCTCGGATAATATAGTTGATCAGGCTATATCTTCCCAGTTTTGACCATATGTCTCTTAGTCTAATTGTGTTGCCCAACAATCATAATACTTTTGTACTGTCTTAGTGACACTGATTTTAGTATGAATGCAGGCACGTATACTTAATTAAATATTAAAGTATAAACTCTTAGTCAGAGTATTTTAATCCAAATGTATTTTTATTTAGTATATCTTTTATGGGTTGATATACTCAATTCACTATAAAAAATGCTCTGATACCAATCTATCACACCCCAAAACCATGAACGGCGGAAACGTTCTGGGGTGGAGGACATCATGTACAGTATCACAACAATGAATAGTAGTAAACAAGCAACAACATCATCCATTGCATTAATAATATAATTTCGTACATGTGTGTTCTGTCAAGTTATATAGACACCAAAATATACATATCAAAATAAAAGACGAGTCTTGAACGAACTCCATCTTCTCAAAAGCCTGGCACCTGCACCTGTCTATTGGTGACCTGAGAATACAAGTTATTTTGAAAGCGAGTATCAGCTTAAAGTTGGTCAGATCATAAGTATATTAATGTATGTGTTTGTATGAAAGCATTTGTAAGATGTCTCGTAAGATGTTTTGTACAATGTTTTGTAAAATGTTAGAACTCTCCAAGAAAACCCTATGTTTCCTACTAACTGTAGCCTTCTACCAAGGCATCTAGTGTCTGTGCGTGTGTCTCTTTTTAGAGTGTGTGTTTTCCCAATTTTGACTATCATTTACCAAAAATATAGTTTTTACATTACCATGCATCGTGTGAATATTCACGAAGTGAATGTTATGGGAAAATATCATAGTACCGTAGTATTTGTAATAAGTCACTACCGCTGTACTAACTACCTTAAAACAAAAGGTGTCCAAAGTAACATGTGATCGACCTGTATCCTACTACCGACTCTAGTAAAACGACGATGTAAGACGCCGTAAGAAATGACATTTGGCACCCGTAGACTTGCAAGTCCCACTGTAGCGAGCATCAAGGTGTAGGATAGTCAATCCAGTATAGATCTATACGCAAACTCATACGCTCCCCAATTAAAGAGATTCGGGATACAAAAACAGTCATGGCAGGAAGTGCCATGACCCGCTTAATGGCTCACATAACTACATAAATGTACATGTGATAAATGTGCTAACTGTAAGTGTACTCTTTCTCTGTCTAGCATGTATGTACTGTAATGTTCTGTGTGTGCTAGCTGTAATGTATGTTATCTCTCTATCTAGCATGTATAGTAATGTATTGTATGTGCTACTCGTACTAACTCATGAATGAACTAACTCATTTTATGTTTCATTGTTCTAGTAATAGTATTTGTATCTTCCTGTGCTACCCCTATGGTAGCTTACTAGTAATGTAACTGGTACGTATGAACATGGAAGTATACCCTTGCTAACCAAGAGTATTCAATTGACTGGAAGAACCTTTATGTATATATATGTATACATAATATATAAGTAATATTTAGACGACCTTCGGACGGATAACCGATGCCCTTACAGCCACATCCCAACGAGGAAAAGGAGATAAAGCGAGTTGGCCTTCCTAAGCCTTTTAAACATTACTTATATAACTATACATACATAGGCATGCATTTGATAATAAGTATAAAAGAGCTTAAGTAAAAGTATTTGATAAGTAAAAGAGCTTGTAAAACAGTTTGAAGGAAAACAGTTTGATAAACAGTTTGAACAGTAAGAAAATCACTGGTTTTGTAGTTATTAATCACATGTGATTGATATAATAACTATAAGTATTCAACTTGTATCCCCCCCCCCCCCCATAAAAGCATTTAAAAACGTTTAAACCATTGATTAAGGGGTATGAACTCACTTGCAGCGAGTGGATTGGATTGAAGTGTCGGATACGGTGCTAGGTTACAAATGGAGACTTGTACACACACGTGTGCCTAGTTATCATATAGTAAACATATATATATATATATATATATATATATATATATATATATATATAACTAATTAGTCAACTTATAACTAATAAATTAAGTTGGGACACTCTAGAACATGAAAACACTTTGTTTCAAGTGTTAAAGATCACAAGGGTTGCATCCAAGTGTTGTAGGGTATGGCTAATGGGTGTAGGGTTCAAGGAAAACTCCCTAAGGGAGTTCACGACCCTAAGGTCCTCAACAAATGAGTTTACGGTCGTAAACTCATGGGTTTACGGCCGTAAGCTCATAATTCCATGACCATTTGATGTTTTGAGGCTTTACATGACCCTAAGAAGCATTTCTACTTGATGGTTAAGTCTTTGGAAGAGATTAGGGCACCATTTCCCTCATTTCAGGAGTTCACGGCCCTAAGACCATTTCTTTTTGGGTTTGCTTCCGTAAACCCTTAAGGATTATGTGTCACACCCCAAAACCAAGAACGGAGGAAACGTTCCGGGGTGGAGGACGTCATGTACAGTATCACAACAGTGTAAAGTAGTAAACAAGCAACAACAACATCCATTGCATTAAAAGTAAAGTTGTAATACATGTGTGTTCTTTCAATGTAATAAGACACCAAAATATACAATCAAAATAAAAGACGAGTCTTGTCTGTGCTCCGTCTTCTCAAAAACCTGGCCATCGTACCTGTCTACTAGTGACCTGAGAATACAAGTTATTTTGAAAGTGAGTATCAGCCTAAAGCCGGTGAATTCATAACTATTTAAGTGTCATTGTCTTGTTTTGGAAAACTGTTATGAATTCCCTGTAAATCTTTAAATGAAACAGTTGATGTAAGTAATGAAGGGAAGGTTCAAACATCTCAAGGAAGGCTTATACATCCAACTAGGGCTTAGATTAATGACTTAGGCACACTTTGGTGCCTTATATGGTGTTTACGGACCAAGAACATTCTTGGACCGTGAACACCTTGTTCCATGTGTTCTTGGTATATTTTCCTGATGCTAACTTGTAATACTAACTCAATAAGACTCAAGGAGTGAAGTACTTACTATAAGGAAGCTTGAAATATGCTAAATGTCCAAGAACACTTACTGTGTTCTTGCTGTTCTTGGTGTTTTTGGAAATCTAATCAGAAACACAAAAATGAATGGATGAATAGATGCACAAACACTAGATTAAGTGTTTAATCAACTTGAAATGGATAGAACACTTACAACTTAGAAGATCTTGAATTGTTTCTAGTTTGCTACTTGAGAGTGTTTCTTGAGTTTACTCTTTTGGAGTTTACTCTTTTGGATAAATGGGGAGTAAACTCATCATTGACTAGACTTAGGGAGTAAACTCATGGATAAGCATGAGTTTACGGATTTTGGGATGATTTTTCGACCCAAACGAAATAGTTTGGCCGGGAACTTCTAAGACAAGAGGTGTTTGCGGTTTTTAAATTTCAAAACCCGAGACGGCACTTTCTTACACCCGTTCGTTTAAAGAATAATATTAAAATAATCAAATGAACTCTAAATTTGTTAAAATAAGCAATAATGACATTAACTTATAATAAGAAGTGATTGACTTCTAGGTTTTGACCGCATGAAAATTTCGGGTTGTCACATTATGGTATTTTGATGTTTTCTAGTCCCTAACTTAACTAGGAATGAATCTAGGCTAGTGTCCATGGCTTATGAAGAGTTAAAGCACACTTTGGCACTCTTGATTGGGGTTCACGGTACAATAACTTCTTGGGCCGTGAACACCTTACTCTTGGTGTTCTTGGGGTGCTTTATTAATGTTTAGCAAGGTAATAAGCTTTACAATACACTAGGGTGAGAGTAATTACTAGTTAGTAGCTTGAAAAGGTGCTAAGGGCCCAAGAACACTAGTGTGTGTTCTTGGTGCTCTTGGTGTTTTGGAAATCTAATCAAAACACAAAAATGGATGGATGAAAAGATGTATAATCACTAGTTGTTATGATATATCAACTAATCAAGTCGAGAAATACTTACGTTTTCAGGAAATCGAGTGAAAGCGGGATGATAGTTGAGAGTGTTTGGGAGTTGTTCTTGTGAGTGGAAATGAGAAGTGAAGTGTTTTGGGGAGTAAACTCATGCTTACGCATGAGTTTACGGTTTTTGGGGTAATTTACGGCCCAAACATAAAAGTTTGGCCGTGAACTTCTAAGCTACGTGGTATTCGCGGTTTTGAAATTTCAAGACTCGAGACGGCACATCCTTTCACCCGTTCGTTTAAAGAATAATTATTATAATAGTCAAACGAACTTTAAATTTGTTAAAAACAAATAGAAATGAAATTAACTTATAATATGAAGTGAGTGACTTTTAGGGTTTGACCGAATGAAAATTTCGGGTTGTCACTGTACCCAGATATGCCTGACTATATGTTTACATCATGTTGTTGTATGCTAGTGGTAGGGGTGGAATAGTCCCCAGTTACCGGTTGAAAGATACCGAAGGAAGTTACCGGTTGAAAGATACCGATGATGATTACCGGTTGAAAGATACCGATGACGATTACCGGTTGAATGATACCGATGATATTGTATGGTATGTGGTATGATGGGGGAAGTCACTAAGCTTTGTGCTTATGGTTTCGGTTTTGGTTTCAGGTACCTCTTCGTCTATGGGGAAGGAGCCGTCGGTGTAGCATCGCATCACACGCGCACACACATGATCCCGCATCGGATTTTCTGGGATTATACTCTGATTTTCCTTATTTTGATGTCATGGTTTGGGACACAACATTATGATTTTGTAATGTGTTGCTTTATTGACAGTGTTATGGTAAACTGTTTTAGAAATTGTTAGTTTAAAACGAAATTTTCAGGCTTGAATTTTGGGATGTTACAAGTTGGTGTCAGAGCCCTGGTTTGAGGGATTCGGACACACCCTCCAGAGTGTCTGGACTCAAACCGAGGGACTAATAGATTTTTACAAGGAAAAATGGTTTTCTAAAAATATAAATGGAAGGATATTAAGAAAGACGAAGTGTGTGATGCATGCGACCGGCCGGGCTCAGGTAAGTTTTTCCCAAGATACCCATACTTGCTATGTTATGCTATATGGTTTTGATTCAGAAAACTGCATGGTAGAATAGGACTAAGGATCTAGAAGGATGCCTTGTGTGCCTGATATTTGATTCTGAGAATTGAATGTTAGTTAGGGCTAAGGGTCTAGGGAGGATGCCTTATATGCCTGTTGTATGAGTTGTATGCTAGGACTATTTAGTCAACAGTACGATGGCATGTGTAGGTTATGCCTGATTTGGTTACCCAATGCACGAATGTTGCTTGCTCAATGCGATGGGGGTTCTGGACATCTTCAACTAGCTTAGGAACGGATATGCAACAGTATCTGCAAGTTAGTTAGGGAGAAGTGTTGGGGACTCCTAGGGCAGCTGATGGCGGAGGGTAGGTCAGGGAGTGTCCTAGGGAAGCCTAGGATGAGGTCAGTGGAAAGGGTATCGATAAAAGGGACTTGGTGAAGTCGAATCAATCCTTGAGGAAAGTATGAGTAGATGTGGAAGGTAGTATGGGCCCGTACTACTGAAAGCAGAGGACCCATACTCGAATCAAGGAGGGCCTAGATGGAACCTGGAAACTTGGAAAGTGTGCGAGACCTCCGAAAAGTATATGTGACCCTGACATTCGTATGTTTATTTTTATAATGGTGGTCACGCGACATGGAGCAGGAGGTTCAGGATCTGGGTCAGGATCGGGCTCGGCCGCAGGATCCGAGCATGTAGATGATGGGTTACGCGAGTTCATCGCGTCTGAGATCACGAGAGGTATCCTTGATGCGATGTCGGTTATCTTCGGGTCAATCAAGGAAGGGATCATTGAGCTGATGGAGGATCGCCTTAGGCCGTTCAGGAGTGACATGGCGACCAGCCAGACAGGATCACGCACATTGTCCTTTAAGGACTTCAGAGGGAGTGGTGCGTTGGATTTCCATGGGGTGAAAGACCCCATTGCTGCTAGGAGATAGATCGCAGTCATCGAGTCTGCGCAGCTAATAAGCTTCTGCCCGGTGGCGTCAGAGGTCCAATTCGTTGCAGGGTGTTTGAAAGACAGGGCCAGAGATTGGTGGGAGTCGATTGGCGACTCTCTCGGAGCCTCGGCTATTGAGGCTATGACAATAGGTTACAAACCTCAAGTCGTGTACTAGTGCTTAACAATAGGTTTGACTCTTTTTGACATCCATAACTTTTAAACAGTTTTTCACATTTTCAAAAAACATACTTTCATTCATAAATAATATAAAGATTTCATTGTATCACATATCAATCCGTAGAAACACAACCCAAGATCATAATGTATAAAAACTCCTCATGTGTGTACTGATCATGTCGGCGCCTTCCTGCGGTCCTAACTGGTACCTAAAACACATAACACAACACTGTAAGCATAAATGCTTAGTGAGTTCCCCAAAATACCACATATAACACATAATAGCCAGTCGAGGCTATAACTCTGTGGACCCTTCGGTCCTAACTCTGTGGACCCTCTAGTCCTAACTCTATGAACATTTTGGTTCTAACTCTATAAACTCTGGAACATACACGGCATGTATCACATAGAAATAATGCAGTGCATCACAATCACATAAATAACATACAATATACTCTATCATATAACTCTAATTACCACTCTAGGTAAAGTATAGTGAGAAGACTCACCTCGGGTAACTCGGTAATCTTGAACTCGCTAAAATCTGGTCTAGCCTCATGGAATAAGCACTTTAATCAATACAACTCTCAAGGCTAGACTATTCCCTATCTTAGCACTCTTAGAAGGGTAAAAGACCATTTTACCCCTCTCATGGCTCAAAGACCCTAACATTGACCAAACCCTAAAAAGTCAACTCTCCGAGTTCCGCTGCGCGTACCAACCCTGTACGCTGGGCGTACCTGGCAACCTCAGAGAAACGAGGAACACGACCCCTTATGCCGAGCATACTGGGATTAAGCCCCGCGTAACTCCTAGTTTCAGACTCCTTAGCTTTTGGGGTCTTAAACAATTAAGACACACGTCCAACTTTCAGATCTGACCATTCTAAGCCTCTTAATCCATAAAGTTGGTGACTTTAAGCCTTTGCAAGGCTGTAAAAGTCACCAACACCCATAACATTCCATTTCCAACCCTTGAAGAGATAATAACTCAAGCATGACCCCATATCCACGACCAAGTTGGGATTTTTATGGATATACAACACATATATCACTGAAATGGGACAGATCTGGGTCCATGGAGTCCCTTATGCTCATAAAGTCTCCACCTTTAGGACTTTAACCCTAGAAATGGTCCATGAAACACCAAACAAAAATAAAGAGGAAAGTTTTGAGCTTTTTACCTCTAGATGAAGCTCCTCCCTCTAAATACTCAGATCCAAACTTGAACTTCAAACTCTAGCCTCGCAAGCTCCTCTCCTTCTTCTTCACTAACACACAAAGGCACTTTTAGCTCAAAACACTCACACACAAGCTTTAGGATGAAGGAAATGCTCTCTTAGGGTTTCACTCTCTGATATGGTGGTTGAGGATAAAGCCTTAGCATTCCTTATATAGTGCACAAGCCAAATATTAGGGTTTGCATCTGGGCCCGCTACGCCCAGCGTAACCCTGGGTATGCCTAGCGTACCTAGGCGAGTCCGCGTCCAAATTAAGCGCATGAGTACACGCAACTTACTCTCCAGGACGCCCAGTGTACTTATTTGCTAGAATATCCACTCAAGGTCTAATCTTGACAACTTGACAAAAGAGAAGGGTTAGCTTTACCTGACTTTTGGGATGTTACAATTCTCCCCCACTAGAACCAAACTTCGCCCTCAAAGTCTCATGCCGAAAACAACTCCAGACGCTGCTCTCGCATCTCTAACCCCGGCTCCCAAGTCAGCAAGGACCCCCTCCGATGTTGCCACTGGACCTGAACCAGAGGCACCTCCTTGTTTCTCAGAACCTTGACCTTCCGGTCCAAGATCGCGATCGGTCTCTCAATATAATTTAGAATCACGTCCACCTCGATATCCTCTAATGGCACCACTACCGACTTGTCGGCTATACACTTCCTCAGCTGAGACACGTGCATGGTATCATGAATCTGGCTCAACTCCGTAGGTAGCTCCAAACGATATCCTAACCTGCCCACCCTCGCGATCACTCAAAATGGCCCAATATACCGGGGCCCCAGCTTGCCCCTCTTTCTAAATCGAATCACTCCCTTCCAAGGAGACACTTTTAGGAGCATGAGGTGTCCCACCTGGAACTCTGTCACACCCCAAAACCACGAACGGCGGAAACGTTCAGGGGTGGAGGACGTCATGTACAGTATCACAACAGTGTAATATAATAAACAAGCAACAACATCATCCATTGCATTATAAGTAAAGTTTTATACATGTGTGTTCTTTATATGTAATAAGACACCAAAAATATACAATCAAAATAAAAGACGAGACTTGACTGCTCCGTCTTCTCAAAACCTGGCCTTCGTACCTGTCTACTGGCGACCTGAGAATACAAGTTATTTTGAAAGCGAGTATCAGC
Organism: Lactuca sativa; assembly: GCF_002870075.4. Classification (NCBI taxonomy): domain Eukaryota; kingdom Viridiplantae; phylum Streptophyta; class Magnoliopsida; order Asterales; family Asteraceae; genus Lactuca; species Lactuca sativa. Next base: position 222,513,269 of record NC_056625.2, read on the forward strand.
TTTAAAGCTGGTGAGTTCATAAGTATATAAGTGTCATTGCTTTGTTTGTGAAAACCTGCTATGAATGCCATGAAAACCTTTAAGTGAAAATGTTGAGGTAAGTATGAAATCCCTAGAAAAACCCTTATTTTCTATAAGTATGAATTGTAGTCTTCTACCAAGACTCGAATGTTTTGTATAAATGAAGTGTAGTCTTCTACCAAGACTCGAATGTTTTGTATGAATGAAGTGCAGTCTTCTACCAAGACTCGAATGTTTTGTATGAATGAAGTGTAGTCTTCTACCAAGACTCGAATGTTTTGTATGTATGAAGTGTAGTCTTCTACCAAGACTCGAATGTTTTGTATGTATGATGTGTAGTCTTCTACCAAGACCCGAATGTTTTGTAAGTATGAAGTGCAGTCCTCTACCAAGACTCGAATATTTTGTTTGTAAAATGATAGTTTTTCCTTTGTGTAGACTAGTACTAAAAGTGCTTAGTCTAACTCATCGTTTATGTGAATGTGTCATAGAATAAAGTAAACAGGAAAAATATAATATTGTAAGTGTTGTCACTGGGTACTAGGACCAACACTACATCGCATGAAGCGAAAGATAGACCCTAAGGAACATCCGAAGAGTGTCCCCTCATCCTCTGTAGCAGCAGCAGGATGGAAGGAGGGTTAGTCCCTGCATCGATCTCTTGACGTAGATCGTCAACCTAATGATCCTCCGAAGATTCACATCTCGTCCACTGTTGCAACAGCGGGCGGAGGGATAGTTAGTCCCGTCACTGACCACAAATCAAGTGACTACCTTAGACATCCGTAGACGTCATCGATCACTGGTGCTAGTCAGTGAGATTCGGAATGGTAAGTCCCGCTGAAACATCCCATTGAACGGGGATAGGAAAGACAATTTATACAGTAAATACTAATAAATCATCCTCTTAGATCTAAGTTCAAGTATCCAAGGTAAGTAAGTACAGAATAATGTACCTATGAAGAAGTGTCCCTGTATAGAATTCATGTAAGTGTGTTCATGTAACAGGTAAGTATATGTAAACAAATTCATGTATCATATAATCCTAAGTACGTGTACTCATGTATCATGTATGGCATTAGTATAGACTCATGAATGAACTGACTCTTGTTTGATATCTTCTAACTATCCCTATGATAGCTAAATGGAAAGTATGTGATTGATCAAGTAGGTTTATGCAAGATATCTAAGAGCTTTGAACAATAATTTAAAGTGACTTGAAGTCATTATACAATTCAAAACTAATACTTCTGTTGTCCAAGTATTTTAAGATAGAAAACCATTTCACGTGACTCCTTTTGAAATATGTGAAATCTACTGAGTGAAAACACAGTTATAAAATACATGAAACTGATTTAATAACATGTTTGTTTCTACTTGTATTCCCCCCCCCCCCATTAAAGCATTTAAAATCCTTTAAAACATTGATTACGGGGTATGAACTCACCTGTAGTTGGTGATTGGAATGAACTGAACGGTATCGGATTGCTAGGTGTCAAGCGAGGACTTGTGCACACACTACGATCCTAATGAACATATAATCACATATATATGCACTCAATTAGACACAAAAGACTAATTGATAATGTTTAAGACATCCTAGACATAGATAACACTTTATGTAAGTGTTTTAAGCCGTAAGGACTTCATCTAAGCTATTGTGGGACAGGGTACTTGAGTTTAGGGTTTCCAAAGGACCCTACAAGAGAGTTTACTCTCCATAATCCATCACACATGGAGTTTACGGTTGTAAACTCTTGAGTTTACGGCCGTAAACTCCCAAACATGTGTGTTTGGTGTGTTTTGAAGTCCAATATGCTTTCTAGAATTATTCTAACCTAGTGGCTATGTTCTTGGAAGGGTTTAAGGCCTAGAAGTACTCCAAATAGGAGTTTACGGCCTCAAGGACATTTCCCCTTGGAGTTTACGGCCGTAAACTCCCTTGGGGTGATTCCTTGGTTGCTTTCAAGCCTCTTGTACTAGTGGGATGTGTTCTAGACTTTTAATCCTAGCATATGAAGGCATTAGGCACCACTTAGTGCCCTTTTTAGGAGTTTACGGCCCAAGAACCATGTCTTGGCCGTAAACTCACTTGTTTAAGTGATTTTGGTGTGGTTTGGTCCTTCCATTTAGTGGGTACAATTCCTTGTAAAGGACTAGGGCCTTAGGTGTCATGAAAACACCCTTTGTGACCATTTACATGGAGTTTACGGCCTAGGAGAGTTCTGGGTCGTAAACTCACTTTCATTTGAGTCATTTGATGTGCTTAAGACCTTAAGCTACTTGGGAGAACAACCTAGATGCAAGCCTTAAAGTCCTTAAGTCCTTAAATCACCATTTAGGGCTATGATATGGAGTTTACGGCCTAAGAGAGTTCCGGGCCGTAAACTCCCAATCTTGGGTGGTTTTGTGTGTGATTTCATGTCCCTAATATGCTTACCTAATGTTCTAAGGCCTTATCCTAGCACCAATGTCAGTTTTGGCTTTGTTTCGGGAGTTTACCGCCCAAGAACACCTTGGGGAGTAAACTCCTAGATCTCATGATTTAGCCCACTAAATCATGTCATAAGCATCTAATATGCATTCTAACACTACTAGAAAGAGTTACTCACAATCTGGGATAAAAACCCGAAGATCTGTCAGAGAGAAAATGGCTTTTCTCTAGCCGGAATTGTGAATAATGAATTAAATAAATTCAGAAAACTATTTATAGTCCTGAAATATTTTGACAGAAAATATTTTTATTCTTGAACTTGGACTGTAACTTTATGAAACTTGAAATGTTCAAATTTTACAAACCCAGGAGCATCCACTCTCCTGATATCTCCTAAAGTGTAAACCCTAATGTACACTAACTTGTTCGGAAAAGTATGAAAATCACTGAAATTGGACTGACTTCTATTGAATAGATATTGTTCGTACAAATGGAAATTTCGGGTTGTCACATCATCCCCCCGTTAGAAGGAATTTCGTCCCAAAATTAGAATGTAAGCAAATAAGAAATTACAATTAACTAAGCAAAAAGATGAGGGTATTTTAGTTTCATCTAATCCTCACGTTCCCAAGTGAATTCCGGTCCACGCTTTGCGTTCCAGGGCACCTTCACTATCGGGATACGACTTTGCTTTGTTTGCTTGACCTCTCGGTCCATGATTTCTACTGGTTCCTCCACGAAGTTGAGGCTCTCGTTGATCTCGATCTCGTCGAGTGGAATGACAAGAGTCTCGTTAGATAGGCACTTTTTCAAGTTTTACACGTGGAAGGTAGGATGTATGTTACTGAGTTCTTTCGGTAGATTGAGCTTGTAAGCCACAGGGCCGATTCTTGCGAGAATCTCGAAAGGCCCTATGTATCTTGGATTGAGCTTCCCATGCTTTCCAAAGCGTATTAAGCCCTTCCAGGGTGAGACTTTCAGTAAGACTCGATCGCCCACCTGGAACTCCAATGGTTTCCTACGCTTGTCGGCGTAGCTTTTCTGTCGGTCTCTAGAGGCTTTTAATCGTTCACGAATTTGAACGATCTTCTCTGTCATTTCCCAAATGATCTCCAGACCCGTGAGAGTGCTTTCGGGAACTCGTCCCTTAGCTAACTGGGTATCACCCACTTCAGCCCAGCACAGAGGGGATCTGCACTTCCAGCCATAGAGGGCCTCGAATGGAGCTGCCTTTATGCTCGTGTGATAATTGTGGTTGTAGGAGAATTCGACAAGGGGTAAATGAGTATCCCAAGCTTTTCCAAAGTCAATCACACAGGCACGCAACATATCTTCTAGGGTTTGGATAGTCCTCTCACTTTGCCCGTCGGTCTGTGGATGGTAGGTTGTACTCATGTCCAGCCTAGTTCCTAGGGAACTTTGTAATGACTGCCAGAACCTCGAAGTGAATCTACTATCTCGGTCTGAGATGATAGATAAAGGAACACCGTGCAGTTTTACAATCTCCCTAATGTAAGTTCTAGTAAGTTTCTCCATCGTGTCTGTTTCTTTGATCGGTAGGAAGTGCGCAGACTTGGTCAGTCTATCGACGATGACCCATATGGAATCAAGTCCACCCGTCATCTTGGGCAACTTGGTTATGAAGTCCATAGTGATCCGCTCCCACTTCCATTCCGGTATCTCCGGTTGTTATAGAAGACCGGAGGGTTTCTGGTATTCGACCTTGACCTTTGCGCAAGTAAGGCATTTACTCACAAAGGTAGCAATATCTGCTTTCATGTTAGGCCACCAGTATAGCTTTTTAAGATCCAGATACATCTTATCTGAACCTGGGTGGACAGAATAACAAGTGTTGTGAGCTTCGGTCATGACCAAGTCTCTGAAGCCACCGTGTTTCGGTGTCCAGATCCGATCCATGAGGTATAAGGCTCCGCCACCCTTGACTTCCAAGTTCTTATCCATTCCGCTAAGGGATTCACCCGCCACGTTTTCAGGTTCCAAAGCGTCGAGCTGAGCCTCCTTTATTTGCGTGGACAAGTGTGAATGGATAGTTAGAGTCAAAGATTTGACCCTACGACCAATATATTCTTTCCGACTTAGGGCGTCGGCTACTACATTGGCTTTACCCGGATGATAACGAATTTCGCATTCGTAATCATTAAGTAGCTCGACCCACCGTCGTTGTCTCATGTTGAGCTCTTTCTGGTCGAAAATGTGCTGTAGACTCTTATGGTCTGTAAAGATCGTGCTTTTGGTACCGTATAGGTAATGTCGCCAGATCTTCAGAGCAAACACAACTGCTCCTAGTTCAAGATCGTGGGTTGTGTAGTTAACCTCATGTGTCTTCAGCTGTCTTGAGGCATAGGCGATGACTTTACCTCACTGCATCAGAACACATCCGAGTCCTTGATTGGATGCATCGCAATAGACAATGAAGTCTTCTATTCCTTCGGGAAGGGATAGTACCAGGGCGGTGCACAAGGCTCGTTTGAGCGTTTGGAACGCTCTTTCCTGTTTCTCCTCCCAGTCGAAGGCCACGCCTTTCTGGGTCAGGGTTGTAAGAGGTTTCGCTATGCTGGAGAAGTTCTGAATGAACCTGTGATAGTAGCCAGCTAGACCTAGAAATTGACGAATTTCAGTAGGTGTCTTTGGTGCTGACCAGTTCTCGATGGCCTTAATTTTGGAAGGGTCCACGTGTATACCTTCTTCGCTAACTACATGGCCCAAAAATTCGACTCGCCGAATCCAAAATTCGCACTTTGAGAACTTTGCGTAGAGCTTCTTCTCTCGCAATGTTTCTAAGATTTTACGGAGATGTTGACCATGCTCCTCCTTACTTTGAGAGTAGATGAGTATGTCATCAATGAAGACGATGACGAACTGATCCAAGTAAGGACGACACACCCTATTCATCAGATCCATGAATACTGCGGGCGCGTTAGTTAATCCGAATGGCATCACTACAAACTCGTAGTGCCCGTAACGAGTTCGGAAGGTTGTCCTGGGAACATCCTCCTCTAACACTCGTAGTTGGTGGTATCCGGATCGCAGATCTATCTTCAAGAAGTAGTTGGCTCCTTGAAGTTGATCAAATAAATCGTCAATGCGGGGCAAGGGATAACGATTTTTAATGGTAAGTTTGTTGAGTTCTCTATAGTCTATGCACATGCGAAACGATCCATCTTTCTTCTTGACGAACAAGACCGGTGCTCCCCATGGTGAGAAGCTTGGTCGAATGAATCCCTTCTTGAGAAGTTCGTTAAGTTGACTGGAAAATTCCTGCATTTCAGCCGGTGCAAGACGATAAGGAGATTTGGCTACGGGGGTAGCCCCTGGCACTAAGTCGATTCTGAACTCGACTTGGCGTTGTGGTGGTAAACCGGGAAGTTCTTCTGGGAATATGTCGGGAAAGTCGCGTACTTCTGGGATTTTCTGGATGTCTTTCTGTTCTTGGCTGGTATCGACGACGTGTGCGAGAAATGCATGGTACTCCTTCCACAAACACTTTTGTGCTTGAATGCACGAAATGATGCGAAGGCTGGTACTAGGCTTGTCGCCGTAGATAATTAAAGTTTCGTTGTTAGGAAGGTTAAGACGAACTGCTTTTTCGAAGCACATAACGTCGGCACGCAGAAGACTCAACCAATCCATACCGATGATAACGTCGAAACATTTAATGGTAACTGGCATAAGATCTATCTTGAAAGTATGGCTATCTAAAGTTAAAGTACAACCTATGTATATGCAGTTTGTACTCTCTGTTTTCCCGTTAGCCATTTCTACCGTGAATGAACTATCTAATTCACATGGTTTTTGTTTAAGCAGGTGTGCAAATTTGTGACTTACAAAACTTTTCTCAGCTCCACTATCGAAAAGTATGCAAGCATAAGAGTTATCAAGGAGGAACTTACCAGTAACTTGTTGGATTAATGTCTAAGTCCATAACTATATTTGGTAAGACTTGACCCGACCCGGCATGGTCCATTTGGGTTGCATACCATCATGCACTTGGATGAGAGAAATAAGACACTTATGGTTATTAATATATTATAAGTTCTAGTATATTAATAATAAGAATAATGAGATTATTTAATTAGTATTGATCAAGAATTAATCTAGGATTAATTAAGTGATCAAAAGAAGACTAATTAAATATATGGGTTGATTGTGTAAATCATCCATACTTGTATAGTGGGCTAATGCTCCATGGATAATCAAGTTGGGCTAAAACCCATAGGATAGTCCATGGATGCTCCATGGTGTATTTGTACCCATGGATCCAAGGAAATGGAAAGTCATGACAATTAGGGTTTACCCTAATTGTAACACTATATAAAGATCTTATTCTTGACAAAATTGGCAACTAGAATCACACTAGTGTGTGAAGTGAAAGGGCTAGCCGATTTTGATGAGTGTAGAATTCTCTCAAGTCATTCCAAGTGTTTTGATGATTGTGATTCCATTTGAGGTGTCACACTTGGGGCACTAGGCACTCAAGCTTCATGAAAACTTTCTACATCAAAGAGGTGTGCATTCTATCTTATTATATTCATTGTTTTATATGCTAGATTAGGATAATACCTTGGAAGTTCTTATTTGCATGTATAATAGAGAAAACATAGATCCAAGGTATTTAGGGTTGCATGTACACTTAGGAGTGTTAGAATGCTCAAAACCCAAAGTGGTATCAGAGCCTAGGCTTGCTTTCTCTTATACTTGTAATTAAAAGTTGGAAAAAGTCGAAAACTTGCTGCCTGACGAATGGACTCGGCGAGTCCATGGGGGGGACTCGGCGAGTTCATGTGTATCTTCAACCTACTCGGCGAGTAGGTTCATGCAACTCGGCGAGTAGGGTCGACAGAGTGCAGATTTTCGACTTTAGTTGCTGGAAATGGATTGGAAACATTACCCTAAACTGTTTTGGTACTTGAAAACTTGTTTTAGCTGGTGTAATGTTTTTGCTAATTCATTTACAACAACTAGTTATCAAAATTACAAAGTTTAATGTGATTTTGATTCTTGAAAGTGTTCATATTCATGTTCTTGTTCTTATGAAGTTTAGATGATCATAGGAATTATTTGTAACCTATATGGTAGTTTAATTCTTGATCATAATGTGTTTTAATGGAGTCATAAGTTGTCCTCAAGTTATGGAAAACCAAAAGTCTCTTGGATTAAAAAAAAAAAAAAAAAAAAAAAAAAAAAAAAAAAAAAAAAAAAAAAAAAAACCATTAAAAGAACAAAAGAGTTAGAAAAATGAAAAGTCCTCATTTTATTACTCTATTAAACTCATAAGTTACAAGAAATGAAAAGTTTTGAATAGTTTCAAAACTTGCCCTCAAGTTTTGGAATTTGTAAAGTTTTCACTTATGAATACTTTAATTCCAAGTTAGCCCTTAGAATTTTAAAAGTTAAAATTCAACCCTTATACTTTATAATATTATAAGTTAATAATATATATATGTATAAGAGTAAAGTCAGTCTTACCGCTAGTACGCCTCATTCACGAAGCCGGTCTATAAGGTGGGTATAAGGTTGTTGCCTATAAAATGGCAACTTAATGGGTGTCCACTCTCACCCACCGCTTGCTTGACTGGTGGAGGGTCGTTAGCCGAACGGGTTTGACAGGACTAGGATTCTCCCTTCATTAAAAGTATTAATGAAAAATACTAAGTAACTAAACTCTTAATAATACCCAATCTTAGTTACTTAGGAAAAATGTGAATAAGGTGCTAATCCATGAAATTACACTTTACACTTTGTCAAAGTCGTTAGTGGAGCGTGTGTGGTTAACCGGCACACTAACCTGGACTTAACAAGGTAGGTAAAGGGTGACTTAATATTTATCATAGTATCGATGGAGCGTGTGTGGTTAACCGGCACATCGATTGAGGGGTAATTTATTAAGGGTACCAAGTGATTTGCATGGTTACTTCACACCTTGTTTTGTGATCCTCGGCATCCCAGTCACAAAACCTGAAGGGCACACTCGAGATTGAAACATGCCATTGAACAGTTCAATGAATCTCAAAGATCTAGGAGTTTCAAATCCAATTAAAACCTAATTATACATTTCGTTTATCTTGGTGGAAATTGGTGAATCGTCATTCACCTACCTTCAAATATTTTATAGCTTGGATTACGGCATACCTCTTCTAAGTTATAAAATAGTTTGTTGGGTCCTAGCCTTAATATTTCATATTGGGTGTCATATTAAGGACTTTAAATCAACTATCTTGAATATCTCCCAAAAGATGTCTGGTTTAGACACTTATGATCTTCCCAAATCTCTTGAAACAAGGTTTCCTAATGAAGATGATGTCCCATGGATATCATACTTCTTTCTCCTCCTCCAATTATTCTCCCCAACCCACAAGTTCTTGAAAAGTTTAAGGTCACTCAAGCCCTATTGGCAAGGCAAGGTCTAGGTGTGATCACATCTTGGAGATGTAGTCACATATTGACAAGCCGGGAGAGTTGGGTGTCAAAGTCTTGAGAAAGTTGGTGTTTCAATCACTTTCTAAGTCACATAGTGAGTTCCTTTGGGACACCTATGAAATAGACTATGACAAGACCCTTAATGATCTTATCTAAGATCAACTTCCTAAAACTTTATGGACATTGACAATGGTGACACAGGAAATCTCGGAAAGCATTCTCTTCCCAATGGAAAGGGAGCGGCCATAGTCAACTCGGTTGACCAAATGGTAAAGAGAAAAACTAAGTCTGTGATAATCCCGTGTACCACTATCAAAGGGTCCATATGTTTATATTGTCAAAGGAAGGGGCATTGGTTGCGAAGCTGCAAAATTTACCTAAGGATGTTAAAGTCAATAAGTTTGACTCTACTTCAGGTAAATTCCACTATCTAACTCTGTTAAGTTTCTATTCTGAGATTCTTGATACATGTGTGACTGGGTCACGTGGTAATGTTTTAAGAATCAAAGAAAAAGTGAAGAAACTTAAATAAAGAATATGCTGAATCTGATCGCATAGATGGATTTCTATCGCGTAGTTTGAAGATCGGATTCCTGAGCTACTTCTTAGGAGTTATGAGATATTGCCTAGGAATAGATAACAACAAGTTTTCATATGGATTGTAAGGATAAGTTTTTCCGCAAAGTTTTAAAATAAAAGAAAATTTTTTTGATTTTATTTATTTTAAAATATCCTTACAATGGCTTTTGAGGAAAAATTGTTGCTTATATGATTCCATTAATGGCAAGAGTGGAAATATGAAATTGATTCTTTCATTTGTGGTAATGTCTAGATTTACCAAATAAAGAAAGATTCTCATCACCCAAGTTTCAATTGGACCAGAACTTGGAATCGTGCAAGTTATATAGCATGATGAATGAGAACTTTCAAGTTTTGGAAAAATTAAGACTAATTACTCATTCACATGGATGTGTGAGTCAAGTAAAGGACTAAGGGATCGAGTACACATTCCTGTGCACTGGTCAAGTCCACCACATAAGATCGATAAGACTATTTGTCATAGTTTACTAAAGCTCAGTAAAAATGATTATACTTACAGCTTAAGTGTAACTCTGAGACATTGGAAAATGGTTCCAATGTATGGCAGAGCGAATAAGAAGAATCAAATTAGGCAGAAGGATAAAAGTTTCTCAAATCTGAAAAGATGGGAGAGTACTTTAGTATCAGTTTTGTGATCATCTTAATGATTAAGAAACCATAGCACAATTAGTTCTCTAAGAAAATCTTAGTGCATTCTTATGACTAAGAAGAGGAACTTGAATTGTTGAAATGGTTAAATCAAGAAGATGAGTCATACTTCGTTCCAATACAAGTCTTAGAGTCATACTCCAAGATTGTAACTTGAGTGACATGTCTCAAAGAAGGTTTAAAACACTTGTCAAATGTAAAAGTAAAAGTTTTCTACTCTTGTACATTTGAAATTGGTAAGTTGTGATGTTTTGGATAAAACAAAGACCAACTTAGGCCAATTGTGTGAAGTGTTTGTCTTGATTAGAATCCACACTATCTCTTGGATATTTGACAAGGGAGTCTTATAGGTCAAGAGGACAGTGGGAGTCTTAAAGGTCTTGAAAGTCTCAAGAAGTAATCAAGAATAAAACCTGAAGTTCTTCACTAGCACACGACTTGAGGTTTACAACCTATCGTGTTGACATATTCTGTGCCCATTCCAGTTAAAGTTGGCTTTGCATATGAGTTCTTAGAGTTCTCAGTTGGTTGCACAACAACTTGGAAGCAATGGTAGGCCCTTGAGCTGCCAGGTGGCAAGAAGTTAAGATTGAGTTCAATCCATATGGTTTTGGATTTGTCATCATCCTTGTCTTGTGTCTATGGTTTTGACAATTCACATGGATAAGAACTCATACACCATAAAAATCTAAGTGTCATAAGGTTTCTCTCCGATTCATGAAAATGATGGTGAGGAAACACTTTCACTAAGTAGATTTTATCTAGATAGCAATTGTGATATTTGCATTCTCAAAGTCGTTAGTGGAGCGCGTGTGGTTAACCGGCACACTAATATGGACTTGTGAGAAGTGGCAAAAAGGTCTAACCATTATGATTACGGCATACCTCTTCATAATTGTTTAGACACACAAGTGTGCTATCTAAGGAAAGGTGTATGATTTTGATAAAGTTTTATCAAAACAATCTAGTATCAGAAATCTGAACTTTGGTAAGAAAGTCAATGAAGTATTGATTTCTAGAAGTCCAACTGATTTCTGAGTACATGTCAAAGCTAGTGGGAGCATAAGTGTTATGCTAATAATCATCATGTTAGTGGGAGCATGATAATTAAGATAAGTATTGCAAGCTAGCAATATTAATTATAGAAAACAAAAGTTTCAATTGGGAAAAAGTTGTTTTGCTATAATTAAGGGAGAGGAAATTATGCTTCATCTCAAATCTATAAGCTTAGTGCGTGAGGTTTTAATCATTTAGTCAAGGATATATATATGAATTTCATGTTGGAATGGCTCAACATAAGGAAATTCTGTATATGGGTCCATTATTTGCGTTCTAAAATTCGATTATGATTACGGCATCCCTTTTCATAATCTGAATTATGAGAACTTGGCAAATTGAAATGGAAATGTTATAGCAAAAGACTGGTTTAGTCTTTATGTGAGACATCATGAATCGTGTCCCATATGCTTCGGATATAGGATCGATTACATGTGCTATAATCATCCGTTCTAAAATTTTCCAAATGCCTGGGGCATTAAGAAGGGAAAAGGTTTAGAACTGGATATGACTAAAAGAATTAAACAATTGTCGAGGACAATCTAAGGTTTACCAAAGATTGGTTACTCAAGGACAATTGGAAGTATAGTGATAATTCTGGAAGGACCATATTGACATAATCTGTAAGGAGGCAACTCTTGTTCAGAAGTGATAGTCAAAATGGAATCTGGAAATGTTTCAAAGTTAGAATTTTCAATCTGTGTAAGATTAAGGAAACTTAATGCAAGAAGGATGTTTCCAAGGAGTTGATCTCCTTTGGAATGCTCTGTAATGTTTGTTGTCAAGTCTTTCTGACTTTGTGCATAATCATTACAAGAAGATCAATGCATATAAGTTTAGAATCTAACAGATTACAGTAAATGGCATGAATTTGGAATTCTTGCATTTGCAGTAAGGGTTTGGGAGTGTGAAAAGAGAATCATTGAGGTAATGTTCAATTGATCTAGTTCACAAAGTAAAGATCATAGACAAACATAGTATGCATACTTGGTGTATGGCATGACTAGTGTTTAGAAAACATAGTGTACATGCTTGGAGCATGGGACAACTATTGTTTCAAATTCAAGAATAAAGTTGATAGCTGAAACAGTATACAATGAATAATGTGTAATCATATGGTGATAAATAAAAGGTGTTTTATTTATATTCATAAGTTCTGAGACCATATTGGATTCGATTATTATTGTGTTTCATTTTGCATGTTTTGACTTCCCGAATAAACTAGGTTATTCTTTCGGAATGACTAAGTTATTCAAACCATCCACAGTCGGTCATATGTTGGAAGTAGATATGAATTAAGACTGTCATGGGTTGGCTTGTAGAGGTCTAAGGTGTTGGACAAAGGGCTACAACACTCATGAGTGCTCATAAGTTCTGAGTATTGGATTCAACCCGCGCTCATTGGAATCACTTCATGGATTTTATCACGAGTGATCATGAGACGATAATATCTTATATTCTTCAAACCTAGAGATATGAGTTGTTACTATGAGTTGATAGTACATTGATTGCATGAAAATGCATTTGGTAACTCGGTGCTATAAAACGTGCTTTTGTGTATGATTCAACAAGTAGTAGAACAAGCCATATGAGTCGAAGTTTATCCGTTCCTTTTACCTTCGGGATAAAAGTGATATCTGTGGGCCCCTCGATGATTTGATGATGACAAATGGAAGTGCTCGGCCGGGCCAGGACTGATTTGATTTGTTCAATTAGTCAGTCGTCATAAATCGGAAATCGGGAAACAACAAATGGACAGAGAGAATGATTATAATCCATGTCTCAGTCCATATGATATCTAGAATGGAGGAATATATGATCCCTTATCTAATGGACAAGTCACTGACAAAGGTCAGAGTTTATCTACAAGGTTAGAGTTCGACAGAAGCTTTTGAGAGCTACGATTGCCAGTTGGTTCCTGAAGTCATACGCAATAATAGTTCTAGACTTATCCAAGTGGGAGACTGTTGGATTAATGTCTAAGTCCATAACTATATTTGGTAAGACTTGACCCGACCCGGCATGGTCCATTTGGGTTGCATACCATCATGCACTTGGATGAGAGAAATAAGACACTTATGGTTATTAATATATTATAAGTTCTAGTATATTAATAATAAGAATAATGAGATTATTTAATTAGTATTGATCAAGAATTAATCTAGGATTAATTAAGTGATCAAAAGAAGACTAATTAAATATATGGGTTGATTGTGTAAATCATCCATACTTGTATAGTGGGCTAATGCTCCATGGATAATCAAGTTGGGCTAAAACCCATAGGATGGTCCATGGATGCTCCATGGTGTATTTGTACCCATGGATCCAAGGAAATGGAAAGTCATGACAATTAGGGTTTACCCTAATTGTAACACTATATAAAGATCTTATTCTTGACAAAATTGGCAACTAGAATCACACTAGTGTGTGAAGTGAAAGGGCTAGCCGATTTTGATGAGTGTAGAATTCTCTCAAGTCATTCCAAGTGTTTTGATGATTGTGATTCCATTTGAGGTGTCACACTTGGGGCACTAGGCACTCAAGCTTCATGAAAACTTTCTACATCAAAGAGGTATGTATTCTATCTTATTATATTCATTGTTTTATATGCTAGATTAGGATAATACCTTGGAAGTTCTTATTTGCATGTATAATAGAGAAAACATAGATCCAACGTATTTAGGGTTGCATGTACACTTAGGAGTGTTAGAATGCTCAAAACCCAACATAACTATCGTTGGATCAGCTACTGCTTCCTCGTGGCCTAGAGCCATAACTCTTCCCACTCCTCCAGTCATCCCTGCTTTAGGGCAGTTCCTCTTGTAATGGCCCACTTCGCCACATCCGTAGCAAGCCTGGCCCATACCGGCGTTAGGAACTTGAGCAGCTTGAGCTGTTGGAGTTTTGCAGAAGCGGACGGTGTGTCCCTTCTTGTTGCAGTTAGAGCAATGCATCTCCCTGCAAGGTCCGTTGTGATGGAAGTTGCACTTGGTTCACTTCGGGAGGGTTCCAGCATATGCCCTTGCTGGTAGGAGGTTGGCAGGGGCAACAGGAGTAACTATGGCAGCATTGATTGCCACATATTGTTGTTTCTTGGAGGACCCTTGCGGAGCCCCTCCTTTCCTCTTATTCCACCCCTTCTTGTGGTAGTCGGGGTTGGACTTTTGTGGTACAGGGGTAGGGATTGTTATGTTCTGAGGTTTCCGGTGATCGATAAGAGACTGTGCCAGTTCCTTGGCACTATCGAAGGTAATAGGCCTGGAAGCGATCACACTTGACTGGATCTGGGGCGACAGTCCCCAGATATACCTCTCGATCTTTTTGCTCTGGAGAGCAACCATGTCGGGGCATAAGTTTGCCAAATCACAAAACCTATTTGTGTAGATAGTGATGTCGGATCCAACCATTTGAAGACCCCAGAATTCCTGCTCGAGTTTTTGTACTTCGCCTCGAGGACAGTATTCTTTCATGAGCATCTCTTTCAATTTCTCCCAGCTGATGGAATAAGCCACCACCAGAGTTAGATAGTTAACATGGCTGTTCCACCATGTTAGTGCTCGGTCAGAGAAGGTACAAGTTGCAAACTTGACCTTGCTGCCTTCTTGGCATGCGCAGATCTCGAAGACAGACTCCATCTTCTCGATCCATTGTCTCAACACCATTACACCCCCAGTTCCGTTGAAGCTGCGGGGATTGGCGTTAGTAAAATCCTTGTAGGTGCATTCCCAAGGGTGTCCATGGATTTCGCCGTGGTTTGAGGGTAGTGCACCTGTTCCTGATCCACTAGGGGCAGGAGCGTTGATTGCTGACACAGCAGCTGCAACTGCTGCTGTGAAAGCTGCCTGAAACATAGTGGCATCAAAAGGATTTGGTGTTTGAAGTGGTACAGGTGGTGGTGGAGGTGGTGGTATTGGTGCTTCGTTGTTTGGGTTCCTCCTTAGATTCCTGCGTGGCGGCATCTTTAACTATACGTTTAAAAGATGACGACATGGATAAGAATAAATGATAAATGAATGTGTCTCATGGACTAAATCACCATAGTCCAACAACAGAAGGAATAGTATGACTAAATGAAGAGGATAGCATTTGGATAATAATTTCCATAATATTAGATATCTGTCAATAATACTGGAATTACAGATGTAACGAGTTCGGGAAAAATGGCCTAAGAGTAGGCCTTACATCAGCCAAGATGGAAAATTTTGACAGACTTAAGATCAGATAAAGAACTAACAGGTCTAAGATTTATATAGACAGGAAATTAGACCAAAGTTTTACATAAACTAGGTTATATCCAAAAGATGAGATGACGATATTCTATCGGCGACGAGAACTACTAGCATGAGTCCTTGATCCCGACAGTAGACGTTCGATGTCCCTTATACGCCTGTCCGACCTTGCTTGTTGAGCTCGAAGTTCTCTAACCTCAACTCGGGTTTCAGCAAGTTCTCTTTGCAGATTTGCATTACGGACCAGAGTCCTTTCATGAGCAGACTCTAGTTGGCGAATGTGGACAGTGTTAACACCAGAGTTGGCGTCAACTTCCAAGACTTGATTGATAGTCGCCTGAGCCATTACCGTGTTCCGAGAAATCCTACGCACCATGATGGGTAGGATTCTATCAGCAGAACCTCCTTCAGTGAGGTTGTAGAAACTTCGGTCGCTATTGTAAGGAATGGGCTGACCTTGTTCCTGACTCCATTCAGTCAAGTTAATGGCCCACAAGGGTGTGGGTCCTTGAAACATAGGGCGAGGGTTCAGGTTTGGGTTTTGTGCAGCTGGGGGTAGGTTGTTGACTTCTGGCTCCGAGTCGGAACTATCGGAAAAGCCCTCAGCATGGTGATCATCCAAAGGGATTGGGTGATCATCTTCTGGCTCTGCCTCTAGCCAACCCGCATTGCCTTGGTTCGGGAAGTACGAATCGCCATGGTGAAATCCAGCCATTTTAATCTACGCGAGAAAAGGGATATAAGAAATAGTTAAATTAGACGAACTAACTAAGATAATTACAGTAAGACCAAATACCCATATGGTATTTCTTTATGGTTGTGTTGGTAAGTTTTTAGACTTGTTGCCATATCACAACCATTCTTGAGCATATTCTAATCACTCCTCGGACCAGCATAGTTGATCAGGCTATGCCATTCCCAAGACTGACTATATATCCCCAGGCTTACTTGTGATATTCAACAATCGTAATACTTTTGTTCTTGTCGTTGTGACACTGATTTTAGTATGAATGCAGGCACGTATACTTTGTTAAATATTTTATTATTTAAAAGTATAACTCTTAGATAGAGTGTTTTAATCCCATGTATTTATAGTTAGTATATATTTTATGGGTTGATATACTATATTCACTATAAACAAAGCTCTGATACCAATCTGTCACACCCCAAAACCACGAACGGCGGAAATGTTCAGGGGTGGAGCACGTCATGTACAGTATCACAACAGTGTAATATAATAAACAAGCAACAACATCATCCATTGCATTATAAGTAAAGTTTTATACATGTGTTTTCTTTATATGTAATAAGACAACAAAAATATACAATCAAAATAAAAGACGAGACTTGACTGCTCCGTCTTCTCAAAACCTGGCCTCCGTACCTGTCTACTGGCGACCTGAGAATACAAGTTATTTTGAAAGCGAGTATCAGCTTTAAAGCTGGTGAGTTCATAAGTATATAAGTGTCATTGCTTTGTTTGTGAAAACCTGCTATGAATGCCATGGAAACCTTTAAGTGAAAATGTTGAGGTAAGTATGAAATCCCTAGAAAAACCCTTATTTTCTATAAGTATGAATTGTAGTCTTCTACCAAGACTCGAATGTTTTGTATAAATGAAGTGTAGTCTTCTACCAAGACTCGAATGTTTTGTATGAATGAAGTGCAGTCTTCTACCAAGACTCGAATGTTTTGTATGAAGGAAGTGTAGTTTTCTACCAAGACTCGAATGTTTTGTATGTATGAAGTGTAGTCTTCTACCAAGACTCGAATGTTTTGTATGTATGATGTGTAGTCTTATACCAAGACCTGAATGTTTTGTAAGTATGAAGTGCAGTCTTCTACCAAGACTCGAATATTTTGTTTGTAAAATGATAGTTTTTCCTTTGTGTAGACTAGTACTAAAAGTGCTTAGTCTAACTCATCGTTTATGTGAATGTGTCACAGAATAAAGTAAACAGGAAATATATAATATTGTAAGTGTTGTCACTGGGTACTAGGACCAACACTACATCGCATGAAGCGAAAGATAGACCCTAAGGAACATCCGAAGAGTGTCCCTTCATCCTCTGTAGCAGCAGCAGGATGGAAGGAGGGTTAGTCCCTGCATCGATCTCTTGACGTAGATCGTCAACCTAATGATCCTCCGAAGATTCACATCTCGTCCACTGTTGCAACAGCGGGCGGAGGGATAGTTAGTCCCGTCACTGACCACAAATCAAGTGACTACCTTAGACATCCGTAGACGTCATCGATCACTGGTGCTAATCAGTGAGATTCGGAATGGTAAGTCCCGCCGAAACATCCCATTGAACGGGGATAGGAAAGACAATTTATACAGTAAATACTAATAAATCATCCTCTTAGATCTAAGTTCAAGTATCCAAGGTAAGTAAGTACAGAATAATGTACCTATGAAGAAGTGTCCCTGTATAGAATTCATGTAAGTGTGTTCATGTAACAGGTAAGTATATGTAAACAAATTCATGTATCATATAATCCTAAGTACGTGTACTCATGTATCATGTATGGCATTAGTATAGACTCATGAATGAACTGACTCTTGTTTGATATCTTCTAACTATCCCTATGATAGCTAAATGGAAAGTATGTGATTGATCAAGTAGGTTTATGCAAGATATCTAAGAGCTTTGAACAATAATTTAAAGTGACTTGAAGTCATTATACAATTCAAAACTAATACTTCTGTTGTCCAAGTATTTTAAGATAGAAAACCATTTCACGTGACTCCTTTTGAAATATGTGAAATCTACTGAGTGAAAACACAGTTATAAAATACATGAAACTGATTTAATAACATGTTTGTTTCTACTTGTATTCCCCCCCCCCCCCATTAAAGCATTTAAAATCCTTTAAAACATTGATTACGGGGTATGAACTCACCTGTAGTTGGTGATTGGAATGAACTGAACGGTATCGGATTGCTAGGTGTCAAGCGAGGACTTGTGCACACACTACGATCCTAATGAACATATAATCACACATATATGCACTCAATTAGACACAAAAGACTAATTGATAATGTTTAAGACATCCTAGACATAGATAACACTTTATGTAAGTGTTTTAAGCCGTAAGGACTTCATCTAAGCTATTGTGGGACAGGGTACTTGAGTTTAGGGTTTCCAAAGGACCCTACAAGAGAGTTTACTCTCCATAATCCATCACACATGGAGTTTACGGTTGTAAACTCTTGAGTTTACGGCCGTAAACTCCCAAACATGTGTGTTTGGTGTGTTTTGAAGTCCAATATGCTTTCTAGAATTATTCTAACCTAGTGGCTATGTTCTTGGAAGGGTTTAAGGCCTAGAAGTACTCCAAATAGGAGTTTACGGCCTCAAGGACATTTCCCCTTGGAGTTTACGGCCGTAAACTCCCTTGGGGTGATTCCTTGGTTGCTTTCAAGCCTCTTGTACTAGTGGGATGTGTTCTAGACTTTTAATCCTAGCATATGAAGGCATTAGGCACCACTTAGTGCCCTTTTTAGGAGTTTACGGCCCAAGAACCATGTCTTGGCCGTAAACTCACTTGTTTAAGTGATTTTGGTGTGGTTTGGTCCTTCCATTTAGTGGGTACAATTCCTTGTAAAGGACTAGGGCCTTAGGTGTCATGAAAACACCCTTTGTGACCATTTACATGGAGTTTACGGCCTAGGAGAGTTCTAGGTCGTAAACTCACTTTCATTTGAGTCATTTGATGTGCTTAAGACCTTAAGCTACTTGGGAGAACAACCTAGATGCAAGCCTTAAAGTCCTTAAGTCCTTAAATCACCATTTAGGGCTATGATATGGAGTTTACGGCCTAAGAGAGTTCTGGGCCGTAAACTCCCAATCTTGGGTGGTTTTGTGTGTGATTTCATGTCCCTAATATGCTTACCTAATGTTCTAAGGCCTTATCCTAGCACCAATGTCAGTTTTGGCTTTGTTTCGGGAGTTTACCGCCCAAGAACACCTTGGGGAGTAAACTCCTAGATCTCATGATTTAGCCCACTAAATCATGTCATAAGCATCTAATATGCATTATAACACTACTAGAAAGAGTTACTCACAATCTGGGATAAAAACCCGAAGATCTGTCAGAGAGAAAATGGCTTTTCTCTAGCCGGAATTGTGAATAATGAATTAAATAAATTCAGAAAACTATTTATAGTCCTGAAATATTTTGACAGAAAATATTTTTATTCTTGAACTTGGACTGTAACTTTATGAAACTTGAAATGTTCAAATTTCACAAACCCAGGAGCATCCACTCTCCTGATATCTCCTAAAGTGTAAACCCTAATGTACACTAACTTGTTCGGAAAAGTATGAAAATCACTGAAATTGGACTGACTTCTATTGAATAGATATTGTTCGTACAAATGGAAATTTCGGGTTGTCACATCATCCCCCCGTTAGAAGGAATTTCGTCCCAAAATTAGAATGTAAGCAAATAAGAAATTACAATTAACTAAGCAAAAAGATGAGGGTATTTTAGTTTCATCTGATCCTCACGTTCCCAAGTGAATTCCGGTCCACGCTTTGCGTTCCAGGGCACCTTCACTATCGGGATACGACTTTGCTTTGTTTGCTTGACCTCTCGGTCCATGATTTCTACTGGTTCCTCCACGAAGTTGAGGCTCTCGTTGATCTCGATCTCGTCGAGTGGAATGACAAGAGTCTCGTTAGATAGGCACTTTTTCAAGTTTGACACGTGGAAGGTAGGATGTATGTTACTGAGTTCTTTCGGTAGATTGAGCTTGTAAGCCACAGGGCCGATTCTTTCGAGAATCTCAAAAGGCCCTATGTATCTTGGATTGAGCTTCCCATGCTTTCCAAAGCGTATTAAGCCCTTCCAGGGTGAGACTTTCAGTAAGACTCGATCGCCCACCTGGAACTCCAATGGTTTCCTACGCTTGTCGGCGTAGCTTTTCTGTCGGTCTCTAGAGGCTTTTAATCGTTCACGAATTTGAACGATCTTCTCTGTCGTTTCCCAAATGATCTCCAGACCCGTGAGAGTGCTTTCGGGAACTCGTCCCATAGCTAACTGGGTATCACCCACTTCAGCCCAGCACAGAGGGGATCTGCACTTCCGGCCATAGAGGGCCTCGAATGGAGCTGCCTTTATGCTCGTGTGATAATTGTGGTTGTAGGAGAATTCGACAAGGGGTAAATGAGTATCCCAAGCTTTTCCAAAGTCAATCATACAGGCACGCAACATATCTTCTAGGGTTTGGATAGTCCTCTCACTTTGCCCGTCGGTCTGTGGATGGTAGGCTGTACTCATGTCCAGCCTAGTTCCTAGGGAACTTTGTAATGACTGCCAGAACCTCGAAGTGAATCTACTATCTCGGTCTGAGATGATAGATAAAGGAACACCGTGCAGTTTTACAATCTCCCTAATGTAAGTTCTAGTAAGTTTCTCCATCGTGTCTGTTTCTTTGATCGGTAGGAAGTGCGCAGACTTGGTCAGTCTATCGACGATGACCCATATGGAATCAAGTCCACCCGTCATCTTGGGCAACTTGGTTATGAAGTCCATAGTGATCCGCTCCCACTTCCATTCCGGTATCTCTGGTTGTTGTAGAAGACCGGAGGGTTTCTGGTATTCGACCTTGACCTTTGCGCAAGTAAGGCATTTACTCACAAAGGTAGCAATATCTGCTTTCATGTTAGGCCACCAGTATAGCTTTTTAAGATCCAGATACATCTTATCTGAACCCGGGTGGACAGAATAACGAGTGTTGTGAGCTTCGGTCATGACCAAGTCTCTGAAGCCACCGTGTTTCGGTGTCCAGATCCGATCCATGAGGTATAAGGCTCCGCCACCCTTGACTTCCAAGTTCTTATCCATTCCGCTAAGGGATTCACCCGCCACGTTTTCAGGTTCCAAAGCGTCGAGCTGAGCCTCCTTTATTTGCGTGGACAAGTGTGAATGGATAGTTAGAGTCAAAGATTTGACCCTACGACCAGTATATTCTTTCCGACTTAGGGCGTCGGCTACTACATTGGCTTTACCCGGATGATAACGAATTTCGCATTCGTAATCATTAAGTAGCTCGACCCACCGTCGTTGTCTCATGTTGAGCTCTTTCTGGTCGAAAATGTGCTGTAGACTCTTATGGTCTGTAAAGATCGTGCTTTTGGTACCGTATAGGTAATGTCGCCAGATCTTCAGAGCAAACACAACTGCTCCTAGTTCAAGATCGTGGGTTGTGTAGTTAACCTCATGTGTCTTCAGCTGTCTTGAGGCATAGGCGATGACTTTACCTCACTGCATCAGAACACATCCGAGTCCTTGATTGGATGCATCGCAATAGACAATGAAGTCTTCTATTCCTTCGGGAAGGGATAGTACCAGGGCGGTGCACAAGGCTCGTTTGAGCGTTTGGAACGCTCTTTCCTGTTTCTCCTCCCAGTCGAAGGCCACGCCTTTCTGGGTCAGGGTTGTAAGAGGTTTCGCTATGCTGGAGAAGTTCTGAATGAACCTGTGATAGTAGCCAGCTAGACCTAGAAATTGACGAATTTCAGTAGGTGTCTTTGGTGCTGACCAGTTCTCGATGGCCTTAATTTTGGAAGGGTCCACGTGTATACCTTCTTCGCTAACTACATGGCCCAAAAATTCGACTCGCCGAATCCAAAATTCGCACTTTGAGAACTTTGCGTAGAGCTTCTCCGCTCGCAATGTTTCTAAGATTTTACGGAGATGTTGACCATGCTCCTCCTTACTTCGAGAGTAGATGAGTATGTCATCAATGAAGACGATGACGAACTGATCCAAGTAAGGACGACACACCCTATTCATCAGATCCATGAATACTGCGGGCGCGTTAGTTAATCCGAATGGCATCACTACAAACTCGTAGTGCCCGTAACGAGTTCGGAAGGTTGTCCTGGGAACATCCTCCTCTAACACTCGTAGTTGGTGGTATCCGGATCGCAGATCTATCTTCAAGAAGTAGTTGGCTCCTTGAAGTTGATCAAATAAATCGTCAATGCGGGGCAAGGGATAACGATTTTTAATGGTAAGTTTGTTGAGTTCTCTATAGTCTATGCACATGCGAAACGATCCATCTTTCTTCTTGACGAACAAGACCGGTGCTCCCCATGGTGAGAAGCTTGGTCGAATGAATCCCTTCTTGAGAAGTTCGTTAAGTTGACTGGAAAATTCCTGCATTTCAGCCGGTGCAAGACGATAAGGAGATTTGGCTACGGGGGTAGCCCCTGGCACTAAGTCGATTCTGAACTCGACTTGGCGTTGTGGTGGTAAACCGGGAAGTTCTTCTGGGAATATGTCGGGAAAGTCGCGTACTTCTGGGATTTTCTGGATGTCTTTCTGTTCTTGGCTGGTATCGACGACGTGTGCGAGAAATGCATGGTACTCCTTCCACAAACACTTTTGTGCTTGAATGCACGAAATGATGCGAAGGCTGGTACTAGGGTTGTCGCCGTAGATAATTAAAGTTTCGTTGTTAGGAAGGTTAAGACGAACTGCTTTTTCGAAGCACATAATGTCGGCACGCAGAAGACTCAACCAATCCATACCGATGATAACGTCGAAACATTTAATGGTAACTGGCATAAGATCTATCTTGAAAGTATGGCTATCTAAAGTTAAAGTACAACCTATGTATATGCAGTTTGTACTCTCTGTTTTCCCGTTAGCCATTTCTACCGTGAATGAACTATCTAATGTACATGGTTTTTGTTTAAGCAGGTGTGCAAATTTGTGACTTACAAAACTTTTCTCAGCTCCACTATCGAAAAGTATGCAAGCATAAGAGTTATCAAGGAGGAACGTACCAGTAACTATCGTTGGATCAGCTACTGCTTCCTCGTGGCCTAGAGCCATAACTCTTCCCACTCCTCCAGTCATCCCTGCTTTAGGGCAGTTCCTCTTGTAATGGCCCACTTCGCCACATCCGTAGCAAGCCTGGCCCATACCGGCGTTAGGAACTTGAGCAGCTTGAGCTGTTGGAGTTTTGCAGAAGTGGACGGTGTGTCCCTTCTTGTTGGAGTTAGAGCAATGCATCTCCCTGCAAGGTCCGTTGTGATGGAAGTTGCACTTGGTTCACTTCGGGAGGGTTCCAGCATATGCCCTTGCTGGTAAGAGGTTGGCAGGGGCAACAGGAGTGACTATGGCAGCATTGATTGCCACATATTGTTGTTTCTTGGAGGACCCTTGCGGAGCCCCTCCTTTCCTCTTATTCCACCCCTTCTTGTGGTAGTCGGGGTTGGACTTTTGTGGTACAGGGGTAGGGATTGTTATGTTCTGAGGTTTCCGGTGATCGATAAGAGACTGTGCCAGTTCCTTGGCACTATCGAAGGTAATAGGCCTGGAAGCGATCACACTTGACTGGATCTGGGGCGACAGTCCCCAGATATACCTCTCGATCTTTTTGCTCTGGAGAGCAACCATGTCGGGGCATAAGTTTGCCAAATCACAAAACCTATTTGTGTAGGTAGTGATGTCGGATCCAACCATTTGAAGACCCCAGAATTCCTGCTCGAGTTTTTGTACTTCGCCTCGAGGACAGTATTCTTTCATGAGCATCTCTTTCAATTTCTCCCAGCTGATGGAATAAGCCACCACCAGAGTTAGATAGTTAACATGGCTGTTCCACCATGTTAGTGCTCGGTCAGAGAAGGTACAAGTTGCAAATTTGACCTTGCTGCCTTCTTGGCATGCGCAGATCTCGAAGACAGACTCCGTCTTCTCGATCCATTGTCTCAACACCATTACACCCCCAGTTCCGTTGAAGCTGCGGGGATTGGCGTTAGTAAAATCCTTGTAGGTGCATTCCCAAGGGTGTCCATGGCTTTCGCCGTGGTTTGAGGGTAGTGCACCTGTTCCTGATCCACTATGGGCAGGAGCGTTGATTGCTGACATAGCAGCTGCAACTGCTGCTGTGAAAGCTGCCTGAAACATAGTGGCATCAAAAGGATTTGGTGTTTGAAGTGGTACAGGTGGTGGTGGAGGTGGTGGTATTGGTGCTTCGTTGTTTGGGTTCCTCCTTGGATTCCTGCGTGGCGGCATCTTTAACTATACGTTTAAAAGATGACGACATGGATAAGAATAAATGATAAATGAATGTGTCTCATGGACTAAATCACCATAGTCCAACAACAGAAGGAATAGTATGACTAAATGAAGAGGATAGCATTTGGATAATAATTTCCATAATATTAGATATCTGTCAATAATACTGGAATTACAGATGTAACGAGTTCGGGAAAAATGGCCTAAGAGTAGGCCTTACATCAGCCAAGATGGAAAATTTTGACAGACTTAAGATCAGATAAAGAACTAACAGGTCTAAGATTTATATAGACAGGAAATTAGACCAAAGTTTTACATAAACTAGGTTATATCCAAAAGATGAGATGACGATATTCTATCGGCGACGAGAACTACTAGCATGAGTCCTTGATCCCGACAGTAGACGTTCGATGTCCCTTATACGCCTGTCCGACCTTGCTTGTTGAGCTCGAAGTTCTCTAACCTCAACTCGGGTTTCAGCAAGTTCTCTTTGCAGATTTGCATTACGGACCAGAGTCCTTTCATGAGCAGACTCTAGTTGGCGAATGTGGACAGTGTTAACACCAGAGTTGGCGTCAACTTCCAAGACTTGATTGATAGTCGCCTGAGCCATTACCGTGTTCCGAGAAATCCTACCCACCATGATGGGTAGGATTCTATCAGCAGAACCTCCTTCAGTGAGGTTGTAGAAACTTCGGTCGCCATTGTAAGGAATGGGCTGACCTTGTTCCTGACTCCATTCAGTCAAGTTAATGGCCCACAAGGGTGTGGGTCCTTGAAACACAGGGCGAGGGTTCAGGTTTGGGTTTTGTGCAGCTGGGGGTAGGTTGTTGACTTCTGGCTCCGAGTCGGAACTATCGGAAAAGCCCTCAGCATGGTGATCATCCAAAGGGAGTGGGTGATCATCTTCTGGCTCTGCCTCTAGCCAACCCGCATTGCCTTGGTTCGGGAAGTACGGATCGCCATGGTGAAATCCAGCCATTTTAATCTACGCGAGAAAAGGGATATAAGAAATAGTTAAATTAGACGAACTAACTAAGATAATTACAGTAAGACCAAATACCCATATGGTATTTCTTTATGGTTGTGTTGGTAAGTTTTTAGACTTGTTGCCATATCACAACCATTCTTGAGCATATTCTAATCACTCCTTGGACCAGCAGAGTTGATCAGGCTATGCCATTCCCAAGACTGACTATATATCCCCAGGCTTACTTGTGATATTCAACAATCGTAATACTTTTGTTCTTGTCGTTGTGACACTGATTTTAGTATGAATGCAGGCACGTATACTTTGTTAAATATTTTATTATTTAAAAGTATAACTCTTAGACAGAGTGTTTTAATCCCATGTATTTATAGTTAGTATATATTTTATGGGTTGATATACTATATTCACTATAAACAAAGCTCTGATACCAATCTGTCACACCCCAAAACCACGAACGGCGGAAACGTTCAGGGGTGGAGGACGTCATGTACAGTATCACAACAGTGTAATATAATAAACAAGCAACAACGTCATCCATTGCATTATAAGTAAAGTTTTATACATGTGTGTTCTTTATATGTAATAAGACAACAAAAATATACAATCAAAATAAAAGACGAGACTTGACTGCTCCGTCTTCTCAAAACCTGGCCTCCGTACCTGTCTACTGGCGACCTGAGAATACAAGTTATTTTGAAAGCGAGTATCAGCTTTAAAGCTGGTGAGTTCATAAGTATATAAGTGTCATTGCTTTGTTTGTGAAAACCTGCTATGAATGCCATGAAAACCTTTAAGTGAAAATGTTGAGGTAAGTATGAAATCCCTAGAAAAACCCTTATTTTCTATAAGTATGAATTGTAGTCTTCTACCAAGACTCGAATGTTTTGTATAAATGAAGTGTAGTCTTCTACCAAGACTCGAATGTTTTGTATGAATGAAGTGCAGTCTTCTACCAAGACTCGAATGTTTTGTATGAATGAAGTGTAGTCTTCTACCAAGACTCGAATGTTTTGTATGTATGAAGTGTAGTCTTCTACCAAGACTCGAATGTTTTGTATGTATTATGTGTAGTCTTCTACCAAGACCTGAATGTTTTGTAAGTATGAAGTGCAGTCTTCTACCAAGACTCGAATATTTTGTTTGTAAAATGATAGTTTTTCCTTTGTGTAGACTAGTACTAAAAGTGCTTAGTCTAACTCATCGTTTATGTGAATGTGTCACAGAATAAAGTAAACAGGAAAAATATAATATTGTAAGTGTTGTCACTGGGTACTAGGACCAGCACTACATCGCATGACGCGAAAGATAGACCCTAAGGAACATCCGAAGAGTGTCCCTTCATCCTCTGTAGCAGCAGCAGGATGGAAGGAGGGTTAGTCCCTGCATCGATCTCTTGACGTAGATCGTCAACCTAATGATCCTCCGAAGATTCACATCTCGTCCACTGTTGCAACAGCGGGCGGAGGGATAGTTAGTCCCGTCACTGACCACAAATCAAGTGACTACCTTAGACATCCGTAGACGTCATCGATCACTGGTGCTAATCAGTAAGATTCGGAATGGTAAGTCCCGCCGAAACATCCCATTGAACGGGGATAGGAAAGACAATTTATACAGTAAATACTAATAAATCATCCTCTTAGATCTAAGTTCAAGTATCCAAGGTAAGTAAGTACAGAATAATGTACCTATGAAGAAGTGTCCCTGTATAGAATTCATGTAAGTGTGTTCATGTAACAGGTAAGTATATGTAAACAAATTCATGTATCATATAATCCTAAGTACGTGTACTCATGTATCATGTATGGCATTAGTATAGACTCATGAATGAACTGACTCTTGTTTGATATCTTCTAACTATCCCTATGATAGCTAAATGGAAAGTATGTGATTGATCAAGTAGGTTTATGCAAGATATCTAAGAGCTTTGAACAATAATTTAAAGTGACTTGAAGTCATTATACAATTCAAAACTAATACTTCTGTTGTCCAAGTATTTTAAGATAGAAAACCATTTCACGTGACTCCTTTTGAAATATGTGAAATCTACTGAGTGAAAACACAGTTATAAAATACATGAAACTGATTTAATAACATGTTTGTTTCTACTTGTATTCCCCCCCCCCCATTAAAGCATTTAAAATCCTTTAAAATATTGATTACGGGGTATGAACTCACCTGTAGTTGGTGATTGGAATGAACTGAACGGTATCGGATTGCTAGGTGTCAAGCGAGGACTTGTGCACACACTACGATCCTAATGAACATATAATCACACATATATGCACTCAATTAGACACAAAAGACTAATTGATAATGTTTAAGACGTCCTAGACATAGATAACACTTTATGTAAGTGTTTTAAGCCGTAAGGACTTCATCTAAGCTATTGTGGGACAGGGTACTTGAGTTTAGGGTTTCCAAAGGACCCTACAAGAGAGTTTACTCTCCATAATCCATCACACATGGAGTTTACGGTTGTAAACTCTTGAGTTTACGGCCGTAAACTCCCAAACATGTGTGTTTGGTGTGTTTTGAAGTCCAATATGCTTTCTAGAATTATTCTAACCTAGTGGCTATGTTCTTGGAAGGGTTTAAGGCCTAGAAGTACTCCAAATAGGAGTTTACGGCCTCAAGGACATTTCCCCTTGGAGTTTACGGCCGTAAACTCCCTTGGGGTGATTCCTTGGTTGCTTTCAAGCCTCTTGTACTAGTGGGATGTGTTCTAGACTTTTAATCCTAGCATATGAAGGCATTAGGCACCACTTAGTGCCCTTTTTAGGAGTTTATGGCCCAAGAACCATGTCTTGGCCGTAAACTCACTTGTTTAAGTGATTTTGGTGTGGTTTGGTCCTTCCATTTAGTGGGTACAATTCCTTGTAAAGGACTAGGGCCTTAGGTGTCATGAAAACACCCTTTGTGACCATTTACATGGAGTTTACGGCCTAGGAGAGTTCTGGGCCGTAAACTCACTTTCATTTGAGTCATTTGATGTGTTTAAGACCTTAAGCTACTTGGGAGAACAACCTAGATGCAAGCCTTAAAGTCCTTAAGTCCTTAAATCACCATTTAGGGCTATGATATGGAGTTTACGGCCTAAGAGAGTTCTGGGCCGTAAACTCCCAATCTTGGGTGGTTTTGTGTGTGATTTCATGTCCCTAATATGCTTACCTAATGTTCTAAGGCCTTATCCTAGCACCAATGTCAGTTTTGGCTTTGTTTCGGGAGTTTACCGCCCAAGAACACCTTGGGGAGTAAACTCCTAGATCTCATGATTTAGCCCACTAAATCATGTCATAAGCATCTAATATGCATTCTAACACTACTAGAAAGAGTTACTCACAATCTGGGATAAAAACCCGAAGATCTGTCAGAGAGAAAATGGCTTTTCTCTAACTGGAATTGTGAATAATGAATTAAATAAATTCAGAAAACTATTTATAGTCCTGAAATATTTTAACAGAAAATATTTTTATTCTTGAACTTGGACTGTAACTTTATGAAACTTGAAATGTTCAAATTTCACAAACCCAGGAGCATCCACTCTCCTGATATCTCCTAAAGTGTAAACCCTAATGTACACTAACTTGTTCGGAAAAGTATGAAAATCACTGAAATTGGACTGACTTCTATTGAATAGATATTGTTCGTACAAATGGAAATTTCGGGTTGTCACAAACTCAAGCTCGGATCGTCGCCTATCCGCATAACTCTTCTGGCGATTCTGAGCCGTCAACAACCTTTGTCTAACCTGTTGTATCTGCTCTGTCGTCTAAAGCACTATCTCAGTGCTGCCCATCACTCGCTGCCCTACCTCTCCCCAACAGATGGGAGTCTGACACCTCCTCCCATACAACAACTCGAAGGGAGGCATACCAATGCTTGATTGGTGAGTGTTGTTATAGGAAAACTCTGCCAATGGCAAACACGTGTCCCAACTCCCTCCGAAGTCCAACACACATGCCCGAAGCATGTCCTCGAGCATCTGAATCGTCCGCTCACTCTGTCCGTCCGTCTGTGGGTGGTAAGCGGTACTAAAATGCAGCCTAGTACCCAACTCCTCATGGAACTTCTTCCAGAACCTGGAAGTGAAACGCACATCTCGATCTGACATAATCGAGATCGGTACACCATGTCGCGATACCACCTCCCTCACATACACCTCCGCCAGCCTCTCTGCGGAAGATCTCTCACTGATAACAAGAAAATGAGTGCTCGTTGTCAGCCGGTCAACGATCACCCAAATTGCATCGACACCTCTCGCAGTCTTCGGCAATTTGGTGATAAAATCCATGGAAATTTGTTCCCACTTCCACTGGGGAACCTCAAGTGGCTGCAACTTGCCATGTGGACACTGGTGCTCGGCCTTAACCCTGCAACACGTCAAGCACCTCTCTATAAACCTCGCCACATACCTCTTCATACAGGGCCACCAATAGTCTCTCTTCAGGTGCAAATACATCTTAGTGGCCCCGGGATGGATCGAAAAGCTCGACCTGTGCGCCTCCTCCATCAAAATGGTACCTGCCCCGCCCACAAATGGCACCCAAATCTGGCCCTAGAATGTCATAAGCTCTCGGCTATTGGCAATGAACTCAGATACTTGCCCGATCACCCGTTCTCTCTTGCGGTTCTCCGGTCGCATGGCCTCTACCTGGGCCTCCTGAATGGTGTCCAACACCGGATTCATCACTGTCAACCTCATACAAACATCACGTATTGGGGCACTCTCTGCCCCACGACTCAAGGCATCGGCTACCACATTAGCCTTGCTCGGGTGGTACTGGATCTCACACTCATAATCCTTTACCACACCCAACCATCTCCTGTGGCACATGTTCAGGTTGGGCTGATCCATCAGATACTTCAAGCTCTTGTGGTCCGTGTATATGGTACACCAAACCCCATACAAATAGTGACACCATATCTTGAGGGCGAACACCACAGCCCCCAACCCCAGATCATGAGCAGGATACCTCGTCTCATGAGGCTTCACCTGCCTCGATGCGTATGCTATCACATGCCCTCTCTACATCAGCACCGCACCCAATCCCGATATCGACGTGTCACAACATACCACAAAATCCTCCATCCCCTTCGGAAGGGCTAACACTAGGGCTTCGCATAATCTCTAGCGAAGTGTCTCGAATGAGGCCTGCTGCGCCAGGCCCCAACTGAAAGCCACGCCCTTCCGGATCAGCCTGGTGAGAGTAACAACAATCCTGGAGAAATCCTTGATAAATCTCCGATAATATCCGGCCAACCCCAGAAAACTCCTGATCTATGAAGGGGATCTCGGCACCTCCCAACTCATCACCGCCTCAATCTTGGCCGGATCGACCAATATCCCATTCAGGTTGACGAGGTGTCCTATGAACTGGACCTCTCGTAACCAGAAATCGCACTTGGAGAATTTGGCGTAAAGCCTCTCTGATCTCAGAACTCTGAGAATCTCCCTCAAATGCTCCTCATGCTGCTCTCTGGATCTCGAATACACCAATATATCATTAATAAACACGATCACTGAACAATCCAACATCGGCCTGCACACCCTGTTCATGAGATCCATGAATGCCGCCGGTGCATTGGTGAGCCCGAAAGGCATCACCACGAACTCGTAATGCCCATAACGAGTCCTGAACGATGTCTATTGGATATCCTCATCACGCACTCTCATCTGGTGATATCCAGACCTCATATCGATCTTGGAGAACCAAGAAGCTCCCTGCAACTGATCAAACAAATCGTCGATCCTCAGTGAGGGGTAACGGTTCTTGACCGTCAGCTTGTTCAACTCTCGGTAATCAATGCACATCCGGTGTGAACCATCCTTCTTCTTGACAAAAAGGATCGGCGCTCCCACGGTGAGCTACTCGGCCGAAGAAACCCCTTCCCCAGCAGCTCCTGCAGCTGTGAGGATAACTCCTGCATCTCTGGTGGCACAAGGTGATAGGGCGCTGCCCCCGGGACCAAATCGATACGGAAATCTACCTGCCTCTCGGGAGGCACTCCCGGAAACTCCTCGGGAAAAACGTCCGGGAACTCATGCACTATCGGGACCTTATCGACCGACCTCAGTCTCTCTGCATCTACTCTCGTATCGACCACATAAGCCACAAACCCGCTACAGCCCTGCTGTAGGCTCTGCCTCGCCCTAGCGGCCGAACAAAATGTTGACCCAAAACGGGTACCCTCGCCATAAACTGTAAGAACTCCCCCACTAGGGTCTCGTATGGTCACCAGCTATCGCTCACAGTCAATAACTGCTCCAAACCTGCTCAACCAGTCCATGCCCACGATGACACAGACATCTCCCATCGCAATCGGTACCAAATCAATCGGAAACTCAACGCCGAAGATCTCGAATACACATCCTCGAATCACATCAGTGGCATACACCGCTCTCTCGTCAGCTATGGAAACTCGCAAGGGTCGACTCAACACCTCTCGACAGATACTAATGTGCTGACTAAATGCCAACGACAGAAAAGACCGAATCGCACCCGAGTCAGATGTGACAACCCGAAATTTTCATTCGGTCAAACCCTAAAAGTCAATCACTTAATATTATAAGTCAATTTCATTTCCAATTGTTTTTAACAAATTTAAAGTTAGTTTGACTATTATAATAATTATTCTTTAAACGGTCGGGTGAAAGGATGTGCCGTCTCGAGTCTTGAAATTTCAAAACCGCGAATACCACGTAGCTTAGAAATTCGCGGCCAAACTTTTATGTTTGGGCCTTAATTTACCCCAAAAACTGTAAACTCATGCTTAAGCATGAGTTTACTCCCCAAAACACTTCATTTCTCATTTGCAACCTCAATAGTAAACTCCAAAACTCTCTCAAGTATCATCCAAGTTTTTATTCGATATCTTCAATCTAGTAAGTGTTTCTAGCCCTTTCAAGAACACACACTAGTGTTCTTGGGCAACACCAAGAACACACACTAGTGTTCTTGGGCCCTTAGCACCTTTCGAGCTTCTAACGAGTAAGTTCTTCTATCCTAGAGTCTTACAAGCTTTGTTACACTTCTATACATCTAGAAATAGTCCAAGATCACCAAGATTAAAGGTGTTTACGGTCTAAGAACACGTTGGACCGTAAACCCTATTTAGGGTGCTAAAGTGTGCTTTATCTTACCCTAAGCCTTGGGTATTAACTTAGAATCCTTCCTTGATGTGTTTAGCACATGAAAACCACCAAAAATTCCTCATTTATATGTGTTTACGGTTTGGGGATCTCCCAAAACTGTAAACACCCCAAAAAGTGTAAAAATGGCCCTAGTCCCTTCACATGCTTAGGAAACTAGTCTAGATTTATTCCTTGTTATGCTTGGGACTTGAAAACATCAAAATACCTTAGTCCATAAGAGTTTATGGTAGTAAACTCATGGAGAAATGGTCCATGGACCGTAAACTCCATTTAGGAGTGTATTGATGCCATAAAACATTTCCTAAGGCCTAAACATGAAGTAGGAATGCTTGGAATTGCTTAGAAGACTTCAAAACAACAAACGGTCAAAAGATTATGAGCTTACGGCCATAAAATCAAGAGTTTACGACCATAAACTCAATGGGATATGGTCTATGGGGAGTAAACTCATATTAGGGGTTCCCTTGAACCCTAAAACCCAATAGCCTTGCCCTACAACACTTAGGTGCACTCCTTAGCACTTATAACACTTATACAAAGTGTTTATTATGACCTAGGATGTCTTACCTTTGTTTATTAGTTTTTTAGAGACTAATTGGGTACACATATGTGATATTATATGTTATCTAGGATCATAGAGAGTGTACAAGTCTTCACTTGACACCTAGCATCCTATTTCAGTCCGTTCATCCCAACCACTTGCTACAGGTGAGTTCATACCCCTTAATCAATGTTTTAAATGTTTTTATGGGGGGGGTACAAGTAGAATCATGCTAGTTATTATATCAATCATATGTGATTAATAAGCAGCATTCCAATGATTTACTACTCATTAACTGTTTTACCAAACAGTTTTCTTCAAATGATTTTCAAAAACGTTTTATATGTTTAAAACTCCTTACTAAACTATTCATTATACACTGTATGTTTCATTTCAAACTCATTTACAATTGTGTTTCAAACAAATGTTTCTTTATACTTAAACTGTTTTATCAAACAAATACTTTCAACCCGTTTTATAGGCTGACATCAAGTCGACCTTTTCTTAGATAGTAATCATGTTTAAAGGTGTTACAAAACTTATTTTATGCTTTTATATTGTCAATTGCATGCCTAGATATGTATAGTTATATAAGTAATGTTTGAAGGGCTTAGGAAGGCTAACCCGCCTTATTTCCTTTTCCCCGTTGGGATGTGGTCTGGTAGGGTATCG
Organism: Lactuca sativa; assembly: GCF_002870075.4. NCBI lineage: Eukaryota > Viridiplantae > Streptophyta > Magnoliopsida > Asterales > Asteraceae > Lactuca > Lactuca sativa. The sequence continues at coordinate 222,547,094 of NC_056625.2, forward strand.
GGTATCCGTCCGAAGGTCGTTTAACTATTAGTTATATACCATGTGTACATATATAGTCATAAAGGTTCTTCCAGTCAATTCAATACCCTAGGGTAGCAAGGGTATACTTCCATGTTCATACGTACAAGTTATATTACTAGTAAACTACAATAGGCGTAGTTTAGGGTTTTACTAATACTAATACTAGAACAATGAATCATACAAAGAGTCAGTTCATACATGAGTCATAATACATAGTGATGAGAAACAAAAATAATACATAGCGATGAGAAACCAACATAATACATAGTGATGAGAAACAAACATAATACATAGTCAAGAGAAACAAACATAATACATAGTGATGAGAAACAAACATAATTCATAGTGATGAGAAACAAACATAATACATAGTGATGAGAAACAAACATACAGGCTAGACAGAGGAAGAACACACAATACAGCTAGCACATACATTACATATACATTACATTCAGTTATGTGAGCCATTAAACGGGTCATGGCACTACCTGCCATGACCGTTTTTGTGTCCAGAATCTACTTAATTGGGGAGCATATGAGTTTGCGTATAGATCTATACTGGATTGACTATCCTACACCTTTCTGCTCGCTACAGTGGGACTTGCAAGTCTACGGGTTCCAAATGTCATTTCTTACGGCGTCTTACATCGTCGTTTTACTATTGAGTCGGTAGCAGGATACAGGCCGATCACATGTTACTTTAAATTTCATTTGGTTTAAGGTAGTTAGTACAGCAGTAGTCACTTATTATAAAACTACAGTACATTATTATTTCCTCATTACATTCACTTCGTGAACATTCACACGATGCACGGTAATGTAAATACTATATTTTAGTTAATGATAGTTAGATTTGGCAAAATACACACTCTTACAATAGACACAATTAGATACTAGATGCCTTGGTAGAAGGCTACTTTCAGTAGGAAGCATATGGTTTTCTAGGTTATTCAAAACTTCTACATACTCATACTTACAATTACAGTGTTACAAATACTTACAGTTCATATACATACAAATACTTATAATTACAGTCTTACAAATACTTACAGCTCATATACATACAAATACTTACATTTCATATACGTACAAATACTTACATACAAATTAAGACATAGAAATACTTATGATCTCACCAGCTTTAAAGCTGATACTCTCTTTCAAAAGAACTTGTATCCTCAGGTCAATAGTAGACAGGTACTGATGCAAGGTTTAGAGAAGGTGGTGCTCGTTCAAGACTCATCTTTCATTTTGATTTATACTTTAGTGTTTATCATAATTTGACAGAACACACTTGTATTAAAATTATATTATTAATGCAATGGATGATGTTGTTGCTTGTTTACTACTTTTCATTGTTGTGATACTGTACATGACGTCCTCTGCCCCAGAATGTTTCCGCCGTTCATGGTTTTGGGGTGTGACATCAAATATCTCCAAAGCAGGTACAGAACTCACAAGAAATGTACCTACGCATATCATAATATAAGCATAACACCACAAACTCAAAATAAATAGATGAAAGAATACATACCATCCACAACATCGGGCGCTGCACGGACCTCCTCCGCTGTCAACTGGAAGGCTCTCCCACGAGCCTTTGGCGCCTCGGCCTTCATTGGCCGACTCTCCGTAGCTCATACGGCAGAAGGGGCAGATCCCTGTGATGCTCCCTGTGCTGACCCCGCAACTGCGGACACTCGGCCTTCCGGTGTCCGGTTTGGTTGCAGTGAAAACAGACTGCAAACCCCTTGGGGCAATCCTTGGCCATGTGGCCCTCCTTGCCACACTTGTAGCTAGACCCTGCTCTACAAACCCCCTCATGACTCTTGCCGCATTTGCCACAAGTGCGGCCCTTCTGGTTCCCTGATCTCAAATCGGCGGGCTTGGCCCACTTGGTAGCCGACTGGGACTGTGCCGGTCGCCGATCCCTCCCCTGAGACTCCGCCTCCTCCCTGGCTGGGGTCTCGAGCTCAATCTCCCTCTTCCGGGTATTTGCCTGAAGCTCAACAAATGTCCGGTACGACGAGTTTGCCAAGAACTCACGAATGTCTCTCCTCAAAATGCTCAAATATCAACTCATGCGTGCCTGCTCGGAAGACACGTGCTCAGGGTAGAACATCGCCTTCTCATGGAACATCCTGGTGATCACTATAACAGACTCGGTACCCTGCTTGAGGATCAAGAACTCCTAGGCCAAACGTTCCCTTTCCACCGGGGGAACAAACTCATCACGAAACATAGCGGTGAACCTCTCCCAGGTCACTGCGGCAAGCTCTGTAGAAGAATAGTGCGCTGTCACAAACTTCCACCAGTCCTTCGCTCCCAAGCGAAGCTGGTTCAGCGCAAACCGAACTCTCAGATGCTCCAGACAAGAACACGTAAAGAAGCATCCCTCAATATCAGAAATCCATCTCATCGTAGCGATCGGATCCTGCATCCAATCAAACTCTGGTGGCTTCGTGTTGTTGAACTCTCGGTATAGCAACGAGTCACCCCCCCTGTGGCCTCGCAGCAGCGACGACTGCGGTGGCTGCAGCATCAGTAAGAGCAATGTAACACTCATCAAAAGTCTCGATCAGGGTGGTCTTGATAGACCCAAACATCTCTAGTATCTCGGCTCAGATGGTAGCAGCCACCTCCTCATGAATCAACCTGCGGATCTCCTCATCACTAACACCACTGCTCTCAGGTGTGTGGCGTGTCCCAACCATGATGTCTCTCTGAAATACAACACAAAATATTAGAGAATTTCTCGAGTGTACACACACTCGATATCCCATTCCTACTCGCTCCCTGGTACCCTAAGGATTCTTACTTGGGCTGCGCACTGATCCGGTGCCTTCAGTAGTACGGGCCCAATACTACCGTCCTCACCACATCAGTATTCACCCCAATTCCTCCTCCTAGGATCCCAATTCCCAAGTACTCTACTCTCTCTATGCATAGTCTACTCTTTATCAGATCTCTCATAAGCTCCTCGCTGCTATCTACTCACTCTCAAGCCTCTCTTACCAGCAAAACCCCTAGGCTAAGGCATCACAAATCAGGCCACTGTAGTCCTAATAAGAATACATATCCTACTCTAGCATGCATAACATATTATCTCATATCTCATAACACATAATATAAGGTATTTTGGGAAATCACCGTTCGGACGTTGGCTGATCGTACACACTGCTCTGCTCTGCTTTTTCAAAAACTTTTTATTCCTTGAGAAAATTTTCTGATTTTATTTTGAAAATTTCTCAAATCCTCAGTTTAAGTTCAGATACGCCCGAAGGTGCATCCGAATCCCTTAAACCAAGGCTCTGATACCAACTTGTAACACCCATAACTTTTAAACAATTTTTCACGTTTTCAAAAACATACTTTCATTCATAAATATTATAAAAAATTCATTGTATCACATATCAATCCATAGAAACACAACCCAAGATCATAATGTATAAAAACTCCTCATGTGTGTACTGATCATGTCGGCGCCTTCCCGCGGTCCTCATTGGTACCTGAAACACATAACACAACATTGTAAGCATAAATGCTTAGTGAGTTCCCCAAAATACCACATATAACACATAATAGCCACTCGAGGCTATAACTCTGTGGACCCTCTGGTCCTAACTCTGTGAAACTTCCGGTTCTAACTCTGTAAACTCTGGAACATACACAGCATGAATCACATAGAAATAAGGTAGTGCATCACAATCACATAAATAACATACAAGATACTCTATCATATAACTCTAATTACCACTCTAGGTAAAGTATAGTGAGAAGACTCACCTCGGGTAACTCGGTAATCTCGAATTCGGTAAAATCCGGTCTAGCCTCCGCCTAATCACATGGAATAAGTACTTTAATCAATACAACTCTCAAGGCTAGACTATTCCCTCTCTTAGCACTCTCAGAAGGGTAAAAGGCCATTTTACCCCTCTCATGGCTCAAAGACCCTAACATTTACCAAACCCTAAAAAGTCAACAAAAGTCAACTCTCCGGGTTCCGCTGCGCGTACCAACCCTGTACGTTGGCGTACCCGGCAACCTCACAGAAACAGGGAACGCGACCCCCTATGTCGCGCGTACTGGGATTACGCCCCGCGTAACTCCTAGTTTCAGACTCCTTAGCTTTTGGGGTCTTAAACAGTTAAGACACACGTCCAACTTTCAGATCTGACCATTCTAAGCCTCTTAATCCATAAAGTTGGTGACTTTAATCCTTTGCATAGCTGTAAAAGTCACCAACACCCATAACATTCAATTTCTAACACTTAAAGATCTCATAACTCAAGCATGACCCCATATCCATGACCAAGTTGGGATTTTTATGGATATACAACACATATATCACTAAAATGGGATAGATCTACTAGGTCCATGGAGTCCCTTATGCTCATAAAGTCTCCACCTTTGGGACTTTAACCCTAGAAATGGTCCATGCAACACCAAACCAAAATAAAGAGGAAAGTTTTGAGCTTTTTACCTCTAGATGAAGCTCCTCCCTCTAAATAACTCAGATCCAAACTTGAACTTCAAACTCTAGCCTCCACAAGCTCCTCTCCTTCTTCTTCACTAACACACAAAGGCACTTTTAGCTCAAAACACTCACACACAAGCTTTAGGATGAAGGAAATGCTCTCTTAGGGTTTCACTCACTGATATGGTGGTTGAGGATAAAGCCTTAGCATTCCTTATATAGTGCACAAGCCAAATATTAGGGTTTGCATCTGGGCCCACTACGCCCAGCGTAACCCTGGGTATGCCCAGCGTACCTAGGCGAGTCCGCATCCAAATTAAGCGCATGAGTACGCGCAACTTACTCTCTAGGACGCCCAGCGTACTTCTTTGCTAGAATTTCCACTCAAGGGCTAATCTTGACAACTTGACAAAAGAGAAGGGTTAAATAGCTTTACCTGACTTTCGGGATGTAACACTCTTGATTAGTTCTTAAAACTTTTCAAGATCTTTAAGACTCCCACTGACCTCTTGACATATAAGTTTCTCTCGGTCAAGAAGCATTGTTTGACAAACAAATATTCAAGAGTTAGTGTGATTTCATATCAAGACAAACACTTTTGACAATCGGACTTAGTTGATCTTTGTTTTATCCAAAACATTACAACCTACCAATTTCAAATGTACAAGAGTAGTAAATATTTTACTCTACATTTGCTTATGTGTCACGCAATATACAATCTTGGAGGGTGACTCTAAGATTTGTTTTTGGAACGAAGTATGATTCATTTTAATTGATGTAACCATTTCAACAATTCCTGATTCCTCTTCTTAGTCAAACTAATACACTAAGGCGTCCTTAATGGATCAAATTATGATATAATTTTTATAATCATTAAGATGATCATAAAACACGATACTCAAGTAATCTCCCATCTTTTCAGATTGGAGAAATTTTTATCTTTCTACCGACTTTGATTCTTCTTATTCATTCTGCTATACATTGAGACTTTTCAATGACTCAAAATTATACTTAGTCTTGTAAGCACAACCATATTTACTAACTTTAGTAAGCCATGACAAATAGTCGTATCATTCTTTGTGGTGGACCTGACCAGCGCACAACCAAGTGTACCCGATCTCCTAGTCCTTCACTTGACTCACATATACATGTGAACAAGGAATTAGTATTAATTTCCCAAAGATGAAGGTTTTCATTCATCATACAATACAAGTTGCATGATTCCAAGGTTTTCATTCATCATACAAACCGAAACGGTGGAAACGTTTGGGGGTGGTTGACGTCATGCGTAGTATCACAACAGTTGTATCATAGAAAGCATAGTAAACACAACCAAACATTGAATACATATATGAAAAAGGTTTACACTATCTTAATATAAAGTTTTGTTCTTATCGAAAGTAAAATAGAAAGATGTTACTCTAGCACGCCGACTTCTCCGCAAGTCCTGGAAGTACCTGTCTACTAATTCCCTGAGAATACAAGCAGTTTTGAAAGAATATCAGCATAAAGCTGGTGAGTTCATAAGCATTTAGTTTTGGTGGGAAAATGTCTCTTTGATCTTTTTGAAAAGTGTTACTCAAGAAAATCCTATATTTTCTTATGAAAAGCGTGTTTGAAAGCCCATTCCTTCCATGACTTCCAGATTCGTACAAGGTATGTACAATCCAAGGGGTCGTGGAATGGATATGAATATCCGTTAGTTGCATGTTAAACAATTTTTTTATGAAAAGTTGAGTTATCCCGGGAAAATCCTATATTTTCTCTAAAAGTTGATGGTTGGTTATCCGTTCTAAACTGAGGTGTACAAGTATCTACCATACTTATATCGATAAACGTAGTTTTCATTTAAAAACCATGATTACTCCCAGTGAGGTATATTAGCCCTATTACGTAAATAAAACTAATAAAAGAAAACATGATGAACTAAATCCTGAAGGTATTGTTAATACCCTCCAGTAATCAAACTGGTTATTACTATGAGGTTAGTTCACTTGATTCATTATTACAAAAGTAAATTTCTGCTATCTAGGTTGCGAGTTTCATAACCATAATTGACGGGATACAGCCCGCAACGGTCGGTATCCTTTATGACTTTGTCACCCGTAGACCTATCGGTCCGACTGTAGCTAGCAGCCAGGTACGGGGTTGTCAGTCTCGTATAGATCTATACACAACAGTCACGCTCTCCCTACAAGAGATTCTGGTCACAAGTTCTAGTCCTACACTCTGTTTCTTGTGGTGAGTGTTACCAAGGACGTGTCTCCAACTTAGACTAACAAATTTACAAGTAATAATATAGAAAATCCTTTTGTGATTAACATGAATCCTTTATAAAACGATACATTTTGCTACATGATTCATAACTTCATTTCTCTAGTTTTGAAAACTGTTTCTACGAGTTGATTTGTTAATCGTTTGGTAAAACTGTTTTCCATGTTAACATCATTCTAAAAATATAATTACCTTAAACGGAATAATATACTTTGCGCACAAGTTTCCTTGTACTTTTGCTTGTATTCCTCCTGAAAACATGAAAAACTCGGAAAAGTGTAGGGGTATGAACTCACCTCGGGCGATTCGAATGAAAGATCGATTCGGAATGTCGGATGTTCAAGTGAAGACTTGAACACGATTTGATCCTAGTTAACAGATAATGAAACATAAAGCAATCAAATGAAGGTATTTCTCTACTAACTGTGACGGAGAACCACTCTGAGAACTTGGGACTACCTACACTAAGTGCTAGAACCTTAAAGGATTGCATGAGGGAGGTGTATTGCCACCTTAAAGATGTGTACGGCCATGGGTGTGCGGCCGTACACTCATGATAGAAGGTGATTTTGAGCTGTTTTCAAGGTCCATACTTGCGTCCATGAAGTTTTTTGGTCCGTACTAAGTTGTAGTACAAGTTTAGGGTCTTAGAAATGAGTTTGTGGTCCTAGGGTGTGTGTGTGTCGTCGCACATAGGAGTGTGTTGCCGCACATAAGGAGTGTGTTGCCGCACAAGGGTGTGTGCGGCCATACACAGGTGTGTGAGGTCGTACACCCCACATGAAGATGCCCAAAATGTCAATTCCAAGGTGCAGGAAAACTAGGTTCATGTCCAACTCGAATATGGAAGTCCAACTCTCACTTTGGAGGGTCTTTTAGGAGTGTGTGGCCCACCTTATGAAGGTGTGCAGCTGTACTCCTTCAAAGTGTGAAGAACATGATGATTCAAGGCTTAGATCAACAGGTCCTTCATGTATAATAAGCTAGGTGATGGAAAACTCACGTTTTTGAAGCCTTTGGAAGGTCCTTAGATGAAGATTCTAGAGAGAGAAAGTAGTGTGCAGCCAAAAGAAGAAGAAAATGAAGGAAAGGGTCTCCTCATATATATAGAGGTGGGTGTGTGTCCATGAGGGGTGTGTACGGCCGCACACTCCTCCAAAAGGGGTGCATGACCCGATTTTGTCACTATTTGACTTGCTGACTCGTTCCTACTCTCGACTTTGGTTGTACTTAAGTTTACAACGCTTAAATGAACCCTTAATCAGTGTTAGGAGTTAAAAGAAACGAGTTTAACTTAGATTAACTGACTAGATGTACCAGGCGGAAGTTTCGGGTTGTCACATCTATGATTAACATCAAGCTACCCTTTGCCACGCATTGTCAGTCCCAGATTAGTGTGTCGATTAACCACACACGCTCCACTAACGACTTAACAGGGTGCAAAGTGCAATTTCATGGATTAGAACCATTTTCACATTTTTCTAAAGTAACTAAGATTAGGAATTTAATAAAAGTTTAGTTACTTTATATTTATCATTATACTTTTAATGAGGGAGAATTAATGTCCTATCCTACCCATTCGGCTAACGACCATCCACTAGTCAAGGAAGCGGTGGGTAAGAGTGGACACCCATTAAACTACCATTTTATAGGCAGTAACCTTATACCCCCTTATAGACTGGCTTCGTGAATGAGGCATACTCATATAGCAAGGCAATTCATATCAAATAATTAACCTATTATCTTAATATTTGACAATTATCCTTTCATTTTCATAACATATGAGTTTAATGTCATTTTAATGTATGAGACTTTTCATTTTCCATAACTTGAGGACAAGTTATGGAGGTCGTTAAAATTCATTTAGAACATTTTTCTAACAACTAAAATTATCACGTACTTTATGATCTAACTAAACTCATAATCAAGATAATTTCAAGTCAACAATTTGAAAGCAATTTATTTATCATATAAAAAAAACAATTATTTTAAAACTTTGACAATTATCTTGTGGTTGGATGAGTACAAAGCACTATCAGATCATAAAAAACATTTCCAATGATCCAAAACAGTTTGTGGTAGTGTTCCCAATCCAAACCAGGCCAAGAAACTCGAAATTCTACGGACAGAGCCTTCAACTCGTCGAGTGCATGAACTGGACTCGGCGAGTTGCTTTGTTACTGAGTGGACTCGTCGAGTCTGTTCATGGACTCGGCGAGTTCACCAGTCAGAGGCCAAAATTTCGACTTTTTCATCTTTGAAAAACTAGTAAGCATCAAATATAATAGAAAACAATCATGGCTCTGATACCACTGTTGGGTTTTGAGCACTATAACACTCCTATGGTGCACATGCAACCCTAAATGCTTTGGATCTATGTTTTCTATAATTATACATGCATTTTGTTTTCCAAAGCATTCACCCTAGCTAGCATACAGTTGAAGCTATATAATAAAACCGTAGTTTGGATGCCTACCTCTTGAGTAGGGTAGAGTTCTTGACCTTTGAAAGCTTGAGCACCTCAAGTGTGATGCCTCTAATGGTTCATAAACACCAATATGCAAGAGGAGGCTTAAGAGAATAAGTTACTTATCTCAAAAGATATTTTTTTAACCAATTATAGTTATGGGCCATGCTACTATCGGGTCAAGTACATCCCAGTTATAGTTATGGGCTTAAACACTAAATCCAACAATGGTATCTTACTTCCAATTATGGAAAATCTCAAACAAATCATAAAGCACAAACTGTAACCCTAGTTAATACGTCTAAAAAATAATTTTTTTTTATTAAGCAGTTGTAAGAAAAGTAAACACTTTAGTATCGTAGTACACATTCACCTGAGTCTGAAAAAATACAGAACGTCCAAAACGGAGCTTGTATGCAAAAGATACGACTATTATAAAAAAAACAAACTAGTATAATATTGATTTTCTTTGAACTGTATAAACTATTTCGGTCCGTTGAGCCACTTGCACACCTCATATGGAAATTTCGAGAATGTTTTTAGACTCAGGTTATGGTCTATTATTTAATTCCATACTCAAAATATTTTTAGTAAAAATATTTGCAAAAGTCGAAAAATCGGATGCACTGGTGAAGGCAACCCAAAAGGACCATGCTACTATCGGGTCAAGTACATCCCAGTTATAGTTATGGGCTTAAACACTAAATCCAACAATGGTATCTTACTTCCAATTATGGAAAATCTCAAACAAATCATAAAGCACAAACTATAACCCTAGTTAATACGTCTAAAAAATAATTTTTTTTATTAAGCAGTTGTAAGAAAAGTAAACACTTTAGTATCGTAGTACACATTCACCTGAGTCTGAAAAAATACAGAACGTCCAAAATGGAGCCTGTATGCAAAAGATACTACTATTATAAAAAAAACAAACTAGTATAATACTAATTTTCTTTGAACTGTATATATTGTTTCGGTCCGTTGAGCCACTTGCACACCTCATATGGAAAATTCGAGAATGTTTTTAGACTCAGGTTATGGTCTGTTATTTAATTCCATACTCAAAATATTTTTAGTAAAAATATTTGCAAAAGTCGAAAAATCGGATGTTTCGGGTCAGTTAAATGCGATTTCCCGAAGTTCTACAACTCGAATAATTAATCCGTTTGGGTATCTGGAATCAGTGTACTCAACTCTATCAATCACTACTTGCTAAAAAATATTAGACGTCTGGATCTTGGCACACAAATCTAGAATGGTTTTAGGGACTTTATGGTGAAGATGACATCACCACACCTTTGTGACCTCGCATATGAAGAAAGAAATCAACCCATTCTCCCTTCTCTTGGCCATAATCACGTCTACCCTCTATCACCACCTTACTCTCTCACCTCCTAGTACCAAGGATGGTGCTTTGGAGTGTTTGGCTACCCTAAAGAGTATGGGTGCTTGCATGGCCTTGCAAGCTTGCATGAGGTTATAAATTGAAGCCTTGGCCTCCCCATTTCATCATAAAAATCAACCAAGCATCATACTTTACTCTCCTCTTCACCTTTGCTCTCTTTTTCGGCTAAGAACCACCCACCAGAGGTGGTCATTAACCACCAAGAACCACTGCCACTCCACCCTTTTTTCACTTATATTTCGTTAATAGCCACCACCCAAATGCCCCTGCCACCTTCCCTTTCCCCCTCCTCCTCCTCCTACCCTTCCCTTCGTTGTTTGCTGCCGAGCAGAAAAGAAAAGAAGTAGTGAAGCTATCGGAGCCACCCACTGCCATTGCTAAACCACCCTTCGGCCACCACCACTTGGTTACCTCCTCTTGCTGCTTTTTTATGTGATGATTCCAAGACCAAGTCTCGACTTTTATTGTTTGTTTCGTGAGTATTGATTCCAAACAACAAGATCAAAGTTCATTGATATTCTTGTTATCTCGCGGTGCTTCCCGAACATGATCACATTCTCGAGTCTAGACTAAAGATCATGCATTAAGGTGAGTGTTTATGACCTCTCTTTTTACGTTTTTATACACTTTGGGGGAGAATACATGTGCAATACATATTTTTCTTATGAAAACACTTACCAACTTATATCTAGTTTATAAAAGGTTATTTTGTCAAGTAGCATATTACTTACACATAAACTAGTTTTAAACTTGATATATGCATATGTTATGTTGTTTAAAATGAAATAACTAGTCAAAAAGAACATATGTTGCTTACTACAAAAATGCTATGATTTTATGTGATAATTTCATGTCATAAATTAAATGTCATAAAATTTTATCACCTTTGTAGTATTCAAACTTATATCATGTATGTATGTGTGTGTGTGTGTGTGTATATATATATATATATATATATATATATATATATATAAGTTGTAATATTATAACTTGTATTTTATACATGTATATGTGATCACTACTATAAGATTTACCAATTACTTAAGCGAGTATTGTACACTTTTACATATATATTTATCGAACATACTCGGCTTTTATAAACTTTATGCAACATAAATCATTTTGCCTAGTGACTTATCCACATATAAGTTAGGGATGGGAGTTTTTCGTATACACTAGTCAGTGGCTTTTATAGTGAAACGCTATTCATTTCCCTAGGTAGAAATACTTAGAAGACCCTTACTACTATAATAATTAATCATTCAGAGTGAGATACAAATGTATAAATCTATACGGGTTGACACCCCTACCTGCGGTTGCTAGTTACAACCAGAACGGCAAATCGAAGTAGGTGATATATATCTTATCAACACTTCGACGTCCAATGAAGCGTCATAGATGGTACTCTAGTTGTACAGCTCGGTTATAGAACTCACTATAAACATTGATAATATCTCTACAAGCCATTGATTTGGTTTCTCTCCCACTTCAAAAACAGTTATAAGTATGGTTTTACTTATGGAAAAACACCTTTTGGTTTTCAAAATTTCTTTAAAGGATCTTTATAAACTTATTTTAAGCATGGTTTTACTTACAAAGAAAATACTTTTTGGTCATTTTAAAAGTATCACTACTGCTCTAGTGGAAAACCTATAATTCTCACCAACCTTTTGCTGACCCTCAAAACTACATGTCTTCTCAGGAAATCACTAAACAAGCATTTCAGATGATGGAATAGTCATGGATTTTGGGCAACCTAGTTTTTCTAGTTTTTGTTATATTTTCCTAGTTGTTTAAGGCAACCTATGTACTTTATTATTATCTGCAAAAACCTTGTATTCAAACTTCCAGATGAAATACAATTACTGTTTTGTTATCATTGTACTTGTGTTATGTATCCAATCGCAAGTAATCCATGAACTAAGTCGCACAACGTAGCATGTGTGATAACCCGAAATTTCCATTGTGTTCAACATATCAAGTCAATAGAAGTCAGAACAGTACTGCTAATTTTCAAACTTTTTGGATTAAGTTTGAGTATTTTAGGATTAACACTTTAGGAGATATCAGGAGAGAGGATGTCCTAGGATTTATTGTGCAACAATAAATTTCCGACACATCAGAAAATTGGAGTTTATGGCCTGAACAATGGTGTTTACGGCTGCAAACCCCAAGGAAGGGGGTATATAAGTGACACTTAGTCTTTTAAATCACTTTTGCACCTTTCCAAGAGTAAACCCCCAAACTCTCTCAAGTATCATCCCAATTTTCTTCGAGATCTTCAATCTAGTAAGTGTTTCTAGCCCTTTCAAGTTAGTATATCACCTAATCTAGTGTTTTAACACACATCCATCCGTGAAAATGTTCCAAAAGGTTGATTCTTCAAGTTTCACCAAGAACACACACTAGTGTTCTTGGACTTTTGGCTCATTTCAAGCTTCTATATTGTAAGTACTCCTATCCTAGAGTCTTATAAGCTTTGTTACACTTCTAAACACCAAGAAAACACCCAAGAAACCAAGGATCAAGGGTGTTTACGGTCAAAGAACATCTTGGGCCGTAAACCCAAATTTTGGTGCCAAAGTGTGCCTTATCCTTTCTTAAGCCTTGGAAACTAGCCTAGACTTTTACCTTGAAGTGTTTAGGACTTGAAAAAATCAAAATACCATGGTCCATAGGAGTTTATGCCAACAAACACATGGAGAAATGGTCCATGGGCCGAAAACTCCATTTAGGAGTGAATTATTGCCCAAATCACTTCCTAAGGCTTAGACTTGGAGTTAGGATGCTTCAAAATGACTTCTAGGACTTCAAATCAACAAATGGTCAAAGGATTATGAGCTTACAGCCGTAAACTCAAGGGTTTATGATCGTAAACTCAATGAGTTATGGTCATTAAGGAGTAAACTCATGAAAGGTGTTCTATTGAACCCTAAACTCAATGGCCTTGTCCTACAACACTTAGATGCACTCCTTAGCACTTATAACACTTATATAAAGTGTTTATCATGTCCTAGGATGTCTTAACTTTGTTAATTAGTTGTTTAAAGACTAATTGGATACATATATGTACTCCTATATGTTAACTAGGATCCTTGTGTGTGTACAAGTCTTCACTTGACACTAGCATCCTACATCAGTCAATACATCCAAACCATCGACTACAGGTGAGTTCATACCCCTTAATCAATGTTTTAAATGTTTTTAAATGCTTTTATGGGCAGGATACAAGTTAAATCATGCTAGTTATTATATCAATCTCATGTGATTAATAACCAGCATACAAATGGATTTACTACACTTTTAGCTGTTTTATAAAACTGATTACTTCAAATGGCTTTTCAAAATATTTTACTTGTTTAACAACTTTTTATCTAAACTATACTACATTCTGTGTGTTTTCTTCCAAACTCTGTTATACTTTTTTATCAAAGGAATTACTTTTGAAATGCTTTATAGAATGACATCAAGTCATTAATATTTATTTATTGTTCAAAACCCTTAAATGTTTTACAGAGCTTCTTTTATACTTTTAAATTGTTAAAAGCATGCCTATATATGTATAGTTATATAAGTAATGTTTGAAGGACTTAGGAAGGCTAGCTCGTCTTATTTCCTTTTCCTCGTTGGGATGTGGCTTTAGGGTATCGGTTATCCGACCGAAGGTCGTTCAACTATCAGTTATATATCATGTATACCTATATAGACATAAAAGTTACCCTCAGTCAGTTCAGTACCTTTGGCTAGCAAAGGTATACTTTCGTTGATACTTGTACATTGCTAGTAACTATTATAGGTATAGTTAGGAGATACTACTTGCTATTCCTATTACAAGGAATTACACCAGAGTCAGTTCATACATGAGTCTATACTAAATTCTATAGGAAGAGATACACTTACATGGATACACTTACTTGGATACACTTACATGGATACCTTTACATAGATACCTTTTTAAAAGCATGCATGTATGTGTATAGTTATATAAGTAATGTTTAAAGGACTTAGGAAGGCTAACCCGCTTTATTTCCTTTTCCTCGTTGGGATGTGGTCTAGTGGGTATCGGGTATCCGTCCGAAGGTCGTTTAAATATTTAGTTATATATCATGTGTACATATACGGACATAATAGTTCTGATCAGTCAGTTCAGTACCTTTGGGTAGCAAAGGTATACGTTCATATATCCCTAGTAAACTATTATAGGTATAGTTTGGGCTTATATATGATTTGGTAATAAATATGGTTTTCAACCTAGCGAATTCGTTGCGGAAGTCACCTTTAGTTCCAAATGTAGAATAGGGACTACCAATCATATTGTTACTTACTTACAGTGGGTCTCGTGAGAAGACTACTTACTTACAGCGGGTCTCGTGAGAAGACTACCTACTTACAGCGGGTCTCGTGAGAAGACTACCTACTTGCAGCGGGGCTCGTGAGAAGACTACTTACTTGCTTACTTTCTTTCACTTAAAGTCTTGGTAGAAGACTACTTTCAAAACGGTCTAGTTTTGGTAGAAGACTACCTTTTTGTACTAGTAGGAAATATGGGATTTTCTAGGAAATTCAAACATTTACACTTTTACTTATAAGACTTTTCATTAATACTTATTTAGATAACGACATTAAATACTTATGAATTCACTAGCTTTAAAGATGATAAACTCTTTCAAAATAACTTGTATTCTCGGGTCACAAATAGACAGGTATCGATGCAAGGTTTAGGGAAGACGGATCAGTCAAGACTCGTCTTTTATTTTGAGTATTCATTATGTTGTTATTACTATGAAAGAATACACTTGTAAGTAAAATTATACTAATAATGCAATGGATGATGTTGTTGCTTGTTTACTACTTTGCATTGTTGTGATACTGTACATGACGTCCTCCGCCCCCGAACATTTCCGCCGTTCCGGTTTTGGGGTGTGACAGCATGTTTCGCCGCCTCGGCCGTGGGTGTGACAATAAAGAACGTGTGTATATAAAGATCGTAAGTAAAAATATAATAGTTTTTAGTAGGAGTAACCTAAACGAAAGTTGTAGTAGATTTAAATATGAATGTGTGAGTATAAATATCGTTAAAATATGAGATTGTATGAAGAAGTTACAGCATTCAGAACACAATACCTAAGCAACCAAACAACTTAGATTACCCCCGTTAAAAAGTAATATATTTTGACTTACAGTTTTATAAAAAAACATGATCATACATATATTCATAAAGAACGAATGTATATAAAAATCGTAAGTAAAAATATATTGCTTTTTAACAAGAGTAATCTAAATGAAAGTTGTAGTAGACTCAAATATGAACACGTGTGTAATGTCCTAAAAATCAGAGTAAAATTCTCAGTTTTTTCAAAACCAATCCAACGACCACTATATTTACAAAACATTGTTTCCAAGAATAATAGTCACAATCAGAGTATCCCAAAATCCACAATCATAAAAACCAAGAGGATGTGCACGATCTCTCCTTCGCTTTTCCACGATCATCTGAAGTACCTAAAACAATAAACTGAAACTGTAAGCCAACGCTTAGCAAGTTCCCCCAAAGTACAACACATAACATCTATAAGATATGCAATCATGCATACTAGGTCCAATCAGTCATCAGACCAGAATGTCACTATACAACAGGTCCAATCAGTCATCGGATTAGTATACCCTCGGGTCCATAACCATCGGGTTGGATTACCCGTGGTCACTCACATAGCAGTAAAGCCTCAACCCTAAGCCATACTATGTCGACATATGTAATAGATAAACATATAAACAATCAACAGGCAACATGCAACAAACAGATCTACATATCACTACCGCGTAACACATCTTATATACCGGGATACAAATCTAACAAATCACTACAACATAACAACATCCTATATACTAGGGCACATAACCTAGTGGGCCCGTATTGGTGCCTTCGACCCACAAATACAGTGAGCAAAACTCACCTCTCAGTTTGAAAAGATAGTTAAACAGGACACTGCTCCTAATATCAACTCTACTGGTCACCTATACATTGAAAAATGATCAAACTCAAATACAATTCAAAATACCCCTAGGTCAAACTTGGTCAAAATGTGGTCAAAGTCAAAAGTCAAAAAGTTACCCGAGTTGACTTAGCTGAGTACGCCCAACGTACTCAGCTTGTACGCTTAGCATACCTAAGATCCAAGATTTGGGCTCCCATCGCGTATGTGTGGCGTACGCCCATGTACGCCCAACGTACGGTGGTTGAATGTGTTCCTTCCGTTTAAGGGATTATTTCATTAAGTCCCTTCGACCAAAAGCAGATCTAGTCCCAAAATAACATCTTAAGTCATAAAGTTTCCAGCTTTATGATTTTGCATGTCTAGGAAATGCTCAATACTAGAAACCCCCAACTTCTTAACTCAATGAGGCATTATAACCCATGAAGGAAGGAAACTAATGACCAAGGTTGCATTTTATGACCTTAGACACTCCAAAACGTCTGAAAAGACAATCCATTTGGTCTAAAGCATGCCATACTCAAGAACACCATTGTTTGGGGACAAAACTTCCAGATTTAAGGTTTCTCTAAGCTTCCAAGATGTTCTCATTTCCTTCTCCTTCCTCTATGAACACCAAAACACACACTAATGGCTCAAGGATGCTTAAAAATGGATTATGGTTAGCTAGGGTCGAATATGGAGGTGGAGGCTAAAGAATGAAGAGGTATCAATGAGTTAAGGATGTTTAAATAGGGTCAAAACCCTAAAAATTAGGGTTTGAGCCTCTGCCACGTACAACCAATGTACGTGATTGAGTCTGAATTTTCATTTAAATGCCACATGGGACCAACTTTGCAAATAATTCTCACGATAAGGGTCAAAATGTTAATACCTGGAATTTGAGGTGTTACAACGTGGATATAAAGATCGTTAAAATTTGAGATCGTATGTAGAAGTTACGACGTTCAGAACGCAACAAATACGAATACGTGGATATAAAGATCGTTAAATTTGAGATCTTATGAAGAAGTTATGACATTCAGAACACAAGACCTAAGCGAAACACAATACCTAAATGAAGTACAAGACATAAGCAACCAAACAGCTAAGATCGCGGTGACCATAAACATCAAAAGCCTCAAACACCTCATTAATGATTCTCTCATGCAGGATGCCGTGAGAAAATCTAAAAAAACCGGTCATAAGTATTGAATGTGTACAAAAACAATAAGGACTTATTTTTCGACAAAAAAATATTAAAACTAAATGTGTACAGAAATTTTAAGGACTAAATGTGTACAAAGTGAGAAATACATTATTCTATTTAGTTATATATTCCGGTTTACCTGCAGTAGCCAGTCTTAAGGACTGAATATGTACACCTAAACAAGTTGAAAGGACAAATATGAATGAAAAAAAAAAAACTTATGTGACCTAATATATATACAAATCAAAAAATATATTATCTTTTGAAATCCTTATCCTCTTTAATAAATGAAGGTTTTTTTTGTCACATGTCATCTTCTCCTTCATTTTGACACTTGTCATTTTGTGAGAATTTTAGAAATTTTATTTTCCACTTGTCATTTTTTAGGGATTTCTATTTTTTTCTTAAAATAAAATCCCATAAAATTGTAATGAGTTTTATAAGGAAATAAAATATCCTATTAATTTGGTAATTGATGAGATTAAAACAATAACTTTTAATCTATAAAGATCGATTAGATCGTGAACAAGTATATGAATATGAAACTGCAAGAACACAATATAAATAACAAGGCAGAACGCAATAATAAGAACAAACAGCTTGAATCAAACGTGTCGAATGATTAAACAAAATCCTTAGAAGAGCTCGATTAAGAACATCAACTGTAAAGGATTGGAAGATTACAAGAGAGCAATATCGTAAACTCTGGAACGCTAAAACAGAAATCTTGAATCTTGAATCTTAACCTAATATGCATGCAAGCGATAACTTATATACAATACATAAAAGGCTCTCGGTTGGACAGGCCCAAACCGGAGAATACAAGGCTAATCTACGAGCCCAAAAGACGCAATACAAAACAGAACTTCAGCCCAACAATCTCCCCCTTTGCGTCAATTTGGAGCGAGACCATCACTTCTTACTTGGGCCGGCGGCTGAAGCTGGTACCTTCTTCTTCACGGTACTAAACAGACACTTGGTTATTGAAAGGATGGTCTGTCTAAACCGGATGTACCAATTGATCATATCTTCAAAGTATTTGATGTCATCAGCCGAATTGTCCTTACACCGCTTGACGATTGATAGGACGTGTTCCAAGCAGGGAGTGGTGTAGAGGTGCTTGTCAGCTAACGCGAACAGACATTTTTGTCCTTCGGCTCTGGTGAACATCACAGAATTTCGCCTCGAATCTATCTTGCCCATTTTCATCGTGTTTAGATCACTGGCCGATCCCACAGGCTTGACTTTCGGTTTCTTCTTAAACACTGTGGCAACCTCCTGATCCATTAGGGCCACCTCCATGATATAGCATGCCAGCATCCTTTTGACATGGTCTAAGATGGGACCATATTCGGCTTCGTTTGTCAGCAAGATGTTGTACAAGACTATCCAATCATGAGGATTCAGATTGGGCAGATCCGCCAGAGAGATCATGTGAGCAGTTCTTGCAGATCCTCGGATAAGCTTGAACTTGACGTTTGTGAATCTCCCCACGGCAAACGGCTTCATCACCCGAACACTGACAATCTTCTGGGCGCTCCATGTAAGGTATTGAGGGCGAGTGGCCTCCAGATAAAAGTCAATGAGCTCCCTGTCAAGCTCATCGTTCGGATGCGGGACTTCGAAAATGTTGGAGAAGGCGTGGAAGATGAACGCCTTTCGAGTCAGCGGCATATCAAATTGCGAATCGACCGAGTTGATGCAGTCGAACGATATCACCGGCTCGAGCCATAGTATGCTTGGAGTCTCTATGGCCTCTTTTATCAGTCGATCCCTGGTCCAGGCAGGGAAGAGCAGCTTTCGGCTCTCAAGGAGATCGTTGGCTTCTTTTTGTTTACGTTCGACTTCTTCAGCTTCACGTGCCACACGACTGACATCGTCATCAGTATTGCGACTGTTCTTTCTCTTTAACATGTCCGCAATAGTCTCCTTGTCTTCATCTTCATCTTCATCTTCATCTCCTCCCTCTGCAATGTTTTTGCCCTTGTCCTTCACACCCGAACCCGAGGCATGACCAGTTGGGGGTGGTTCGGTTGTGTGAGTTGCTTTTGAGGAAGGAGGTGGTTTCGATCCTTTCTTCTCATCTCCCCCTTGTTTCGGAATGGACACGAAACTGGGTAGGCCTTCAATTTTACTCAAGAGAGCCATGGCCGGAGAGAGTTTCTCAGCGAGGGTACGCCTCACCGAGTGATTCAGGATGGGGTCGTGTGCTTCCAGGATGTTGGATAGAGCGGCGTGGACATCCGAAACACACGTCTTGATGATTTCCCTTTCGGATCGAAGAGCCTCCAATTGTTGTTCGGAGTTGGAAAGTTGGGTGCTTTTGACCTTGAGGGCAGTAGTCTTACTCGCCAGGACGTCCATCAGTTTATTTTCAGCCGCAAGATCCTCTTGTAGCTTTGCCAAGCGGGCTTCAATGGAGGCACGGAGTGCCGAGTTGTCGTCGCTAAGGTTTTGTCTGAGGGTAGCGAACGAGGATAACTCCGTCTTTACAAACTGGGCCAATTGATTAACAAGTGGTTCCAGAGTTGTTTTGGTGGCATCGGCGCGTTCCTGCATAGACTGCAGCAGGATTGTAGCGTCATGGAATAGTTTATCGACTTTTTCGGTCGCCGCCTCACAAGCTCGGGTGGAGGCGTCTATTGCAGCAGTAGCAGAGGCCACTGAGTCATGTTGAGCCCTAGAGAAGGCATCAACTATCCTCTGAAGGGCAGCTTCAGATAAGGATGACTGCTGATTGGAAGAGGAGGCGAGAAGTTGATCAACCTTCTTGTTCAGCTCGCGGAGATGCTTCTTGGTTACAGGAGCATCATCCTCCTCATCACTTTGAACTTGAAACGGACTATAGTAGACCGAATCAAAGTTCAGGTGATCACCACCTAGGTATTGATCATCGCCATCGGAGGCGTCTTCTGGGGATGGAGGTGGTGGGGAAGCTGGGGGTGTTATGGGTTTGGTTGGTTCAGGTTGAGTAGGTGGGGGGTTAGTTTCGGGTGGTGGTTGTGTATGGGTTTCGGTTTGTGGAGGTTCGGTTACGGGAGGGGTTTCGGTTACAGGTGGTGTTTCGGTTGAGGTGGTGAATATGGGTGGTGGTATAGGGAATGAGGTTGGTGGTATAGTAGGGGTTATGGTGGGAATGGAAATAGGAATTGTGGGTGGAGGGGAAGGAACTGGGGATTGGTGAAGTTCCATCTCCGGGGTTGGGGACCGAGGGGGTGTGTTGCCTTTTTGTGGAGATTCGTCTCCTTGTGACTCCTCAGAGCCCGAACTCCCACCTTCGGATTCACTGGAGGTTGATGAAAGGACGAGCGTCCGTTTCGGTTGGGTCTTCCTCCATTTCGGTTTTGGAGAGGAAGCAGCCTTTGGTTGTTTGCGTTTCTTGGGAGTGGGTTTTGGGGCTTTTGATGGTTTCTTCCCCTTGTCTGTCTTCTTACCCCTGGCCACTGGTTTGTCGGCATCATGGATCGATCTCAACATGTCCGGTGTCAGTTCCCTCGGACCAGATGGCCCTAACTCCTTGATCGCCTTGATCATACTGCTGTCTGATGGCACACTACCATACATCGACTCCGGGATAGAGCCAATGAAGGAGAATTTCGATGCAGCGGATACGATGATCTTCGTGGTGTGGAACGTACCAATCGAAGACATCGGTGCACCGTCAGCAGTTTGGACATCGAACTTGTCCATAGCCCATCTTGTGATCAAGATCCAGAACCGGGCTAGTGACACCTCGGAGTGTCGGGAAACGGAAGAGAGGCTCTGAATCAGTTGTTGCCAAAGGACAAATCCGTAGTCCAGATTGATCCCGTTGTACACCGCATACATAATCGACAGGAAAAGATGACTGGCCCCGTCCGATCCTGAGCTTCGTTCTGACAGTCCCTTGAAGAGAACTGTAAATAACCCATTCCATTGGGGCGGTAGGCATGACTTCTTGAATCTGGCGACGGAGGTGAGAACTTCCGTGTAGCCCATGTTGTAGAACATGCTGTAGAGCATACCAACCGGAATTGTCTCCGGGTGAACACGCGATGGGTCAGCAGCAAACCCAAGCATAGAGCAGAAGCGGGAACGAGAAATCGACGTCTTGTGTTCCGCCACTTCGAAAAAGATCCTGTCGACGCCCTTGTCGTAGTAGGCCGTCGCATAGACCTGAGATAGAGCCACCATTGGCACCGTTTCAATTCTGGACAATGCCGGAGCAAGTTGGGAGTACTTGAGGCATTCAATAACCGGCGACATGTAGGGATCATAGGCTAGTGGGTTCAGATCAATGACAAGGCATTGTTGAGGTCTGATGGGAAGAATTTGAGAAGTGGCATGAACGGATGAAGATTCAGCCATTGTTGCAGGTTGGAGAAGAAGATGACCGGGAGAGAGTTTTGGGAGTAATTTCGCTTTAGGAATTATGGGGGCAGTAAAGAGGTAAAAGGTGGTGTTGATGGGTTTTTATAGTAGTTGATAGGAGAGAGAAAAATCGTTTCAGATCTCTTATGGAAATACGGAAGGGTTTTTGGGTGACTGATTGGTGACAGTTGGGACGTGCGATGATCACGTAGGAGAGAGAGTGTCAGATTCCTAGGATCACGCCGCCCAATAAGCGCCGGTTCAGAGAGAGAAACCGTTTCTATTTCCACACGCGCCATTAATGCCTGATGGATGACGCTTCAATACTTGCACACGCGTCCAATAGTGTCAGAAAAAAGCGCGGCCTCTTCAAATTCACGCGCCCGCCTTTTACCGTCGTTTGAATTTCTATCCTTTGAACTTCCGTCGCGTCAGCATCTTTTGTCTCTTCCCCTTTTAAACGGCTGTTTGCAATTAATGATCCACGTGGCTAATTTTTGACCACAACTTCATTTGTAACCATCCAGTAAATATCCAGCCTGTAAAATAATTAGTAATGGAATTTTTGAAAATCTTGGATTTTCGTGCAAAGAGTGTAAAAGAAAAAGAAATAAAGCAACTCTTTTTAGGATAATCTGTGATGTCCATAAGGACACGAAACTGATAATCCCGGGCACGAATCTCTTCCTTCAAGGTCAAGAAAGACCTCAAAGTGTTAGTGTGGAATCCCGTTGAATTACGATCAAACATTCATTAATAAATGTTGAAAGGCTTCTTTTAATAAGGCAAATTAAAGGTGGTTTCGCTTTGATTCAACAGTTCAATTCTTGATATAAGAACGAACGTGAACAAAGTACTTGTGAGACCAGTGTAGTCTGTTGAACAAGTAGGTTTGAGTTGATTCTTTAGTGGCTTGGATGAATATAAAATCTCAGATAAAAATTTAAAACTGGATCCCATGGGAAGAAATGTCATGGTGTGTAACAATTTCATTGGAACCACGCAAAAAGAAAAGAAATTGAGATTTCATGAGGGTACATTCGTCAATTCATTGGTGAAAACTTGATCAAGTTAATTGGTCACCGTCAATTCGTTGGTGTTGAATTTTGGGTTTCACTCAGTTCGTAGTGGCACGAAACTAAGATCATAAACACAGAGGTTGTGTAACCATAAACCCCAGTGGAAATTGCTGAGAGTCTCAAGGGTTACAGTGATGAAACGAATGTTATGGAGAATTTGTAATAGAGATAGTGGAAGAAGACATAGTACCTCTGTTGCGAACATAAGGACCAAGCAGGAGACTCTGAACTCGTGTGAGAATAGAGTGAGGTAGCTCACGATTAGAATAAATAAGTTAGCCTTATTGGGAAGACAAGGTTTGTGTTTACCAGGTCATGAAGGCTATTATTCAAAATCTTATGAGGCTTGGGACACATACAGCAGCATGCTTCTAGGGACACTTAGGTAAGGCATGGAATATATTCCCATAAACAAATGAGCACACAAAGAAAAATAAAAGAAAATATGTTTGTAGTTTTTGAAATTAATATATAAAAAAATTAAAAATAATAAAAAAAAAATTATAGAAGAGTAAAAAAAAATACAATTAAAAAAAAACTTGGAAAAAGATTGAAAAACCGAACCCGAGCGTTCGGTTGGTTTCGGTTCTTGAAAATTTTGAAAAACCGAACCCGAACCTTCGGTTGGTTTCGGTTCAGGAAAATTTTGAAAAACCGAACCCGAACCTTCGGTTGGTTTCGGTTCTTGAAAATTTTGAAAAACCGAACCCGAACCTTCGGATGGTTTCGGTTCTTGAAAATTTTGAAAAACCGAACCCGAACCTTCGGATGGTTTCGGTTCTTGAAAATTTTGAAAAACCGAACCCGAACCTTCAGATGGTTTCGGTTCTTGAAAATTTTAAGAAACCAAGGAGTATAGATATGCAATAAAAAAAACTTTTTACATAATGAAGATACAACAGAGAAAAACTACCTTTGAAGTAATGAGCGAGTGAAATGGTTGAACCGAACCTGCACGTTCGGTTGGTTTCGCTTCTTACGTTTGAGATTGAGAGGTAGTGTGAGGTACTGATTCTAATTCCATCATACCTAGTCCTTGCAAAATTTTATTGAATGAGGCTTCTGGAAGAGCTTTGGTGAAGACGTCAGCCAGTTGATCAGTGGTTCTTACGAAGTGAACTTCGACATTTCCATCTTCCACATGATCTTTGATGAAGTGATACCTCAGTGCTATGTGTTTGGTTTTAGAGTGTTGCACCGGGTTATGACAGATCCTAATTGCACTTTCAGAGTCACAATATAGAGGGATCTTCTTCATATTGAGTCCATAGTCTCGAAGTTGACTCTGGATCCAAATCACTTGTGATGTGCAGGATGCAGCGGCAATGTATTCCGCTTCAGCAGTAGACAGCGACACACATGTTTGTTTCTTGGATTGCCAGCTGACCAACTTCCCATCAAGAAATTGACAGCCACCAGTTGTGCTTTTGCGGTCGAGTCCACATCCTCCAAGGTCTGCATCAGAATAGGCTTGAACGAAGAAGCCAGAGTTGGATGGATACCATAGACCCAAGGAGGCGGTTCGCTTGAGATAGCGTAGGATGTTCTTCACCGCCAGTAGGTGAGGTTCGCGTGGGTTAGCCTGAAATCGAGCACAATAGCATACAGAAAACATGATATCAGGCCTGCTAGCAGTTAGATACATCAGTGAGCCTATCATTTGACGATAGAGCGTGATGTCGACGGCCGGTTTATCTAGTGAAGGGGTAAGTTTGGTGCCGAATGCCATAGGGACTTTGACTTTTGAGTCTCCCATCATGCCAAACTTTGCTAGGAGAGTCTTCGTGTAAGCTTCCTGATTGATAAAGATGCCTTCGGGTCCCTGTCTTATATTTAAACCAAGGAAAAAATTAATAGGACCCATTGAGCTCATTTCAAACTTAGTCTCCATCAACTTTCTGAATTCAGCTGTTAAGCTGGGATTCGTAGAGCCAAAGATGATGTCATCGACATAAATTTGAACTATCATAAGGTGGTTACCTTCCTTTTTGCGAAAGAAGGTGGGGTCAACCGAACCTTGTTTGAATTTGGACATCTTTAAAAATTTTGTAAGCGTTTCATACCAGGCTCTTGGAGCTTGTTTAAGGCCGTACACAGCTTTATCCAGAATGTAGCAATGATGTGGATACTTTTCGTTCACGAACCCAGGAGGTTGCTCCACATACACAGTTTCTTCAAGTTCTCCATTGAGAAATGCACACTTGACGTCCATTTGGAAAACCTCAAAGTTTTTGTGAGCAGCATAGGCCAGAAATATTCTAACCGATTCTAGCCTAGCTACTGGAGCGAACGTCTCTTCGTAATCTATCCCTTCCTCCTGACAGTATCCTTTGACAACCAGGCGAGCCTTGTTTCTTATGACATTACCTTCCTTGTCCATTTTGTTTCTAAAAACCCATTTGAGACCAACAACTGAAGCATCCGGAGGAGTTGGAATGAGACGCCAGACTTTATTCCTCTCAAACTCGTTTAGTTCGTCTTGCATAGCTTGAACCCAATCAGAGTGATCGAGGGCAGTGTTCACTGTCTTCGGTTCGACTTTTGATACAAATGAGTTAAACATACAAAACTCAACTTTTGAGAATAAGGATGTCTGTTTTGCCTTCAGTTGAGATCGGGTCAGAACCTTTTCAGATACATCACCAACTACTTGAGAGACAGGATGATCTCTGGTCCATTTTGTAAGAGGTGGGTAATTCGGATCAAAGGATGGATCTAGTTCAGCGTTGATCATCTCTTCAGGCTCGGATTGGCTATCAAAATCAAGCGTTATATCATCATGCTCCCCCTCAATTGATGAGTCTTGACAAACGTGAGGTTCAGGGGTTTCTTGTGGTGCTAGATTTTCAGACATTGAAGGACCTTCGTGAGGAGGTGCATCTTCGGTTGATGAAGGACCTTCGGTTGAAGTAGTAGAGCTTGGCTCCCCCTGGACTTGTGGGCTAGGCTCCCCCTCGACTGAAGCATTGTTGGTTGGAGATTCATCAGTAGGCGATTCTCCTTCATGCATTCTTCTTGCAGCATCTTCGACAATCTTCTTCATATGATCTATTTTGTTGTCGGCTGCCCCTGCTTCTGAGAGAGAAGCTTTTTCCGGTTCATCAAAGAGATCCAGAAAATTCTCGTACATATTGGCGATTGAGATTGTGACTTGACCAGTTTGAGGAAAGATTTCCCTGGCAGTGTCATCTATGGCCTGTAGCTTCTTGACATAGCTATCGTCGAAGGTCACATAGTATGTTTCATCAATCCTTCTTGATCGTTTGTTTAGGACCCTGTACGCCTTTGAAGTGAGTGAGTAACCTAGAAAGATTCCCTCGTCGGCTTTGACATCAAACTTGTTGCGGTGTTCTTTAGAGTTAAAGATGAAACACCTTGAGCCAAAAACGTGGAAAAATTTCACATTGGGCTTCCTGTTGTTTAGTATCTCATATGGTGTGAGCGTGAATCGCTTGTTGAGATAGGACCTGTTTTGTGTATAACAAGCAGCAGAAATAGCATCAGCCCAAAAATATAGAGGTAAGGAAGCAAAACTTAACATAGTTCGGGCAGCTTCACACAGAGATCGGTTTCGTCTTTCGACTATTCCATTCTGCTGTGGTGTGTAGGGAGCTGAGAAATTATGGCTAATTCCCTTTTCTGCAAGAAACGCTTCAAACTCCCTGTTCTTGAATTCGAGACCATTGTCGCTCCTGATGTTGCGAACGACCTTCTTGAGCTGGACTTCAATTTGCTTGATAAACACTTTCAGCTTTTGAGTCGCTTCGGATTTGAGCTTTAGAAAGAACACCCATGTAAATCTAGAGAAGTCATCAACGACAACAAGAATGTACTTGCTACCACCGATGCTTTCAATAGATGAAGGACCACATAAATCGATATGAAGCAATTCGAGTGGTTCAACAACTTTTGTGTTAACAATGGATGGGTGACTTTGACGACTCTGCTTTCCCATTTCACATGCAGCACATAAATGCTCTCTGTCAAACTTGAGCAATGGAAGACCCCTAACATGCCCTCCAGTGACAAGTCGGTTGATATCTTTGAAATTGAGATGAGAGAGTCTTCTGTGCCACAACCAGCTTTCGTCGTATTGAGCTTTTGATAGCAGACAAATTGCTGGGTTTCCTTTGATGGGTTTCATGTTCAGCGGAAACATTTCACCCTTTCGCTCTGACTTCAGAATTACTTTCTTTGTTGTTTTCTCTATGATTTCAGAACCTTCATCATCGAATGAAACTTTGAGACCTGTACCTCCAACAAGCTGAGATACACTGATGAGGTTGTGTTGAAGTCCTTCCACATAAGCCACCTTTCTTATGGTAAAATCACCATTCGTTATCATCCCATATCCCTTTATGGTGCCGTAAGAGTTATTTCCAAACTTAACGTTGCCACCATTTGCAAGAGATCTGTATTCCTTGAGTTCCTCCTTCCTTCCTGTCATGTGACGCGAGCAGCCACTGTCGATGTACCATTCTTCGTCAAACTGCTCGTCACTTATAACCTGCAAAAATTAAGCAGATTTAGGAACCCAAAGTTTCTTGGGTCCATGTGAGGTTTTCATGGGAACAGGAATAGTTAGAGAGATATCAACAAAATATGTTCTTTTAATTAAAGTTGTTTCATCTTTCTTTTTAATGGTGAAAACTTTTATTTTGTTAGGATTGGATTTGTTCGCTTTAGACTCAGGTTTGAATTCACTGACTTTCTGCTTTTCCGTCTGTTCAGCAGATGGACGTGGTTTTTGAGAACCCATGGAATTAGTGTTAGAGCAAGATGGAGATGAACAAGAAGAATTAGGAAGAGAGGATTTGGATTTGGATGGAGGTGTCTTCCTTGCTGATGACTCTAGGGGACCCTTTTGCTTTTGATCGTTGGTGGGTTTAACTTTTGAGTCTTGTTCTCTTCTGACTTCAGAACTGAACCTCTGAGTTCGGTTGGAGTTGTTCTTGGAATCTAACCTTTGGTTTCGGTTGAAATCCTTTTCAGAACCGAACCTTTGCTTTCGGTTAGAATTTTCTTGCGAACCGAACCTTGGCTTTCGGTTGTTGGAATTATCGTGCTTTCTTACGAGATTATTTTCATACTTCAGATTCTTGTCCTTGTGCGAATAGTATGCATTCTGGGAGTGCCAGAATTGTTTCCTTTCAGAAAGGTTTTTCCTGTATCTTAGGTTCCTTTCTATCTTTTTATCCCTCATCTGTTTAGGTTGATGATGAACGTTCGCTTTCGCTTTTGATGTAACCTTTGCTGATTCCTTTTGAACTTTAGGAGTTTTTCTTTGAAACGAGGGAGCAGAGGGAATATCTGAAGAAGATTCAATTTGCCCTGAGGAAGTGGAAGGAGTATCTGATGAAGTTTCACTTCGAGCTGTTGGCATTGAAGGAATGTCTTCTTTTACTGAATGATCAACCTCTTGAGGAGTGTCTTTTGTACCACTTGTGCTTGGTTCACTGAAATTATCAGGCTTGTTCAAGGGTTCAGGTATGTATCTCCCTTTCTTCATCCAAGAGGTTCTTTCGGATAGGCCAACGGTTTCGTTTCCATTGTCAATAGGAGCTTCCCAGAAGAACTCATCACAGCCATCAGCATTGTCTTCGTTAACAATAGCCGTGAGTTCAGCGGTCTGATGTTCGGTTACTCCAGTCACTTTGTATACCTGATTCGGAGTGGTTCTGACCTTTTGATAGACAACAGCCTTTTCTACTAATTTCGGGGACTTTTGTTGGGACAATCTAGCGAATTCCACAGAATTTTCAGAAACAAGATTTTTGTGGTTTTCAGTTTCGCTTTTCACAAATTCTGAGCAGTCAACCGTATCCTCTACAGAAATTTCACTCATGTTTTCGTCCTCGTTAAGCTCAGATGCATTTTCAATATCAATTTTATTTTCTGAGCTTACTTTGGCATTTAGAGAGTCAAACTTTTGTATGGTTTCGGTTCTCAGTTTAAGTCTATCATTTTCGTCCAACAGATTTTTGAGCATGTCCTTATGGTCTTTGGATTTAATGAAGGACTCAATTTTGTCCAGTCCAATTTGATAGGTTGGGTTGACATCATCAGACGAAATCACACTCTCACAATTGTAAGCTTCGGCATCGATTTCATCCTCCTTAAATTCTAGGAATGGTAAAATCATACGGTGGATCTTTTTGCCTATCTCACAGTCTAAGTGCAGCTGAGTAATATTGGAATATAAACGTTTAGCTATTAAACAAAAAACATTTCGTTGTTTTAACAATTTCAAATTGTCTCTCTGCAAATAAATGTTTTCGTCTTTGACTTTAATTAATTCCGACTCTTTTAACTCAATCCACATACGCCGCTCCTCACTCTTCGACGCCACCCTGCTTAATTGATCAGTCAGGTTAGAATTGGTGACTCTAGTTTGAGTTAAGCTACTATCTAAATGAGAAATTCTTGTGTTAACGCTTTTTAGTTCTTTCTCATATGAGGATGATGGTACTTTAGATGAAATAAAAACAGATTGTACCTTCTTTATCAGTTCATCAAGCTCATTGAACTGTTGGCTGAGTGGTTTGGCTGTGAAGCACATATCTTCCTGCACTTTCGGTCCATTGCTTCCTCCATCGGTATTGTATCCCCTCATTTGAGATGCGCTTGACACCATGAAGCATTTTCCACCACTGCTTTCCTCCTTAGCCATATAAGCCTTTCCATGAGTAGGCTTTCTCACTTCTTCGTCTTCTGAGTCAGTAGACCAAACTTCGGTGCTACCGAACTCATCGTTATTAACCGAACCCTGCACAATAAGAGCATTAATAGAAGGGTTAGCGGTAGACTTTTTCTTCCTCAACTCATCCAACCTCTTCTGCAGTACGGCTTCCTCATCCTTTCCGTCATCCTTTTCAGCCATCTTTTTAAGAACACAGTCCTTAGCATAGTGGTTCTTGCCACCACAGTAAAAACAGCTTACTCCGGAATCGCCATCTGCCTTCGGTTCCTTCTTGGACTCCTCAGCCTTCGGTTCATTGTTTGCCTTTTCAGAGCTATAACTCCCCTGCCAGTTTTGGTTTTTGTTGCTGGGGAATCTCTTCTTTATGAACCTCTTAGGATTGGATACCATCATGGCATAATCCTCAGTGGTGAGGTCATATTCTTCCAAGTTGAGCTCTTCATCCTCCATCACGGCTTTACTTTTAGATAGGAGAGCCAACGAACCAAGACTAGACACAACGTTCTTCTCTTGAACAACAATCTTCTCTTGGGACTTTAGAATACCCACCAGTTTCGCCAAAGAGTATGATTTAAACTGTTCATGGGCTTTGACTGTGGAAACTACTGCTCTCCATTCCGATCTCAGTCCGTTCAAGAAAGTAACCTTTTGTTCGATGAGCTTCCTTTCAATGTCGTGTTTGATCATCTTGCTGAGAAGATGATTGAAGCGATCAAACGTCTGGGTCACGGTTTCTTCGGCCCCTTGCCTGAATTCTCCAAACTCAGATAGAAGCAAGGTTTGGATGGAGTGTTCAAGATCTTCGTCTGTTGAATACAGTTCGCGAAGTCTATCCCACACTTCCTTCGCCGTAGTGCATGAGCTGACTAGTCTGAATGTGTCGGACTGAAGGGCGAATCTGATCAACCTTAGTGCCTTAATATTGCACTGGAATTTATCTTTCTCATCCTGCGCAATATTCGTCACGTCCTTGAGCAAATCGTTGTATTCTTTTTGCGTCTTAATAACTCTGGATGTCGCGGAATGAGAAAATGGTCCATTGATAATGGCTTCCCATATGAGAAAACCATTGTCCTCCGATCCAATCACGTAATCTTCAAAATGATGTGCCCACACTTCATAGTCATGGGTGTATAAGATTGGAATCTTTGTCGTCGAACCAATGCTGTTGGAAATATTAATAGGGTTTGATTGCGTTGCGTCCATAATGATCGTAATAACCTGTTCAAAGATCAGACTTGTAATAAAGCAGATTAGGGCAAAACAATAAATACTAAGATACGTCAATTAAGATGACGGCTCAATAAATATCGATGATTGCGGAAAACCCTAATGAAAATCTTTTTCACAGAAAAGAAGTGTATCGATTACACAGCCTCCTGCTCTGATACCAATTGATGAGATTAAAACAATAACTTTTAATCTATAAAGATCGATTAGATCGTGAACAAGTATATGAATATGAAACTGCAAGAACACAATATAAATAACAAGGCAGAACGCAATAATAAGAACAAACAGCTTGAATCAAACGTGTCGAATGATTAAACAAAATCCTTAGAAGAGCTCGATTAAGAACATCAACTGTAAAGGATTGGAAGATTACAAGAGAGCAATATCGTAAACTCTGGAACGCTAAAACAGAAATCTTGAATCTTGAATCTTAACCTAATATGCATGCAAGCGATAACTTATATACAATACATAAAAGGCTCTCGGTTAGACAGGCCCAAACCGGAGAATACAAGGCTAATCTACGAGCCCAAAAGACGCAATACAAAACAGAACTTCAGCCCAACAGTAATAAATTTTCATAAATACTTCAAATAATTTAATTTTTTTTTGCAAATTTTCAAAAGATTACGTTTTGTTATATAAAGTATTATATTATAAAATATTTCATATTTATATATTAATATTAAATTTTTATTTTTAATAAATCCGTGTAATACACGGGTCTCACACCTAGTTCTTTATCATACTTTTAGCATGAGCTGAGAAAAACATACGGCGTAAAACTTATTGTTATAAGCTACTAGTTGTGAAACTCGTATATTATACGGGTTAATTAAAACATAATGTTAAACAGAAGCGATTAGATAAAAAGTTTATTTTGAATTTGAAATATGAAAAAAGTGAAAATTATGAAAAAAAAAACGTATTAACTAAAATTATATGTTAATTGTTAGATCTGTGTACTAAACGAGTTATTATAATAAAATGTTAAATATAAATGTTTAAAGTGTAAATTTATTTGAAATTGAAATTTCAAATTTGAAATTAATAGTTATTATAGTAGGTTTAATTTATAAAAACTAAATTAATGATATAGTGGAAATAAATAATGAAGTAATTGAGAAGTGGAAAATAAATATATTTTAAAATTATGACAAAATGACATGTGGCTAAATAAATGAGAAAATGACAAGTGGTAATAACATTTTCATCTATTAGGGTAGATAATAATAATAATTCTTTTGTGCGACATATGTCAATATTTGTAGTGGTGTTGTAACAAGCTGTTGGGGGGTGGAAATGTCATACATGCCTAGAATGATAAAAGTTAAGTTGTAACTTGTAAGTTATTTTTGAAAAAATAAAAAATTAACTTTAAATAATTGAGCGTTGTCAAACACGTACTATTGAGTTCATAATTGTGTAATAACGAAACATATTCTCTTAAATTTTGGAAAATCAATCATTCAATCGGCAAATTGTTAGGGGAAACCAAATCCCTTATTTTCCGATGAAACAACCGGAGCAATTGAAGATTCTAAAATAACAGGGTCGCTTTCAGTCCAACGTTGAAGCCAATTCTCCTTTATCACTTTTATTCACTATCAATACTCCCTTTAATGACCGCTGATCAATATGCCATCCTTTTCTCTCTCTACCTTCTCTCATTCTCTCTATAATTATCATAATCCGTTCTTTTCTTCGATCGTTTAGATTACCTATCGCGAGGTTTAGCTTAGACAAGGTGAGACTTTAGAAAATTCGAATTTATGTCAATTTTCCGCAAAATAAGATGACTATTTATGTGGGATCCTGTTTTTGTTTCTGTGAATCGGCGTTGACGGTCGAATTCCAAGTTCTACGTTGGTATTTCCATTATTTGCTTTGATTTTCTGTTTGAACATCAAATTTCTATCGAATTTGGAATGATCGATCATGTGTTAAAGTTCGGGTTTTTTTTTTTTTTTTTTTTTTTGCCTAAACCCTAAGATAGACTCAATTTCCATGTTGTTATTACCTCTGTTCTTCTTTTCTTAGCTTTTTATAGTCCATTTAGTTGGGTTATTCCTGTGTTATTACAGTTTGTTTATGATGGTTTTTGATGACATTACTTTTAACACACACTTTTGTAGAGCTCTAAACTGATCAAATTGCAACATGGGATCCTTGTGTTCCTGTTTTCGTGCCCCCGAGCCTGATGATGAAAGTGTAGACTCAGATGACTTGGAACAAGTTCAAGACTCCAGTAGTGTGGTTAATAGAACTGCACCTGCAAATTTCGCTTCCTTCCTACAGGACTTGACCAATAAGGTAAGTTTATGCAGTCTACATTCTTTAAATTGTTATTCGTGTTCAATTATATGACTAAAAATAACTAAATTCGTATATTTCCTTGTGTATAACTCTAGTGTTCATGGTTTTTAACCTCAAATTTGGCTCCCTAGAATATCGTTTTACAAAAAAAATTTGGTTTTGATGAGAATTGTTCCATCTAATTATGGTACCTATCTTTAGATCCTTTTAATTGCTTCATCTAACATTATAAATATCTTGTTTTTAATGTGGTTGTGGTGAGAATTCTTGAACTAATTATCAGAAAGTTCTTGAGTTTTATTCTTATGACTCTTGTTTGGAAATTATTTGTATCTTCCATATATAATTCACAGGGCTATAATAAGAGCATCATGTAGATACAGTTTTTGCTTTTGATGACAATTCTTAAATACAATCATATGCATCTTCAAGAATTTCAAACAGATTTCGTCTGTAACTTTATATTTATGTTGCTTTGTACAATTTAAGGATTTTATTTGTTTTCTTGGAATTCATAAATCTAATTATCATATGCATTTTGAGGCCTTTTACATAGCTTAGGCTCTGTATCTTTTTTTTTTCCTTCATTGGGTGTTGTTTGGATAACTGATGGTTTACAACATTTGAAAAGATTATCAGCAGGCTTGGGGAAATGGGAGGAAAAGTAAACGATGCGAAATTTGTAAAAAGTCACGACTTACGTTATTAATTGTTCAAAAAAGATTAAATAAAAAAGAAACAAGCATATGATTAAAGCATATCCCCATTAAGCCCTTTAAGTAAAAAAGAAACAAAACCTTTGTATGCATTTACACACGTTTAGATTTTGATGTATACTCACGATATTGCTTTTTTAATTGCAATTTATGACATATGATATAAAGTGACCCCTTAGTTTTGTCAAAAAGGATGTGTTTTGACTTATAAATGCCAAACCACCCTTGGACTTTTCAAATTTAATATCAATAACGTTTGTCACATGGAAAGAAGAATTTTTTCTGCGATATTGCTTTTATGTGTAGTTCACAAGCGGTTAACTTGTGTGTAAAAGATCGACTGTTTAAACTTCCTTAATCTTTGCTGAAATTTGTAAAAAAGGCATACTAATCATCATCAAAAATCTTTATATGTATGCAAAATTTTGACACTGGATTGTATTTCTGAAAAAGTGTGAAGCTGTTCTTGGGAGAAGAGGAGGAATGGAAAGCATGCCTTGGCCTTATTATCAAGGTCCAAGCTCTTCACAACCTACAATTGCACAAAGCAGTTCATCTGGATCTAGCAGTGTATCTTTTATGAGACATCAAAAAGAAAGGGGACCGGTCAACCTTCAGTCAACAACAAGTGAAAAGGGCTCCAAAAAAGCTACCCCTCTGATGCCTCCATCGGATCAAGTCAACACTATTTCCGTAGATGATGAGGATGTTTGCCCGATATGTCTCGAAGGTAACAAATATTTTACTTTTTTTTTCTTGTTAGATCACAGGTGTTGAGAGACATGGGCTCTATCTCTCGTCTATTATGCAAAAAGACAAGAATGCCCTTTGGAGGTCAAAATGTTCCCTAGTAACGTGAAAAAAGTTATTTTTTGTAGAATATACGAGTGAAAATCCTCGGATAATTACCAAATGCGCGCATCATTATCACTTAAGTTGCATCTATGAATGGAATGAGAGAAGCAAAACATGTCCAGTTTGTTCCAAGGTAATATATTTTTTTTTTATTTATCCTTTTGATAGTTCAATCATTTATTTTAGGATCCATATTAAATTCACATCTGAAATCTAACTTGTTTGACCATAGAAGTCCAAGTAACATTTCTTTATTTTGCTCATCACTGGCACATTAAATGAGTAAAAACAAAGGCAAATTACGAAAAAGCCCTTGTACTCTTATCATTATATCAATTTAGCCTATTTAAATATGTTTCGTAGGAATTAAACCATCATCATGTTTGACTTTAAAAAAACATTTTCCTGGTTACCTGCCTCTGATATCAGGGCAAAATACATGACACAATGTAGTTTTACCATTTTATAGTTTAGTCCCTGAACTATTATTTATTCTTGATTTAGAAACTATAAAATGAGTAAAATTACAAAAATGGTCCCTGTGCTTTCTGATTTTTACCATGTTCAATCCAAGCTTGAAATCTTTCTTAGTTTTGCTCCTTATTTCAAGATCCCATGGACCAAAATTGATATGAAACCTTGAAATAAGGACCATTTTTGTAATATACTCGAATAAAAAAGAATACTTCAGTAGCTAAATTGATAAAATGTTTAAAGAATGTTGTGCTTTTAACTTTTTCAACCGGGAAATCGAAAATGAATGGGTTTTTTCTACAGTCAAACGAAGTATACCCGGAATCAATAAAATATTTTTTTTTTCTTATAATTTTTAATTTTAACTTTTTTCAAAAACCTTGTATCAGGAAAATTATATTTGTAAAATGGTCAAAAGAAGTGTAATGTTTTTAATCACTTAAAAAAATGGTTAAGTGAGTAAATCAAGAAAATGATGAAAGTAGGTTGTGCTTTGTAGTTGATGGTTTTCGAGGAGATGGCTTGATCCTGATCATATCCCTTTTGAGTTCACCATAAATGGCTTATTAATAATAATATAAAGTCATTGCCATGAACGATGATCAAGGAAAGGAGGTGAAGATATAAGTATTCTTGGTAACGTAGTACTTCTGCACATAAGGACAGCTTCAACACTCGTTCATGGGCAAAATGGTAAAAGACAAAGATTGATACTTTTATTACTTTCTTTATTTTTTATTCCAATTTTCATTAAATGGTAAAAACCGTTTTTGGTTTTACCGGTTTCTTAATTGTACATAAAAATGTGTGTTTGGATTTGTTCTTTTATATATATATATATATATATATATATATATATATATATATATATATATATATATATATATATATATATATATATATATATATATATATATATATATATATATATATATATATATATAGTTATTTTGGTTAAAAACAAGTGTGGCAGTAAACATGAAAATATGCAATGTTCATGGACTAGTTACCCGGTTATTTCTTACAATTGCAAAGGATAAAACCAAATACAAGGTCTTGTATTGGATTGTTGGAGTGTGAAATAAACTAAAAACAATTTGATCATTTTGAAAAACCGTTGGCATATTTTTTTTTCTTTTTTCTTTTTGGAAAAGATTATTACGGTTGGTTTGGTTTTGCTATATAAAAGTTGAACTATACCAATAAAAAGGTTTTTTTGTATAAAGGTGGTGTTGTAGACACTCCACTCTATTTTATTATGCGTATTTAAAATCATAATTAACTCATCATTGAAAAAAATAATTTTCTCTCTCTTACTTTTCTCTCTCTCTCTCTCTCTCTCTCTCTCTCTCTCTCTATATATATATATATATATATATATATATATATATATATATATATATATATATATATATATATATATAGGGTTAGGCTATTTTGTTTTCACTATCTATTGTGTGCATGTATGACTGATTATGGACCAATCATTTTAGTTATTTTAAGAAGGTAATTAATGCATATTAAATGCTGAAGATGCAATTAATATATCTTCAGCATTTAATATGCATTAATTACTTTCTTAAAATAACTAAAATGATTGGTCGAGAATCAGTCATACATGCACACAATAGATAGTGAAAACATTTGAACCTCTATATATATATATATATATATATATATATATATATATATATATATATATATATATATATATATATATATATATATATATATGTTCAGGTTCATTTGAGACCATTCTAATTTTGTGAGACCATGAGACCAAATCTAAAAATAATTTTAAAATGCAAAATAAATGGAAAAACCCAAAAATTCTTTTTTTAAATATTATTTTAGGAACTTGAATTAACTAAAAAAAATTATAAAAAAATCCCGTTTTTTTTTTTTAAAATACGTGAAATATTCTAATACAATATTACACTGTATATATTCTAAAAAATAATTTTAAAATGCCTCTAAAAAATTTTTTTTAAATATTATTTTAGGAACTTGAATTAACTAAAAAAAATTTTAAAAAAAATCTCGTTTTTTTTTTTTTTTAAATACGTGAAATATTCTAATACAATATTACACTGTACATATTCTAAAAAATAATTTTAAAATGCAAAATAAATGGAAAAATCCAAAAATTCTTTTTTAAATATTATTTTTGGAACATGAATTAACTAAAAAAAATTAAAAAAATGCGTCTCACGGTCTCATAAAATTAGGCCGTCTCACATTAACCTAACCCTATATATATTCTAAAACTAAAAAATAAAAGTATAAACAAGTTGACATATCTAAAACTGAAAAAAAAATTATATAGAAACTAAGTTTTTGAAATTTTTTTTGTTCAAATCATTAGTTTTTTTTTCAAACTTTATTATTGTTTTGTTATATTCAATTGAATTCTACTAACTTTATTATTTTCTGAATTTTCTTTTAATGCTTCGTACAGATCAATGATTATAATTATCAAAATAAAAAAAAATTAAAAAATTAAAAATTAAAAAGTAAAAAGTAAAACTAAAAAAAACTATTTTTTTTCTACGGCAAACGATGCAGTAGAAAACTTCACCATAACATTAAAAAAACATAACATAAAATAAAATAAAATAAACATATTAAAACGCGTTTGTCATTTAATCTGTTTTAAGAAAAATTGGTTGTATTTTTAGAAGCCCATAACTATAATGTTAATAAACACGTATATTAATAAAAATATTATAAAAATAAATTTAAGAGACATATTTGCAAAATAAAATAATAATTACAAAATAAAAAATATGAATATATATCATTTCAAAAAGAAAATATTAAAACTATTATTAAAAATCATATAAACCTTTTCTATTCTTTTACATGTAACCTAATAATAAATATATTTCTATTATATAATTAATAATTGAAGTCTATTATTCTTTTTTATTTAATGTATGCATTTTATTATAAAAAAAAGAAGT
Organism: Lactuca sativa; assembly: GCF_002870075.4. NCBI lineage: Eukaryota > Viridiplantae > Streptophyta > Magnoliopsida > Asterales > Asteraceae > Lactuca > Lactuca sativa. The sequence goes on from NC_056625.2 coordinate 222,585,606, forward strand.
TTAAGTTTTCCAAATTTTGTCAAAAGACGTGCAGTAATAAAATTATTGAAACCCAGTAAAAAGTTATATATATATATATATATATATATATATATATATATATATATATATATATATATATATATATATAAACAAATTAAAATAGTAAATATAACTTTAATCTTTATCGTTGAAAACTATCTTATTGTTATAAATAAAAAAGAAAAAAATAAATAAAAAAAAAAACGTGCAGTAATAAAAACAAAAAGATGAGTTTAAGTTTTTAATGTAGCAAAAGATATCCAATAAAGTTCAGTCAAAAGATGATTAATCTTAGGTCAAAATAGAATGGAGTGTGATAGAGTGGAGTGCATAAATAAAAAGCCTTTGTATAATCTAATTGTTAAAGTATTCATAAAATAGGATATTGTAATCATGTGGTTCACTGAAATTTGTAATAAATTTGACCATATCAGATGAAACGCACAAAAACAAATGAGAATCTAAAGCCAAAAGTTTTCAAACTCTAGGATTTTTTTTTTCTCTTTTAGTTTTAATGATATAAAAACCATGCTTGGTTTATTTCGTGTCTCATAGACAGTGCAATTTTTTAGTTTGTAACATGTATTTGCTTTTCATATCTACCTTATTGAAACAATAATGTCCTCATCTAGTCATCCTTATCATCGAAAGTAGGCATGCAAGTTTGTCCTGGTCTCACCTGTACACTAGCCTATGTGCCAAATGACAAGTTATTTAGGCCTTCCTGTTCTAATTCTTTTATCAAAACCTAAATAAACTTGGTTGGTATGTGGTTGATTCATTGACCTTGCTTTCGTATGGCGTTATGTCATTATTGTTGAAAATAAATACATGTTGTTAAGATCATGATTTTGATCTTATGATCTTAAGATGCTAGAGGAGGTAACTCGCTCACATTAGTATTGATTATGAAGTAAGATATGTATGTGATCTTAGGATCCCTATTATGCAACACCCCATTTTGAGGATTTGTAGCGGTACACCAAGTTATATTTATCTTTTAAAAGAGTTGGTTATATGATAATAACCCTTGAATATGTTGGTAAAATTATACAAGGGAAGTTGTGTTGTTTGGAGAAGATTTGTTGATTTGTCAATAAGTTGTTAGCCGATAATCGATGTTTGAGACTATGAAAGTAGGGTTTATTGCAGTCAAAAGGATTAATTCTTAGTTTTGAAATGTATCTATGACAATGTAAAACTCGTAAGTGAAAGAATCGGCTAAAACGAAGTCCATATGAGAAAGATATAGATGTTAGAAGTTTGGGGGTTGAACTAGATTTAAGTTGGAAAGTACATTGCCCAAAAGGGACAAGATGGTGTAAAACATGATCGTGTTTACCATGTTTTACTGTCGAAGTGTTTAAAGTCTGTATAAATGAAGTGCAATGCAATATTGGGTGTATTTGGCCAATACATGACTGTGATTTGTAAAACACGGCCAATGTAATGCTGGTAAAAGCTTATAAGCTTGATTTAAGGGTAGGTCGGCCACATGTGCTCCAAAAACATACCCAACTAGGTATGCGGCTGCATTTTAGTACGGCGTTCCATCCGCAGACCTATGGGCAGAGTGAGCGGACTATTCAGACCCTTGAGGATATGTTGAGGGCGTGCGTCATTGACTTCGGTGGGAGTTGGGATTCCCACCTACCGCTTGCAGAGTTCGCCTACAAAAATAGTTATCATTCCAGTATTGGCGCCCCGCTTTTTGAGCTGTTGTATGGGCGAAGGTGTAGAACCCCAGTCTGTTGGGGCGAGATTGGGCACAGGGTGATGGGTCGGACAGAGGTAGTTCTGCAAACTACCAAAAAGATACAGCAGATTAGACAGCGATTGCAGACCGCTCAGAGTTGGCAGAAAAGTTATGCCGACCGACGCCGATCCGAGTTGGAATTTCAGGTGGGTGACATGGTACTTCTGAAGGTCTCGCCCTGGAAGGGTGTGATCCGCTTCATGAAGAGGGGAAAATTGGGCCCCCTTTATATTAGGTCGTTCAGGATCATTGCCAGGGTTGGCAAAGTGGCTTATAGACTAGAGCTTCCGGAGGAGCTTAGCTGGATCCACAACACGTTCCATGTTTCGCAGTTGCGAAAGTGCATCATGGACTAGGAGGCAGTAGTATCCCTGGATGATATTCTGGTCGATGAGCGCCTGAATTACGTGGAGAGGCCTGTGGCCATCTTGGAGAGGAAGAAGAAGATTTTACGGAACAAGGAAATACCTTTGGTGAAGGTGCAGTGGGAACATCGGAAGGGATCCGAGTGGACATGGGAGCCGGAGGCGGAGATGCGCGAGCACTACCCGACATTGTTTATTCCAGAGAACTTCGAGGGCGAAGTCTAGTTCAAGTGGGGGAGAATTGTAACGCCCCGATTCTCAGGTATTGATTTAGATAAGAATTTCTTTGGTCGACGAGTTGGTTGCCCTACTCGTCGAGTAGCAGCGGGGTGGGATCGCGTGCTTAGTGACCTACTCGCCGATTCCATGAAGGGACTCGACGAGTACGAGATGGCAGATGAAACCCTAAATCCCGGGGTTTTGCACCCTATTTAAAGAGGCTTAAGCCTCCTTTGGGCTCTTTGCAGTCCTTGAGAGCTCATAGAAACCCTAATTCGTGTGGTGCTTCATTCTTGTGTGTCTTGAGCTTTAGAAAGAAGGTTTTTGGAAAGGAAGAGCTTGGAGGGCAAGAGACTAGGAGCAAGGAAGGTGTGGAAATCATAAATCTACCTCAGTTTGCATCATTTGGAGGTATCAAGTCGCCACCTTTACCTTATTTTTCCGTCTAGACCTCATTTGGTTTAGATCTAGGGTTTTTATGGTTTGATTGTGATGACATTGTGGGATATGAGCTAGATCTGAAGTTTTAACTTTAGATCTGGACTCTTCTTGGGTCCTAGAGCCATAAAGCTCCGAGTTTGGCCATGTATGAAGCTTTCCTTGTGTAACAACCCAAAATTCGTATCACTGCTTGTAACCTTTATCGTAACTCATTTCGATAATCCGATCGTCGTTTCCAAATTTATTTCCGGTTTCGTCATTAAATTAAGTCGTTAATTAGAGATTATCTAATATGACTTAATGGGTGTCCTAGTACATTTAGAACTCATTCTAACACCCCATATTAGTAATCGGAACATTTCTAGAATCAACCATATCGAGTTACGGCAACTTGGTTGGGTGCGACCAAAAGCCCCGTCTAACGCCAGTATCGGGTAGAATTCCACCGTGTCCAAATCCTGAACACTATTTAAAGTGTTATAAGCTTCCATTTGAAGCTTTTGCTTCATCTCACAACTCTCTCTCTAACCTCTCTCCTTAATTCAATTTTAAGGGTCCAAATCATCAAAATAAGGCTTCTAATCATCAATGTATCCTCCTTAACTCCTTGTATAGCATATTTAACCTTCAAATTCGAGTTTAAACCATGGATTAGGACCATTATCATGAGTTTACGGCCCTAGAACAGTCCTAGGCCGTAAACTCATATAAATGGGGTTTTGGAGCAACAAAACCCTTCCAAACCACAATTACACCTTGGATATGGCTAAATGACTTTATGAAATGGAATTAGAATGCCTCAAACCATGATTTAGAGCCTTGTTCATGTGTTTACGGCCCTGGAGCAGTCCTAGGCCGTAAACTCATATAAATGGGGTTTTTGGAGCAACAAAACCCTTCCAAACCACAATTACACCTTGGATATGGCTAAATGACTTTATGAAATGGAATTAGAATGCCTCAAACCATGATTTAGAGCCTTGTTCATGTGTTTACGGCCCTGGAGCATGCTTGGGCCGTAAACCCATATAAAGGGGGTTTTTAAGCCCTTAAACCCTTCCAAAACACTAATAAGGCTTAGATACGACTTGTAGAATTATGGAATTGGTCTTGGAACACATTGAACATTAATTTAGAGGAGTAAACTTGAGTTTACTACCCAAGAACATGCTTGGGCCGTAAACTCATATTCTTGGGGAGTAAACTCCTCTAAATGTGTTAAGATGCCACTTAAACACACCTCAAACCTTGGGATAAATTCTAGAAGTGTCTACCATCAATTTAGAAGCCTAAAACATATAAAAACACCCCATCTAAAGAATTCACGGCCATGAGGGGGTTCATGGGCCGTAAACTCCAAATATCATGCCAAAAGTCCCCAAAAATCCATACTAAGGCTTGTAAAAATTATTGGAATCACATATGATTAAGCTAAGACCATTAAATCATCAATCTAAGGGTGTATAGGAGTTTACGGCCGTAAACTCCATGTTTAGGGCCATAAACTCCCTTAAGTGATGTTATTGGTGATTTAATTCCATCCCATGCCTTAGATAAAATTGTACCAACTCTTCCCAAGTGATATTGACCATTTAAACACCATAAACCTTGCCAGCATGAGTTCACGGCCGTGAAATCATGTGTGAGTAGTGTATGAGGCCGAAAACTCATTAGGGAGTTTACTCTTGAAGAGTAAACTCAAATCCCAAGTCCCACGCATCAATACACGTTCGTAGATGTCACCCGGGTCACTCCAAACACTCGTTTTGAAGTGTTTTCGCTCATTGGAGTGTAATATCATATCTAATTAGAGTTTATAAATCTAATTAGATATATTTGTATACCATTTCATATTACATAGGAACCTCGCTCGTATTCAAGCCTCGATTCGACGTTTAGCATCCTAGTCGTCACATTCCGCGTTCGGTGAGTTCATACCCCTACTCTTTTTCAATGGTTTTTCAATGTTTTCAGGGGGGAATACAAGCAAGAGTACAAGAATATCTTGTACTTAAACTCATGATTTCAGTTAAATGGTTTCATAATTTGTACATTTTTAAGAATTGAAAACCTTTTAACAAATTGTTTTAACTTGCGGAGTTGATGTTCAAACCGATTTTCAATTCTTATTATGTACTGTTATGTTGTATACTTCACATTTGATTGTTCACACTTATATTGATATAAAACATCAAACATTTGTAATGTCTGTAATAAAACACCTAGGCTCGAGTGTAAAAGATAGACACCAATAGAAAACATAAAACATCTGTATTGTCCTTAATAAAACACCTAGGCTCGAGTGTAAAGGACATTAGATAGCATAAAACATTTGTGATGTCCTTAATAAAACACCTAGGCTCGAGTGTAAAGGACAGGCACCCTTAGAACTTAGTAGTCATAGATACTACTTCCCTAGACGAGAAGTAAAGAGTAATCTTAAAGATTAGAGACACGTCCTCTGTAACACTTCCTTGGCACGAGAGAGTGGAGGACTAACCCAGTAACCAAAATCTCTAGGAGGGAGAACGTGACTTAAGTGTATAGATCTATACGGGACTAACAATGCCGCACCTGGCTGCTAGCTACAGCCGAACCGAAAGGTTCAAGGGTGACGAAAGTCATAAAAAGGATACTGGCCCTGGCCCGAGTCATATCTAGTCTGAGTATGGTTAAGGACTCGCAATCAAGATTATTAATACTTTACACTTAACTATTAGTTTTATGTACGTAATAAAACTAATGTACATTTAAGGATAGTAAGACTTTCGGGAGACTTTGCTCACACACACATTCAGGAAAATATGGGATTTTCCTGGGGATAACATTGAACATAATCAGAATCGGTAACAGTTCACACATAGACACATGTGGAAAATATAGGATTTTCCTAGGTAACAGTAGTACGTAACCAGAAAAGTGTAACATATTAGATAACTAAACTTTTCAATTCACAAGAACAATCATGTTTTCATTGTACATCTTTTACAATTACATTTTGGATTTGGTAACCAACTTTTAAGAAAATATGGGATTTTCTTGGATAACCACGTTTTCAGGAAACTAAAGGAACTCGTACATTTTCAGAAAACTAACCACTTATGAACTCACCAGCTTTATGCTGATTTTCAAACCGCTTGTATTCTCAGGTTCGTATTAGACAGGTACCCGGCGATTTCTTTTGGCGAAGATGGAATGCGTAGAAGACTCGTCTTATTTTATTCATATATACTATGTATCACATGTATAAATTACTTTTGAAACAAATGTAAACTTTTCTATATGTAATGTAATGGTTGTTTACTTTGTTTTACTATGTGCATTGGATTTGATACTCAACGTGGAGTCAACCCCGAAAATGTTTCCGCCTTCGGTTTTCGGGGTGTGACACGTTGAGTATGAAACCCCATTGTGAGCTTGGATTTGACATTTAGAGCCTTTTTAGCTATGCATGCACGTAAAGTTTGCAACTTTACGTGAAAATCATACCTTAGGAGCTTGGATTTGAAATTTGGAGCCATTGCATGGCTTAAAAGAGTCTGTATGGCTTAAGGACTGAAGGAACTCGACGAGTCATACGAAGATAGGCCTGGACCCGAGGAGTTGGATGAACAACTCGGCGAGTCGGTTGAATAGTCAGTTTATGTTAGTTATGAGAGATTGCTATGATTGATGATCCGTAAGATAGATATATTTGATGTCTGTATATGCCAGTTTATGTTAGTTATGCGCACTTGATTATTCGCTTATTGGTTGGGTTGAGGCGGTCATGCTTTGTGCTGAAGGCCAACATACCCCGTGAGCGGTCCAGGGAGACTGTAGGCCCACATGGCGGTCCAGTCGTGCCGAAGGCTCTGTATAGATTCAGTTAGACTGTAGGCCCTGTGGGGCAGTCCAGTCAGGCTGATGGCCCAGTATGCATGTTGATTGATTGATTATTGCTGATATGGCATTATCAGTGTGGTATTGGTATTTTGGGGGCAGCTCACTAAGCCCTCAGGCTTACAATTTTCAGTTATTGTTTCAGGTACTTCAGGAGATCATGGCAAGGCGAGGCGTGACCGTACCGCTCCTCATCCTGATGATCTGGCTTTTGGGACACTTTGATTGAATAATGATTTGAAAACATTTTTTGTAAACAATACCATTGGGTTTTATTTATGATTGAAAAAGTTTTAATTTGGCGTAAAATTTATGGATGTTACAATTGTTACACTATGGGAAGGTTCCAGCATATCAACACGGGGATGCTGAGGTAGCAGAAACAGCGATAGGAATAGAAGCAGGAACAATAGCGGGAACAGTAACAGCATGAACTGCCACCGATTTGTTGCTTCTTTGTGGGCTCTTGAGACGATTGGCCCTTTCTTTTGTTCTAAAATTTCTTTTTGTTTCCACCTTCTTTGGGTTGCTCCGGGATGGTTGTCATGAAGCCTTGATGAACTCCATGATCCACGAGAGTTTGTGCTAGGCGCTTGGCACTATTGAAAGTAAGTGGGTTTGCATCTATCACATTTCCTTGGATCTAAGGAGATAGCCCCCAAATATACCTTTCCACTTTCTTACTTTTTGGTGTGACCATCCCGGGACATAGAATAGCCTGGTCGCTAAATGTGGCAGTATAAGCAGCAATATTGGAGTCCTTCCTCGTCAGACCCCAGAGTTCTTGTTCTATCTTTTGCACCTCGCCCCTCGGGCAGTATTCTGCTAGCATTAGGACCTTTAAGTCTTCCCAGCTCATGGCATTGGCTACTTGGTGAGACAATGACGTGACATACCCGTTCCACCAAGAGAAGGCTTTGTTCACGAAAATGCATGCTGCAAATTTCACTTTGCTAGCTTCAGGGCATGCACATATTTCAAACACCGATTCGGTCTTCTCGTACCAGCGTGTTAGAGCAATGACACCTCTAGTGCCATCAAAGGATTTCAGTTTGGCGTCCGTGAAGTCTTTATAGGAACACTCCTTTGGGTGTCCATGGCTTTCTTCGTGGTTAGAAGGGTTGGCAGCACTATCTGCCCCACTATTACCACTTGCATTGATTTGTGTCATGGCGGCTGCCTCGGCGGCTGTTACTGCTGCTTGGAAAATAGCAAGGTCATACTGTGGAGGTGGTGGTAGTGGTGTATTTGGTGGAGTGTTGTTGAAACGCATGTTTGATTTACGTGGCGACATCTTTCTCTATAAGGTTTAACGAGGAAGTGATGATAAGTCCTCTATAGTAGTTATGAGTCAGGTGATATTGAACAAAATATATCTTAGTTCTAAACGCATCATATCCTGAATTTTATAGTGTTTGTAACGACGTAAATTTTCAAAACAAATTTTCATTTTTCAACAACCAAATTTATATTTAAACATTTTCAAAACATATGTTCCACAGTAGTTATCAAAATAATACATATCCCAAGATCACAAATAAAATTTCCTGACTGTGTATACGGATCACGCCGGTGCCTTCCATGGTCCTCGCTAGTACCTGAAACACATAACACAACAATTGTAAGCATAAATACTTAGTGAGTTCCCCAAAATACCACTTACACACATACGCCTTTCCAGTCCATACTCTACACGACCTTCCGGTCCATGTGTCTCAAGGGACTTCCATCCCACTCCCAGTAGACCTTCCGGTCCTACTCATATCGACCTCCCGGTCCATGACTCCCTGACCTTCCGGTCCACGTCATAATGCCTTCCGACCCATATCATACATAGCATACATATCACATACATAACGCATACAGAACATGCAACGCATAGCATACAATACATGCATCTCATAGCATACAAGACCTTCCGGTCACACGTAGGTACCTTTCCGGGTACAGTATAGTGAGAAGACTCACTTTGGGTAACTCGGTAACTCAAAAATCTCGGACTCTGTGAGATAGGATCTAGCCTCCGCCTAATCATAACAAACACTTCTCATTAATACATTTCCCCAAGGCTAGACTCTTTCCTTTCCTATCATTCTCAAAAGGGTAAAAGACTGTTTTACCCCTATCATGGCTCAAATACCCTAAAGTTGACCCAACCCTAAAAGTCAACAAAAGTCAACCCTCCGGGTTACGCTGCGCGTACCAAACATGTACGTTGGGCGTACCCGGTGCCTTCACAGAATCGGGGTGCGCGACCCTTTACGCTGCGCGTACTAGGATTACGCCCACAGGGACCATTTATGAAATAATGAAATAATGAAGGGTATTTTTGTCATTTCACAACCACAGGGACCATTTATGATGTTTTCTCTTATTTAAAAAAAAGAAAAAATTAATGAAATAATCTCTCTCTCTACAACGTTAAAAGATGTCTAAATTCACATATAATACTAATAGTTTGATTGTCTCTAATTTTGAATTCACATATAATATTAATATTGTTTGATTATCTCTAATTTTGAACTCATATTAGATTAGATTAGATTAGATTATACTATGTTTTATTAAAGTTATTGTCCCCACAAAGTAATCAATCATCTTCAACAATCCCTTAAAAAATATCCCAAATTTATACATAAAGATTTATATATAGGGGAGAGAGAGAAAGAAAGGGAGTTGTGTGTAGATATAGAGAGAGAAAGCTTCACCGTGTGTTTCAGTTTGTGCTTCTCACCTCATATCATTTGATTTGTGTGGCTTGTTGATACTGCTACTGAAACTACTACAATTGCTCTCATCACTCACATTGATGCTTGTACTTCCTCTACACATACTACTCTTTCCACTCTCCATAAGAGCAGTCCTGCTTGTTTCCCCAAAACTGTTGTTTCCATCATTTGCTTTATCTGAAACAGATCTGTTCTTTACACTTCCTTTCTCTGCTACTTTTTTTTCTTGATCCATGGAAGCATCCGAGACCTTAGCAGTTTTTGATTGAGTAATCAATAATCTGGAAGCTAATTTAGCTTCCAAATCTTCTCCAAGTACATGCTTTGTGGTGATTTGATCCAAAGATGGTGGCATATCACAAGTTTTTGAGGCCATCGGGTGATAATCGGGATCAATAGCTTCTCATGGTGGTAAAGGTTTCCATCAATAGAATGCAGTCGCAAATAGACGCAATATCACAAGTTATTGTCAACTCTGTGAAGACATTATAAACACATTCAAGTTAATAAAAGTGATTGTGGCTCACAGTAAAGCGTATTTGACTAAAAAGGGAAATGAAGACTTGGATCGAACGCAATAGATGGACATGAAAGATTCTAGACGAAGCGAATCCAGTCGCAAATTATCACAAACGGTAATCAAAACCTGATCCAGGAGCTAGATCTTAAAATTAGCAAAAACGTAAGAAGGTGGAAGATCAATCATGCAACTCGATACTCAAAAAAGTTTGATATATATCGATTTAAATCCTGGAAAACGAAGAGAATATTGCTCAGATTTCAAGGACTATCGGCAAAAAGTTGAACAAGTAGTCAATCAAATCAGGAAATTGACAAATGCAGTTGTTAATAGCATCAAATTAGGTTTAGCTTGATGAATTAGAAAAACCTAACCCGATACAACATAGATCCAACAAAATCTAGAAAAAAAAGATACATGAACGCAAATCTACTGAAGCCATTAAAGAAAAACTAAGAAAGAAAGAGGAAAACCCTAAAGTTGAAGGAATCAGGTCCACAAGTTCATTGCTTTGATTTGAGAGCAAAAAGGAAGGACCAAGTTCTCTTGTTCATGGCATGCTGATGATACCTGTGAAAAGATCAAAGAGAGAGAGAGAGAGAGAGAGAGAGAGAGAGAAAGAGAGAGAGAGAGATAGATAGATAGATAGATAGATAGATAGATAGATTATTTCATTAATTTTTTCTTTTTTAGAGAAAACATCATAAATGGTCCATGTGGTTGTGAAATGACGAAACTACCCTTCAGTTAACGGACAAAACTTAACGAAGTTAGTAATAAGGACCAATCGTCAAAAGTTTTGAAAGCACAGGGACCATCAATGATGTTTTTAAACCACAGGGACTAAACTTCAGATTTTGGGAAACCACAAGGACCATTTATGATGTTTTTTCTTTATAAAATTATGACTTTAACTTTTAACATATTATAGTTAACTTATTAGTTTAGATATGTTGTCATATGTGAGCAATTGCCATTTTAAAGTCATAACTTTTCTATATTCTACGATTTATAAAAAATAGTTAAATTATTAATTTCACGATAATGTTAATGGTTAACGTAAAATAAACTTTTAGTTAAACTTCAAAAAAAATCGAGAAACTATTTTATAAATTGTTAAAAGTTACAATTTATAGTGTTAAACCTAAATTGTAATCCTAAATTAACAAATAAAAAACCCATGAAACTATTTTTTATAATCATTAAGAATTTTCAAATAAGTAACTTAAAAATAACTTACAATAAGAATAGTTAAAAGTAATATTATATAAAAATTATAATGTTATCTTTAAAAACAAAAAACAATATTTATTGTGTAACAACGTAAATTTTCAAAACAAAATTTTCATTTCTTAAAAACATGTTTCCATCCAAAACAAGTCATAAAGATCCAATGTATCATATCATAATACAAATCATATAAATCCAAAGATCATAAATCCTCCATCAGTGTGTACAGATCACGCCGGCGCCTTCCCACGGTCCTCGCTAAACCTTCCGGTCCTACCTTACGGTCCTCATCACAATGCCTTCCGGCCCATAACATATATGCCTTCCGGCCCATAACATGATGCCTTCCGGCCCATAAAAGCATAGCATACATAGCACATATAAACGATTAATTTATCATATACGAGGCATACAACTCATAACATATCCGACCTTCCAGTCACACAATAAAACCCTTCCGGGTACAGTATAGTGAGAAAACTCACCTCGTGGAAAGTCTAGAATCTCACGTGCTTGCTATCTCCGAATCCCCAAACGAAGACTCAACCTCGCCTAATCATAACGGATATCATTTTAATTAATATAGACTTCCACCACTAGACTTTACCCCTTATTAACATTCCTCAGAGGGGTAAAAGACCATTTTACCCTCCCTTGACTCAAAGTCCACATGTTGACCAAAACCCTAAAAGTCAACAAAAGTCAACATCTTCAGTACGCGGGGCGTACAGACTGATGTACGCGGGGCGTACATCGCGAACTCAATTATCGAGGTCTCCACCCAGTACGCTGCACATACTGGGAGTTACGCCCAGCGTAATAGTCAGATCTAGACACACTTCATTTCTGGTCTTAATCGGTTAAGCCACTACTACAACTTCTAGATCCGGCCTTATTTAAGCATCCTTACTCATAAAGTCGGAACCTTTAAGCCTTGGCATGGCTGTAAAGGCTCTTACACTCCTTAACACCTTTCCATATCAACTCAAGGATCTAGATCTCATGCATGGCTAATCATTCACGTCCAAGATTACATTTTTATGGATCTACAACTCAAATGGACCAGAAATATGATGGATCTAAGCTAATGGAGACCACTTGCTCATAAAGTCTCCACCTTTGGGACCAAAACCCTAGAAGACGGTCGATAAAGCATACCACAAGATCTACAAGTCAAGATTCGAACTTTTTACCTTAGAAAGAAGCTCTAACCTTTGCTAAGCCTGGATCTACACTTAAACACCAGCTTATAGCCTTCACAATGGACTCTTCTTCTCCTTTGCTACCTTGAAATGGCACCACCAAGCTTAGAACACTCACAAAAGGACTAGGAACGAAGGAACACTCTCTTAGGGTTTCTTTCTGAGGGATGGTGGCTGAGGAGCCAAGCCATCTCATTCCTTTTATAGCCAACAACTCAAATTACGGTTTTGGGTCTGGACCGATTACGCCCGGTGTAACCTTGGTTACGCCCGGTGTAACCTTGGGTACGCCCAGCGTACCCAACGATGACGTGTTTAAATGAGGCGCAAGAGTACGCGCAGCGTACTCCTTGTACGCCCAGCGTACTCGCCCAACACAAAGGCCCTAATATGACAACAATTAAAGATGAAGGGCTAAATAAAAGGGTACCTGGATTTCAGGCTGTTACAATTCTCCTCCACTAGAACCAGACTTTGTCCGCGAAGTCTTAAACTGAAAACAAATCCGGATACTGCTCCCGCATCTTAGACTCGGACTCCCATGTCAGCTCGGACCCCTTCCGATGTTGCCACTGCACTTGCACCAAGGGTACTTCCTTGTTCCTCAAAACCTTAATCTTTCGATCCCTAATTGCCACCGGTCTCTCAATATAGTTCAGGCCCGCATCCACCTGAATATCCTCTAATGGAACCATAGCCGAATCGTCGGCAATACACTTTCTCAACTGCGACACATGAAAGGTGTTGTGAATCTGACCCAGCTCCGCAGGTAGATCCAAACGGTAGGCTACCCTGCCTACTCTCGCAAGTACCCTGAAAGCTCCAATATATCGAGGTCCCAATTTTCCCCTCTTCCTGAATCGAATCACTCCTTTCCAAGGAGAGACCTTTAAGAGTACAAGGTCACCAACCTGAAACTCGACCTCGGACCGACGCCTGTCCGCATAACTCTTCTGGAGACTCTGAGCGGTCAACAATCTCTGCCTAACCTGCTGTATCTGCTCCGTCGTCTGAAGCACAATCTCCGTACTACCCATTACCCGATGCCCCACCTCTCCCCAACAGATGGGGGTCCAACACCTCCTCCCATACAACAGCTCAAAGGGTGGCATACCAATGCTCGAATGATGGCTGTTGTTGTACGAAAACTCTGCCAAGGGTAAATAGGTGTCCCAACTCCCTCCAAAATCCAAAACGCACGCTCGGAGCATATCCTCGAGCGTCTGAATCGTCCGCTCACTCTGCCCGTCCGTCTGTGGGTGGTAGGCGGTACTGAAATGCAGTCACGTACCCAACTCCTCGTGAAACTTCTTCCAAAATCTGGAAGTAAATCGCACGTCTCGATCGGAAACAATCGACATTGGAACCCCATGCCGCAATACCACCTCCCTCACATACAACTCTGCCAACCTCTCAGCAGAAGAGCTCTCACTGATAGCAAGAAAATGAGCGCTCTTCGTCAACCTGTCCACAATCACCCAAATTGCATCGACTCCTGTCGCAGTCCTTGGCAATTTGGTGATAAAATCCATGGTAATCTGTTCCCACTTCCACTCGGGAATCTCCAGCGGTTGCAGCTTACCATGCGGACGCTGGTGCTCGGCCTTAACTTGGCAACAAGTTAGGCACCTCTCGACGAACCAAGCAACATCCCTCTTCATACAGGGCCACCAATACTCCTTCTTTAGGTCCAAATACATCTTAGTAGCCTCGGGATGGATCGAGAACTTCGATCGATGTGCCTCCTCCATCAAAATGGTACGCGTCCCGCCCACAAACGGTACCCAAATCCGACCCTGAAATGTCATAAGTCCCCGAATATCGGTAACGAACTCCGACACCTGCCCAACAACCCGCTCCTGCTTTCGGTTCTCTGGTCTCGCAGCCTCAGCCTGGGCCCCTCGGATGATGTCCAATACCGGAGTCATCACCGTCAACCTCATACAAATGTCTCGGATCGGGGCGCTCTCCGACCTACGGCTCAAAGCGTCGGCTACGACATTAGCCTTGCCCGGGTGGTACAGGATCTCACAATCATAATCCTTCACCACATCCAACCATCTCCTCTGGCGCATATTCAGGTTTGGCTGATCCATCAAGCACTTCAGACTCTTGTGGTCCGTGTATATGGTACACCGAACCCCATATAGATAGTGTCGCCAAATCTTGAGGGCAAACACCACAGCCCCCAACTCCAAATCGTGGGTAGGATATCTCGACTCATGAGGCTTCAGCTGCCTCGATGCATATGCTATAACGTTCCCCCTCTGCATAAGCACTGCCCCTAGCCCAGATATGGATGCATCACAATATACTACAAAATCCTCCATTCCTTCCGGGAGTGCGAGCACCGGGGCCTCGCACAACTTCTGACGAAGGGTCTCAAATGAGGACTGCTGCTTCGGACCCCAAGAAAATGCAACCCAGCGTAATAGTCAGATCTAGACACACTTCATTTCTGGTCTTAATCGGTTAAGCCACTACTACAACTTCTAGATCCAGCCTTATTTAAGCATCCTTACTCATAAAGTCGGAACCTTTAAGCCTTGGCATGGCTGTAAAGGCTCTTACACTCCTTAACACGTTTCCATGTCAACTCAAGGATCTAGATCTCATGCATGGCTAATCATTCACGTCCAAGATTACATTTTTATGGATCTACAACTCAAATGGACCAGAAATATGATGGATCTAAGCTAATGGAGACCAATTGCTCATAAAGTCTCCACCTTTGGGACCAAAACCCTAGAAGACGGTCCATAAAGCATACCACAAGATCTACAAGTCAAAATCCGAACTTTTTACCTTAGAAAGAAGCTCCAACCTTTGCTAAGCCTGGATCTACACTTGAACACCAGCTTCTAGCCTTCACAATGGACTCTTCTTCTCCTTTGCTACCTTGAAATGGCACCACCAAGCTTAGAACACTCACAAAAGGACTAGGAACGAAGGAACACTCTCTTAGGGTTTCTTTCTAAGGGATGGTGGCTGAGGAGCCAAGCCATCTCATTCCTTTTATAGCCAACAACTCAAATTAGGGTTTTGGGTCTTGACCGATTACGCCCGTCATAACCTTTGGTACGCTGGGCGTACCCAACGATGACATGTTTAAATGAGGCGCGAGAGTACGCGCAGCGTACTCCTTGTACGCCCAGTGTACTCGCCCAACACAAAGGCCCTAAAATGACAACAATTAAAGATGAAGGGCTAAATAAAAGGGTACCTGGATTTCGGGCTGTTATAATTCTCCCCCACTAGAACCAGACTTTGTCCCCGAATTCTTAAACTGAAAACAAATCCGGATACTGCTCCCGCATCTCAGACTCGGACTCCCATGTCAGCTCGGACCCCTTCCGATGCTGCCACTGCACTTGCACCAAGGGTACTTCCTTGTTCCTCAGAACCTTAACCTTTCGATCCCTAATTGCCACCGGTCTCTCAATATAGTTCAGTCCCGCATCCACCTGAATATCCTCTAATGGAACCACAACCGACTCGTCGGCAATACACTTTCTCAACTGCGACACATGAAAGGTGTCGTGAATCTGACCCAGCTTCGCAGGTAGATCCAAACGGTAGGCTACCCTGCCCACTCTCGCAATTACCCTGAAAGGTCTAATATATGGAGGTCCCAATTTGCCCCTCTTCCTGAATCGAATCACTCCTTTCCAAGGAGAGACCTTTAAGAGTACAAGGTCACCAACCTGAAACTCGACCTCGGACCGACGTCTGTCCGCATAACTCTTCTGGCGAGTCTGAGCGGTCAACAATCTCTGCCTGACCTGTTGTATCTGCTCTGTCTTTTGAAGCACAATCTCCGTACTAGCCATTACCCGATGCCCCACCTCTCTCCAGCAGATGGGGGTCCGACACCTCCTCCCGTACAACAGCTCAAAGGGTGGCATACCAATGCTCAAATGATGGTTGTTGTTGTACGAAAACTATGCCAAGGGTAAATAGGTGTCCCAACTCCCTCCAAAATCCAAAACGCACGCTCGGAGCATATCCTCGAGCGTCTGAATCGTCAGCTCACTCTGCCTGTCCGTCTGTGGGTGGTAGGCGATACTGAAATGCAGTCTCGTACCCAACTCCTCGTGAAACTTCTTCCAAAATCTGGAAGTAAATCGCACGTCTCGATCTGAAACAATTGACATCGGAACCCCATGTCGCGATACCACCTCCCTTACATACAACTCTGCCTCCCGGTGGCCACCCGTGCGTCCACCACATAGGCTAAGAATCCACTGCAGCCCTGCTGCAAACTCTGCCTCGCCCTGGCAGCCGAACAGAACGCTGACCCACACCGAGTCCCCTCGCCATACACAGTAAGCACTCCCCCACTAGGGTCTCGCATAGTCACCAGCTGTTTCCCGCAGTCAATGACCGCTCCAAACTTACTCAACCAGTCCATGCCCACGATGACACAGACATCTCCCATAGCGATAGGAAGTAGGTCTATAGGGAAATTGACACCAAAAATCTCGAGCACACATCCTCGAATCACGTCTGTGGCATATATCGCTTTCTCATCAGTTATGGAAACCCTCAGAGGTCGACTCATCGCCTATCAATCAATACCGAGGTGCTGAATAAAAGCCAGAGATACAAAAGACCGACTCGCACCCGAGTCAAATAATACCAAGGCAGGTACAGAATTCACAAGAAAAGTACCTACGCATATCATAAAATAAGCACAACATCTCAGCATAAAAGTAAATACACGAAAGAATACATACCAGCCACGACATCAGGCGCCGCGCGGACCTCCTCTGCAGTCAACTGAAAAGCTCTCCCACGATCCCTCGGGGCCTCGGCCTTCACTGGTCGAGTCTCAGTAGCCCTAGCAGCAGGTGCAGATCCCTGGAGAAGCTGAGGACACTCGGCCTTCAATGGTCGGTCTGGTTGCAATGGAAGCAAACCATAAATCCCTTTTGTTCCAACCCTTCTTCTTGCTATTGTTGTTGTTCTCCCTAGGCTGTTCTGGGACAGTAACCACAGAGTGTTGACGGTTTCCGTGGTCAATAAGTCATTGTGCCATTTCCTTGGCACTATCAAAAGTGACAGGTTTAGATGCAATGACACTTGCTTGTATCTGGGGCGACAATCCCCAAATATACCTTTCAATCTTTTTGCTCTCTGGGGCAATCATCTCCGGACACAGAATCGCCAAGTCACAGAACCGATTCGTCTAAGTTGTTACGTCGGCACTGGCCATAGTAATATTCCAGAGTTCTTGTTCCAATTTCTGAATTTCCCCTTGTGGGCAGTATTCCCGCATCAACATGGTTTTTAGGTTCTCCCAGCTTATAGTATTATCCACTACAAAAGTTAGTGACTTAACATGGCCATTCCACCATGTTAGGGCCCTATCTAAGAATGTAAAGGCAGCAAATTTAACTTTGCTACCCTCTGGACAGGAGCATATTTCAAAGACTGCTTCTATCTTCTCAATCTACTACCTTAAAACCATCACTCCTCTAGTTCCATTAAAGGTCCTGGGTTTGGCATTCGAGAAGTCTTTATAAGTGCACTCCCTCGAGTGCTCATGACCCTCGACAAGGTTAGAAGGACGTGGATTAGCTCCCGACCCACTAGTACCGGCAGCATTGATATGAGATAAGGCAGCCGCTACAGCTGCCGTGACTGCCGCTTGGAACATGGCAGCATCGAATTGAGGGGGTGGTGGTGGAGGTGCTTCCGTTTCATTGTTACGTCTTGGATTCCTACGAGAAGGCATATTTTTCTATAAAAGTCAATAGATAAAAAGATGGTGAGATATCAAGAATGAATATGAATTTGATATCTCTGAACTTAAACACTTAATTCAACAAGAATATTGTAAAGAATTGAAAATGGATGTCCATTGTAAGTACAACTTGCAACTGGATAGATTAAAATGAAGTGGTTATTTTTCAAAGAGTATGAAAGTACATGTCAATTGTATTGGTATATTAAGTATATGTAATTTGGATACTTAACCCTAAAGTAGGTCTTTAATAGACCACAACATTGTAAAAGTATCGTCATCAAACCGGCCTACCGAAAATAAAAATTTTCGCGGTCGTATTTGAAAAGTATGAAAAATAACACTGAAACATATCCAATATCCCAAAACTTTGGAAATGGAATGTTTATGTAACTTGTAATAACTCTTGTTGAAGTAAATGTTTATTATTTTATTGATACTTGATTTATACATCTCCTGAAAGTAGTCTATACATTAAGTATATTAAACTAGAAAGTAGTGTAACACTACTTGCGGCGGTTGCTACGACAGTTACTGGGTTCCGCTTCGTCTTGCGATTTCCAGCGCCTTTCTTGGGCAACTTGATGCTCCCTCAGTCCTCTAATCTCTGATTCGGCAACATTAAGTTGCCTTTGAAGGGCTTCAGTATGGTGTTGGGTATCATCTTGCATCTCGTCAAGACGAAGGATATCGGCAACATTAGCCTGTGCAGCCGCATTCACTTCTAGGATACGATTGATTGACATCCTTGATTGATTGAATTGTCGGGCAATTCGGTTCACTATAACTGGAAGAGCTCTGTCGGCTGCTCCTCCTTCTGAGACGTTATAGAAACCCTGTTGCATTCCGTAGGGAGGGCGTTGGCGGTCTTGTCGACTCCAATGGTTTATGTATTGGCCCCACTTGGGTATGGGTATTGCTTCCTCTTGTCTCGGGGGACGTATCCCCGGGTTGCAGACTTGTGGCTCTGTATCTGTACTGCTTGACTCGCTGTCCTCAAACGGTTCTTCATCTGAATATTCTTCTGGATCCTCCTCCGGATCTTCCTCTATCCATCCTTGATTGCCATGATTTGGAAAATAAGGGTCCCCTGGTAGATGATGTCCTGCCATTGTGTCTGTACGAGAATGGGGTTATGAGAAATGCCTGAAAAGAAAACTAAAGCATATCGATGTTTATAATATTCTTATAGTATTTTATGTTATGTTCTTAGAGTTTCTTTGGTAGTTGGTAAGTTTTAGATACGTCACAACACTACTATCACTCCCAAACACATGTTGGTCATGTCTGAAATCAATATAGTTGATCAGGCTATATTAATTCTAGACATGATTACATAACTGCCCGGGTGTAACTGTAATGTTCAACATCCAAATACTTTTAAGTTCTTATGACTATGTACTAGTAGGTACGAGGGTTAGTATACTTCTTTTTAAAAATACTTAGAATTCTTAAAAGTATACTTGTAGTCAGAGCACTTAGCCCCAATGTATTTATAGTTTGTATATCTTTTATGGATTGATATACTAAGTTCACTATAAACAATGCTCTGATACCAATCTGTCACACCCCCAAACCAGACGGCGGAAACGTCCGGGGGTGGAGGACTTCATTTGTAGTATCACAACACATGCATCATAGTAATCAAAGTACAAACAACCATTGTATTTAAAAGTATACTATTTACATGTGTTCAATCATTGTATATTGAAGCCACAATAGTTATACAAAAGAAGAAGATAAGACTCATAATGGCTCCATCTTCTCAAAAAGCTCGGGGAGTACCTGTTATTATTTCCTTGAGAATACAAGTAATTTGAAAAGAGAGTATCAACAATAAGTTGAGTGAGTACATAAGTCTTTATGTTTGCATGGGTGTCTTTGTATTTTGAATAAGAAAACTGTTCTAGAAAATCCCATATTTTCTGTGGTATGTGAAAAGTAGTTGTATTCCCATAAAACCGTCCTATTTGTAAACCATTGTATTTGTAAAACTTGTATTTGAGAGTGTGCCTGGCTTCACCGGCTGTTATTGAAAACTGTAGTATACCATCGTACTTTGTATTTTGTAAACTGGTACTTTGAAGATATACTTACGTTTAGTTATTTATACACTAACATGTTGTTAATATCTTTTTAATGAGTTATTATAACCATACTAAGACATGAGCGCCTGAAACAAACGCCTGATGAGCGCTTAAACTGTTGATAACAATTGCCACTCATTGGCGTGTATGCCTGACTGTAGCTAGTAGCCTGAGTGTGGGGTTGTCAATCCCGATATAGATCTACACACAACTTGTTTCGATCCCCGGACTGGAGATTCTGGTTATAATGTCAGGGCTTTACCTTGGTTGTCTAAACTGAATCTAAACAACCTGAATTGAATGTCTCATAAAAAACATATAAACGTTACATGTATATTAGTTATGAAAACCCAATCATTCTGAAATAAATGATTGACAGTATGTTCTTGACTTACTATCCCGAACATGTATTTGATAAGTGTAAACCCTTGATTTGTTTTGAATTAAAACCCTTGTTGCATGTAAAACAATGTATTCATATGAATTATTACTCAATGTATCATAAATTATACCTATTATAATTTACATGTACTTTATGAATTGGTAAAATAACTATTTTTGCATGTAATCCTTTGCTCAACATGTTACAAAGGGTGATTAAACTGATGAAAGAACTTTTAATTTTATATACATATACGATTTTATATATAAGTAAAATTTGAACGACCTTCGGACAAATAACTGATACTATAAGTCCACATCCAAACAAGGAAAAGGACCTAGAATGAATTATTAGTCCTAAGCCTTTTAAATCTTATTTATATTAAATTATATATACAAATATGTATATTTGGGAAAAATATAAGTTTATAAAAGAGTTCAAAATTTGATGTATTTTTGATGCTTTAAAATCATTTTATCGTGATTTGAAATCATTTATTTATAACACAAAGTTGTTGTGTTATACTTGTATTTCCCCCCTTAAAATAGTAGAAATTATGAAAATACGGGGGTATGAACTCACTTGATAGGTGCTAATTCGGACATGGTTTTGTTTCACGAAAAGGAGTTTATTTGTCGAGAAACCGGCTCAAATCGGGCAGAGTTTCGACAGGAGAGAGGATGAATTCTCGAGAATTTCGAGGCTTCACGGCTTACTTCGGGCTCGAGTCTTTATAACGGGGCTTTAAGGGTTGTATATAAGCTTAATGGAGTTGAAAAGGTGAAAGAGGGTAAAATTTGGGGTGAAAAAGTGTAAAAATCCGGAAACCCTCGCATGCCTTATATAGGCCGAAGCCTCGGATCCGAAGCTTATGCGAGGCTATGCGAGGCTGAAATTCTGCGAAGGGAAGCAGCTTCGGTTCGGAGGTGGTAGGCTCGGATTGGTCTAGCCCTCGGTCCAATGCAAAGAAGCCACGTGCGAAAGGGTGTCCGAGGATGGTGCGAGGCGCGTGCGAGGAGCCTCTCTGGGGTGTCTTCATGCGAGGCTGTCCGAGTGGGATTGGACCGCAGAGGTGGCCGAATCAGGAGGTGACACGCGAGACTTCGGTCCACTCAGCAGCCGACACGTGGAGGCTCGCATGCGAAGGGTGACGTGGCGGGACTGTTCATGCGAATTTTCCCGGGTATTTCTATTTTTCTTTATTTTTTTGCCAAAACTTGTAAAATTCATAACTTTTGCATACGAACTCCGTTTTTGACGTTCTTTATATGCACGCGTAGCTAAAATTATACTCTACGACTTTCGTTTAGACTTCGTCGGCTAATTTTGATTTTATTTTTTTTATATTATTATTTTAAACAGACCGGGACATGAATCCGTTATAAATTCATAACTTTTTCATACGACGTCCGTTTTTGTCTGTCTTTTTATTGTTGTACTACTAATGACGAGACCTTCAATTCTCGTTTAGGTTGTGTCGGCTAAAAACCACTCGATCTTTATTTCGAGTTTTTAGCTGTACACTACTATACTGAAACTTCGAAAAATCATAACTTCCTCATACGAAGTCAAATTTTGGAGTTCTTTTTATGAAAGTTCTCGGTTTAACATAAACTATAACTTTCATTTAGATTGTTAAGGCTAGAAAGCCTTTTATCAAAAATTCAGTTTTTACACTGAACAGTGTTTTGCCGGTTTTGTCGCGGATTTTCGATTGGTCATAACTTCTTCGTTATAACTCGGATTTTAGTGTTCCTTATATTTTTGGAAACCTTGTTACAATATCTATCACTTGGTTCAACCCAATTGAGATTATTTAATAATTTATTTTTGAGGGTCAATTATGTAAATATACATAGTATGCCAAAATTTCTCTTTATTTAATTAAAAAGAAGAACAATTTGCCCTACACTATTACATAAGTTTGAAATAACGGTTTGTTACATTACGCCCGGCGTAACCTTGGGTACGCCCAGCGTACCCAACGATGACGTGTTTAAATGAGGCGCGCGAGTACGCGCAGCGTACTCGCCCAACACAAAGGCCCTAAAATGACAACAATTAAAGATGAAGGGCTAAATAAAAGGGTACCTGGATTTCGGGCTGTTACATATTGTTTTAATATTACAATAAAAAAACTAACAATATTCATCTAATAAATTTTAATAAAGTTAAATTTCTGAAACTAAATTAAAATAAATAAGAGTTTTCAAATACGCTATTTTAAAAGTAGTATTATATATAAAATTTATATTGTTACCTTTAAAACAAAAACAATGTTTGATGTTTTGAAATAATTACAACGGTAGAAATTAAAATCTTAAGCAAATAAACTTTTTAAAATTAATTAATAATAACAACAACTATAAATATCATTAAACCATATATTATATTTAATTTTATTCATGAGTAACCCGCAACTAGATGTCATTGAGACAAATGAGATTATAGAATTTTAAAAAATATCTACATTATCATATAATTCAAACAAACAATGATTATCACTCATCGATTCTATGTTTTTTGCAATCGATTTTCTCATGAATGCATGTGTACTTGAATGGCCATATTCAATTTTTTTTATGTATTTTGAATGAAATATGATTTCTCGTGTATGGGTTTTTTTTATGCCTGCAATCTATTTGATTTTGGTTTAAACTTTCATGTATTTTAGTTGAATCACCAACGTGTTTGCGATATGCTCCAACTGTCCCACAAAGCATGAAATTTTACCCTTAATTTCATCCATGAAACGACCATTGCCATAATCTGATAAAAATATCTTTGTTGAACAGGTTTTGTTCAAAATAGTATGGTTTCTAGATTTCTATAAACACTATAGATTTGCCATTGAAATATAAATCCTAAGTTTTTTGTGGGTTTTTTTGTTTTATTGTTATTGATAACCCCATATCATAAGAAGTTGTTATTTGTGTGTCCTGCTATTTAACTTACTATTGAAATATGA
This sequence comes from Lactuca sativa, assembly GCF_002870075.4. NCBI lineage: Eukaryota > Viridiplantae > Streptophyta > Magnoliopsida > Asterales > Asteraceae > Lactuca > Lactuca sativa. Next base: position 222,609,154 of record NC_056625.2, read on the forward strand.
ATATGCATGGCCATTGTTCATATTTTCATTGAAAAGATTACTTGGAAGAAATAGAAGCATTGAAGTCATTATTTTTTTAGAGTGATATATATATATATATATATATATATATATATTTGTTTGTGAAAAAATATATGATATCACCATTTCCCAATTATAACAAACTTATCCATTTCCTAACTATAGTGAATATCAACTATTGTAATTCTTATTTTGTGGAATGAGTTAATATCATAAAAATCCTCAAGTTTTCAAGGTTTTGTCGTTTTTATCCAAAGTTGAATTTTATGTCCGTTTTTAACCTAACACTTTCTAAAAAATATTCGATATTACCATTTTACCGGTGATAACAGGTTTTCCAAGTTACCATTAATTATATTAAATTCGAAAAAAAACCCTTAAATTTACCGTTTTTTACGTTTTACCCTTAATTTTATAATTTTTTTATACACTTTTACCCTAAATATATTTTGTTCATAATATATGTAGTTATGCAGAAAAATAGTATTTATATACGAAAAAATGTTTAATTAAATATTGTGCTTATATTTTTCTTAATGTTATATATATATATATGTTATATATATATGTTTGTTAATTTGTTTATATATATATATATATATATATAAACATATATATATATATATTTTGTTTATATATATATATATATACATACATACATAAAGAAATAACATTAAAAAAAATGTGAATACATTATTTAGTTATTTTTTTTTGTATATAAATATGATTTTTCTGCATTAATACGAAAAAAAATACATAGGGTAAAACTATAATAAAAATTATAAACATAAGGGTAAAAACGTAAAAAACTGTAAACTTAAGGGTTATTTTTACGAAGTTAATATAATGGTAACCTGAAAAACCTGTTATCGCCGGTAAAAGGGTAAAACCGAACATTTTTTGAAAACGTTAGGGTAAAAACAGACATAAAATCCAACTTTGGGCAAAACCGACAAAACCCTGAAAACTTAAGGGTTTTTATGACATTAGCACTTATGGAATTATAGTTCTTTAATTATAATAATTCCTTTTTAGTGAAAATCAAGATCAACAACCCCACAACCAAAAAGAAGATTGACTTATGCAGTTTAGAGTCATTCTAAAAAGCAAAAGATTGATAGAGTTGCTATGGCCGTATGTAAGTATTACATGAAACAATTAAGCGGAAAAAACAAGAATGAAACTACACACCTACATAAGCATTTAGAGCTTTGTGGATCCAAGTGTTCTAGATTTTGATACTTAGATCATGAAGATTTGTTGACGATAACGACTAAAAATTATTTTCAAACAAGATTCTAAGAGTGAAATTTATTATTATTATTATTATTATTATTATTATTATTTGTATCTTAACAAGTATGAATGTCGTGATTTTTAATACTTTACCATGTATGAGAGTGAAGTATGAACTTCTCAAAATTTTAGTTATCATGATTATTGTTTTTGATTTTTCATATTTTTTAGATTTACAAAATAAATTGGACTTTTTGTACTAACCGGGTATCCATCGTGCTCCCCGCCGCATCCGACATAGATTTTTTCACTTGAACCCATCGGGGAATTGGCAGGGCGGGTGCGAAGATTATATGGGGATTGGAAGTCGGATACGAGGACGAGGATTGCAGTCCCCGCTAATATCCGTCTCCGTTTGCATCCCTATATATAAGAGTTAACAACAATATTATTAATATATTTAAAAAACATATATTATATTTATAAATATTTCAAAGTTATGTTGGTAACAAAATCAAATAGTGGTATCATAAAGAGCATTAACCTTATTTGGATTTTAAGGGAACTTATTTTGATTTTAACGGAATGACTTTGGTATAATTGGCATAGTCGTGTAAGAAAGTGCAAATATTTAATTAAATACGTTTCAAATTGTATGTGAGTGAGAGAGAACTCGATTGCTTTCCACATTCAAATCGCACATTCTTCTGGAGAGAGAAAGCAGCTCAGAGATCTGAGGTGATTCCAATCCAGAGAGAGAAAACAAGCATTCCATTCTTCACCTAGTTGACACACTCTGTCTCTTTCTAACTACTATACGCAAAAATCTGTAAATAAATCTCTATATATACATACATGCACATCTACTACACTGTATGTATGTTTGAGAAACCCTAGAAGATAAAGGCTTTTATGTCGAATTGATTCATGTGTGATTAAGTTCAGATCGGAGTGATGGAGGATGTATCCGGCGGTGGTGGTGTCGGAGGAATGACGGACATGCCGGAAATGTTGCAAGGAGGTGAGTACAGCGGTGGCAATGTACGGCCTCCGATGGCTGAGACGACGCCGTTGACGGTGTCAGGCTCTTTTAGGGAAGGCGGGGGGAGGGGTTCGGGTATGACTAGTCGTAGGAGGAGCTCGAGGAGACCGAGCTTAGACACTGATGACTTTATAAATCTGCTCCACGGGTCGGATCCGGTAAAGCTGGAGCTCAATCGGTTGGAAAATGAAGTTAGAGGTGAGTAATGTGAATTGATACGTATGGACCGACTAACTAATTTTCTAGTTGTTTCATTTGATATATTTTTGAATTTTTAAGCTCACCGACGGGGGATTGACTTGACTTTTCTGCAGATAAGGATAGAGAATTGAGCGAAGCACAAGCGGAGATCAAGGCGCTCAAGCTGTCTGAACGCCTAAGAGAGAAAGCTGTTGAAGAGGTTATAATTTTCATCATCTATTTTCTAATTTAATTGGACGCAATGTGGAGTCTTGATAGGCCAGATGTTTGAATTTGAATGCTTGTTGGATTCAGCTGCCTGTTTCAATCTATAATCGGCTTGGATGATTGTGTTTCTGTTTTGCTTATTAAATGAAGCATCATAACTGTCATCTGCATATTTATATTCTATTGTATTTGTTCTGTTCATAACTTCTTCCACCCAAAGGAAGGATCCTACTTGTGGGGCATCTGGATTTTAAATGTTAATCTTGTGTTTTGCGAAAAGTCTTGTTATGTCATTGTTGGTTAGACATTTAGCATGATTTTGGTGTTATTTGTTCCCTATATTGGAATTAATTTGCTGATTTAGATCATTAGATGCAGGGTAATTATTTCCTTTCTGTGGTTGTGGGATGGTCGATGGTGTGTAGACCTTTAATGAAAGCACCCTGGCGTGCACCTGTTAATTATGTTTCTTTGATTTGCCAAAAATGCTGAAATTAAGTATCTGACAGGCTAGATGATGCCTTGTGAAAAATCTTTGATAATCGAATAATGCTGGTACATACTGTTTGTTGTGTTCCATTCCATCTCTTGTGAATCATATGTGTAGTTGTGGAGTTAAACTGACAAAATCTTGTCTTGTTCTGTAAACCTTGGCTTAGCTAACCGAAGAGTTGTCGAAGGTGGACGAGAAGCTGAAGTTGACAGAATCTCTTCTAGATACCAAAGTATTGACCAAAGCACTTGTATCTCTGTTGCTTTTTTTTCTTTTTATCACTGTTGCTTTTTTTTCTTTTTATCAGATAGCATTTGATATGATAGATTTGGTTTTCGTGTATTGTTATGTAGACTCTTGAAATCAAGAAAATCAATGATGAGAAGAAAGCATCAATGGCGGCTCAATTTGCAGCAGAAGCCACTCTACGGAGGGTTCATGCTGCTCAAAAAGACGATGATATGCCTCCAATTGAGGCAATCCTTGCACCACTAGAAGCTGAACTAAAGCTTGCTCGACAAGAGGTTTGCAGCTCAAGACTCTTCTCTTTTAGTCTTTTGTCATCAGTAGTTCGAATGCATCCTAAAAGCAATACAAGTACAACCTGTTTTGCATTGCAGAAAAATTTAAACATTTATAGTGTTACCCTTTTTTGGGTTTCAGATTGCTAAGCTGCAGGATGACAATAAAGCATTAGATCGATTGACTAAATCAAAAGAGGCTGCTCTACTTGAAGCTGAGAGAACTGTGCAGGTTGCCTTGGCAAAGGCTTCAATGGTGGATGATCTTCAGAATAAGAACCAGGAGTTGATGAAGCAAATAGAAATTTGCCAGGTATGCGGTATCACTTAGGCCTTTAATTGGTCTTCCTCATTTTCCAATATGGCTAAATGCAAGAAATAACTACCAAATTTTTATTTATAACCTACTTCCATTTCTTTCTATTACAAAATTTTACCTTGAAATTATATATAGCATTGTACATTTGTACTTCAAAAGTTTAGGTAGATCATTCAAAATGTTTAGGTAGATTTTTCAAAACACAATGGAAGAAATAAAAGTATTTTTCTATTTGTTGCATTTTTTAACCAATAAATAATATTATTATGTATATGTTTAATCCTTGTCAGGAGGAAAATAAAATTTTGGATAAAATGCATCGACAAAAAGTGGCTGAGGTGGAAAAGCTTACTCAAACTGTACGCGAACTTGAAGAGGCTGTTCTTGCTGGTGGTGCCGCTGCAAATGCTGTGAGGGATTATCAGCGCAAAGTTCAAGAGATGAATGTAAATGCCATCTTTATAAATTGACTATTTTGCCCCCAGGGTGTAGCACATTTACCCAGAGCTATAACAATATTGAAAGTTGCTTTGTATTTGGGTACATTTATTAATAGGAAGAAATGAAAGTAGATTGGTAATTGTTATTTGTTAAAATGTATAGGAGGAGCGGAAAACTCTGGATCGGGAGCTAGCTCGTGCAAAGGTTACAGCAAATAGAGTGGCAACAGTAGTAGCTAATGAATGGAAAGATGCTAATGACAAAGTTATGCCAGTTAAACAATGGCTTGAAGAAAGAAGGTTCTTGCAGGTAGGACTATTATTTCTGTTAAATATTTATTTCTAAGCATTTATTCTAAGCAGTAGACAATATTCTATTCTTAATATTAACAGGGCGAGATGCAACAACTGCGGGACAAATTAGCTATAACAGAGCGCGCGGCAAAGTCTGAAGCACAACTGAAAGTAATTTGCTTTGTTACATGCATTTCATTGACAAAAATTACTATTTTTATCCCATTGACATTAGCTAAATAAATAAAGCTGAACAACTTGTTTAGATGGCCTAGGACAAGCTTTCTAGGGTTATTTTTTGATGAGGAGGGCATTTTTTTAGAATGAGTCCCAGTCCCTAGTCTATTGCAATTTTTGTCAGTCATAATCCTTGCTTTTTTTTTTTTTTGGCCCATCCTTTTCCCACTTTCATTGAAATTTTTTATTTTTGTTCCACCTTTTTCTACCTTGTTGGGTGTGTTGTTGTAGTATTGACATCAGTCTCATCCCTGTCCCACCTCCACCTTGTTTTACGACAAAAAGTTGCGATTATCTGTCCCTGTCCCAGCCTAATGCACGCGTACACGATGTTCTATGTTGGGTAGGGGTAACAATTAACAAACTCCTTTTAATTTTTAACAGGAGAAATTCCAATTGCGACTGAGAGTACTGGAAGACACTTTGAGATCACCCAACTCTCTTTCTCGTAGCTCAGCACCCATGGGCATGAGCAATGGTGCTTCGCGTCGTCAGTCCTTAGGTGGAGCGGATAACTTTTCAAAATTATCTCCAAACTTACCCAAAAGATCACCATCTTTTCAAATAAGATCATCTGGTTCCAGTTCAATTTTGAGGCATGCTAAAGGGACATCAAAGTCATTTGATGGTGGTACACGGACACTTGATAGGAGTAAACTTATTTCAAATGGAACAAGTGGGAGTGGGAGTGGGAGTCCTACTTTTAACCTTGGCCAAACATGTGAGGGAACTAAGGATACTGAAATTCCGCATGAAAAACCAGCTGTCTCCTTGGAGGATAGTGTGCCTGGAGTTTTGTATGATTTGCTTCAGAAAGAGGTGGTTTCTTTGAGGAAAGCCGGTTATGAAAAGGATCAGAGCATAAAAGACAAGGATGATGCCATTGAGGTTAGTGCTTGCCTTTGTTTATTTATCATGTTGTACTAAATCCAGGATGGAATGGAATAGTAGAGCACTTCAACAGAAAGAAAAAAAAATCTTGTTTATCTGGCACATAGGAATCTCATTCGTTCCTGATTACTTTCATTGCTTCAATATATTACTTTTACAACAGACCAAGGTCTTGAAACGCATCTTTTGTCTTGTTTGTTGGCTTTAATGCCATTAAAGAAAATAGAGAAAATGACCTTCAAGATAACAACCAGTTATATAAATGGAATTGATTTTTTTTAATGTTATTTTTCAAAAATCACTAGAATTTTTTTTATTCATCAAATTTCTTGGTATTCAATCTAATTTAACTTTTTATCAAACAAAATTTTATACCTTTTATTTATATAATTTTCAAAATAAAATGAATCAGATTAATTTTGTTATTCTTTAGAAATTACTAATTTTTTTTTTTATAATAATATTAGATTTCATGGTCTTTAAGTTTTTGTTTTTTATTTTTTATTTTTTATTTTTTATTTTTGTAAACGAGTTATTTTTAAAGTGATAAATAAGTTTTCTTTTGACTGTTTGAAGGTAAGATAAAATATGTTTATATGTAATTTGTGCATTACTTTGACTAAATTTTACATAAATAAAATATGATTTTTGTCTTGTTTTATCAATTTAAGTTGCTGAGCAAACAACCTGTTTCAATGACTCATTCCGTTTAAGCCAAATGAACATGATAATGGAATGGAATGTAACGATCCTTTCCATTCCTTGATACGAAATAGACCATTATTGTTTGTTATATAATTTAATTTGTAATATTGGGTTCTTTCAGATGTTAGCGAAGAAAGTAGACACGTTAACCAAGGCTATGGAGGTTGAGGCGAAAAAGATGAGAAGAGAGGTGGCTGCAATGGAGAAGGAAGTAGCTGCTATGCGTGTTGACAAGGAACAGGACAATAGGGCAAAACGCTCCACCAACACCTCTCACCTACATCCTGCCAGGTCTGCTCTTCTCTTTTCTTTCTTTTACCTATTTTTGTCCCATTCACATCAGTATCACTCTCAGTCCAAATGCTACATGACCAATAACATGTTTTGTTCTGTATGCAGGAATGTGGCACGGACTGGGTTGACACGGGGTACCCAATGACATGAGTAGTTGGTCCAACCTGTGTTTTTACAATTTTACCCTTTTTAACATGATCCATTGGTTATATATATATATATATATATATATATATATATATATATATATATATATATATATATATATATATATATATATTATAAAGATAAAAAAAACTAGAGGTGTTTTCTTTTCGGTAGAAGAAATCAGCACACAGAAAAGAATGGAGCGGATGGAGCTAACCAGTGTCCGTCAGTGTGGTTATTGTATAGGTTTGTAGTGTGGTTTTTGGTTTCTTTTTTGGTCAATATTTTGCTGTCTGTCTGACTGTAATCAGATGGAGGTTCTAGGTCTTAATCTTAATACATTTATTTTTCTGATTACCTATACTTTACCTTAGTTTTTACTTTGTAGTTTCCACTATCAGTATCAGTACAATCAATGCATCTAGAGTGATTTATTTCCACTATCAATATCACATGTACTTTGTGGTAATGTCATGTTCCTGTTAGGGAGTATACCGGCGGTGAAATAAAGTATGAGGGGGCGGTGTTTACTGTAGGTAAACATGTTAAATCAGCATACCGGTGGTAAAAATTGTAGACAAAACTTCAAAAATGGTCCCTGTGGTTTTCGAAAATATCAAGTTTAGTCCCTAAGTTCAAAAAACCTCACAGATGGTCCCTGTGGTTTCAAAACTTTTAACAAATGGTCCTTCCGCCTAACTCCGTCAGCCTTTTACCGTTAAGTGAGGGGCATTTTCGTCATTTCAATGCGCAGGGACCATTTATGAGGTTTTCTCTATTTAACAAAAAAAAAGAAAAAAAATATATAATTATTTAATTAAAGGGCCCCACCCTCTCTCTCTCTCTCTCTCTCTCTCTCTCAAATAAAACCTGCAACTTCCTCCATCTTCATTTGCGTAAACCCAGAAGAAGACGAATGGCAGACATAACATATCGAAGACCCAAAAACGAAGCCTATGAGAAAACCCAGCTAATTAATAGCAACTTTAACCCATGGAAGATGAAGTCGGCGGCTGTTTCGATTTTGAACTAGTTATGATTTTGGAACCTGTTATGATTTTGTGAAAACCCAACAAATCGAAAATCAAATGTAGCAAATCGAACTTACATCTCCACTCACAGTTTCGTCAACCAGAAGCCCAAAACGAAACAGTAGGAGTCCGTCGGAGCCGCCATCGCCGCCCACAGCCACTACCCGATGCCACCTTGTTGATGTTTCTACCCCGACTCCTACAGTGAGGTAGTCATCTCCGCTCCCTCCCTTCCCTACAGCAACAAACACCTTGTACCCATGTGGGTAGCAGCGGCAGGGGGATCCGCCACCTCCTACTCTTCTGATGGGTTTGTCTGGCATCGCTCGTCAAGGAAAGAAAGAAGGCGGTCGAAGCAGTGGGTCACGACAGGGGGATGGCGGAGTGGGCTGAAAACGACAGTGGCAGCCGGTGGTGCTCGCTCCGGCGACTCCCGCTGCTTCTGTTTATTTCTTCCAGTAAGGTCGACACGTGAGAGACAAGGGGATGAAGGAGTAAGGGTCGGAGATGTTTGGGCGATGTTTGGGGCTGCTGTACTCGACAAAATAAACACGGTGGTGGTGGGTTTTTACCATGGCAGCGGGGAGGGGAGGAGGGAGCTGCTCTAGTGGTCGGCAATGGTGGTTCTTGGTTGTAAGTGAAGAAGAAGGAAGGGGAATGATGTTTGGTGGTAGCTTCAATGGTGGTCAAGGAGAGAGAGAGAGAGAGAGAGAGAGAGAGAGAGAGAGAGAGAGAGAGAGAGAGAGAGAGAGAGAGAGAGAGAGAGAGAGAGAGAGGTGGGGCCCTTTAATTAAATAATTATATATTTTTTTCTTTTTTTTTGTTAAATAGAGAAAACCTCATAAATGGTCCCTGTGCATTGAAATGACGAAAATGCCCCTCACTTAACGGTAAAAAGCTGACGGAGTTAGGCGGAAGGACCATTTGTTAAAAGTTTTGAAACCACAGGGACCATCTGTGAGGTTTTTTGAACTTAGGGACTAAACTTGATATTTTCGGAAACCACAGGGACCATTTTTGAAGTTTTGTCAAAATTGTATGATACCCTACAGCCTAATAGTTGTAAACTAGAAAGAGATCAAAGGTGAAAATAACTTATTTTGTGTACTTTACGAGTAGGTGACACAAACCTATGTATAAAGGCTGGATCTCTAGTCTTTGGAAACCCTATGAATCTATTGAGTTAACTAGGCCAAAATTAATATATACAATATTTACATTCTAATCTCAAACTTTATCATTGATGTTATAATCTTGTCCAACTTTGTTACAAATACCAAAGATCCATAAATTAGGTAAAGCTTTGGTGTAAACATCATCTGGTTGACTTCCTACTCGAACATAAGACAAACTTTTTAAGGTTATTTTTTGATGATGATCACATTCTTTTAGAATGAGTCACAGTCCCTAGTCTATTGCAATTTTTGTCCGTCATAATCCTTGCTTGTTATTTCTTTTTGGCCCAACAATTTTTGTCCGTCATTCTTTTAAATAAGTTTTCCCTGAATGAACGCGTACAACATGTTTTATGTTGGGTAGGGGTAACAAACTTCTTTTAATTTTTAACAGGAGAAATTCCAATTACGACTGAGAGTACTGGAAGACACTTTGAGATCACCCAACTCTCTTTCTCTCTCTCGTAGCTCAACACCCATGGGCATGAGCAATGGTGCTTCTCGTCGTCAGTCCTTAGGTGGAGCGGATAACTTTTCAAAATTATCTCCAAATTCACCCAAAAGATCACCATCTTTTCAAATAAGATCATCTGATTCCAGTTCAATTTTGAGGCATGTTAAAGGGACATCTTCATCTATATCATCTCAACCTTCATAGTCTTTTCTAAACAAATTATTTCGTACATCTTTAACTCTAAAAACCACCAATTGACCATAAACAGTCAACAATTTTGTTTTTGCACAATCTTAAATATGTCAAATGTATATACCATAACTATATGTTTCTCTATTGATAAACATGTTTCAAACACACGAGTGAAATATTGAGTTAAAGTCTAACACTTGTTTCCAAAATAGATTGGTTGAGGGCTTGAGGGATTAAAAGTAAGGTTTTTGGGAAAAGCCTTGTGACATGATGTAGTGAATGGGGTACCACAACGTGGCATGGAAAATGCCTAAATTACGCATCTGATGGCCGCAACGATGTGGTTGCTGGATTAGGTGTTTAAGCCCATAACTATATTTGGTATGTACTTGACCCGGTTTTAGCATGGTCCTTTTGGGTTGCCTTCATCGAAGCAACTTGACTGGATGAATTATAGAGAAAGAGGTTATTATGGTTTATTAATATATTATATGAATAATATATTAAAAAATAAATCATATTGGTTAATTAATATTGGTCAATAATTAATTAGGAATTAATTTCGTGATCATAAGATATTAATTAAAGCTAGGAGACTGATATTGTAATTATTGGATAGTTGCAAAGTAGGCTGAGGAAACCCTAATGATAGGGTGGACGAATTCTTATGGATAAGGCCTTAAGAATTCGTCCAAAGGAGGATTCTAGAAGGATCTTATGGGCTGCTTTAAGCCTAAGCAATCAGATAAGTGTTTGACTAAAACCATAACTCCTCACCTATATAAGGACCCTCCTGGGCACCTAAAATCGGCTACACAATAACCCTAAGAGTTCTAGGAGCTGATTTTTAGCCTTCCCTCTCTCTCTCTCTCTCTATTGTTCTCCAACTTGCTTTGGTGCTTGTGATCTATTAAAGACACAACATTTGAGGTGCTAAGATTCTCAAAAGCTCAAGATCTTCAATCAACAATCAAGGTAATCATCTAAACATGTTTTATTTGTTATTTTCGTATTTTGTATGATAGATCTAGGGTTTGTAGCTTTGGATGATTTGCATGTACAATTAGAGAAACCTAGATCCAAAGCTTTAGGGTTTGCATGTGCACTATAAGATTGATGTAATGCTTAAAACCCATCAGTGGTATCAGAGCATAGGTTGTTTTCTATTATATTTGATGCTTATTTGATCATTCATTGCTTGAGAAAATCGAAAATTCTGACCTCTGACAGCTTAACTCGTCGAGTCCCCAGATGAACCCAATGAGTTAGATGAACTCGGCGAGTCCATTGAGTGACTCGGCGAGTCGGAGTGTCAGGGAGCAAAACTTTCGGGATTTTAGCCTATTTTTGATTGGGATAATTACCAAAAACGTTTTTTATTAATAAAATTCAATTTTTATTAAATATATATGATTATCCTTATCAAAATAGAAATTAATTGCAATTTAATTAGATAATTATTGCCTTATATGATAATCCTTAAGTATTGGAATTATTTGATTGCATTATCTTGCGATGTAATTGGATTAGGTCAAATTTAGATAATCACTAATTAATTGTTTAATTAAATTATTTGTAATTTGATCTAGATAGTTTTGAAAAGTTTCAAAACTTCCCCTCAAGTTTTGGAATTTAAATTTTTGATTAAAAGTTTAATTTTGAAATATTAAATTCTAAACCCTAGAATTTACAAGTTTAAAATTCAACCCTTATACTATTATAAGATTAATAATATATATTTATAAGATTAAGCTAGTCTTACCGTTAGTAGGCCTCATTCATGAAACCGATCTATAAGGGGGAGTATAAGGTTGCTGCCTATAAAATGTCAGTTTAATGGGTGTCCATTCTCACCCACCGCTTCCTTGATTGGTGGAGGGTCGTTAGCCGAACGAGTAGGATAGGGCAACTAATTCATCATTAAAAGTATAATGATTTAATAAAGTAACTAAATATTTTTATAAAATTCCCAATCTTAGTTACATTAGAAAAAATGTGAAATGATGCTATTCCATGAAATTACACTTTGTATCCCTGCCAAGTCGTTAGTGGAGCGTGCGTGGATAACCGACACACTAATATGGACTAACAATGGTGGCAAAGGGTGACTTGATGTTTATCATAAATCAATAGAGCGTTTGTGGTTAACCGACACATTGATTAAGTGGTAAATGACATCGAGGGTGCCAAGTATTTTTTTTGCATGGTTATTCACACCTTGTTTGTGATCCTCGGTATCCCAGTCACAAACTTGAAGGGAATATCGAGATTTAAACATGCCATTGAAAAGTTCAATGAATCTCAAAAGATCTAGAAGTTTCAATACATTTAAAACTTAATTTCCTTTTCGTTTTTCATGGTGGAAGTTAGTGAATCGTCATTCACTTACCTTCAAATTATTTGCAGTTTGGATTACGACATCCCTCTTCTAAATTGTAAATAATGTTGTTGGATCCTAGACCTAATTTCTCATTTGGGTGTTTAATAGGGGATTTTTATCTAATTAAACTTTGTCTCTTTTTTATTTCAGATGTCTACTTCGAACAACAACGCTTCAGGCTCGACCGCTTCCGACTGATTCTCACTCATGAACTTGTGTGGGAGGGTGATTTTTGATGGGACCAATTTCAATGATTGGATCCACAACATCCGAATGGTCACCCACTACGAGGACAAGGAGTATGTTCTCGATAAGGAGCTGAAAGAGGTGAATGTCAGCACTGCTACTCCCGAAGAAATCGTTGCTTTCGAGGCTCATGAGCGAGATGCTACGAAAGTCCATTGCATCATGCTCGCGACCATGACCGCCGAACTCCAAAAGTCCTATGAGGACTACTACCCCTACGAGATGCATCAAGATTTGATGGATAGGTACCATCAAAGCGCGAGGTAGGAAAGGTACGAGATCATCGCTGCGATGATCACTACCAAAATGAAGGACAGAGAGTCCGCCATGGCCCACTTACAGAAAATACAAAGTTATGTGGACCGCTTGCTAAATTTAAATGTTAACTTCGACAAGGAGTTGGCCATAGATATCATTCTTTACTCCTTACCTCCTTGTTACAACCAGTTCCGCATGACCTACCACATGAACAAGGAGGAGGTCACTCTAAGCAAGCTTCAAGGCCTGTTAAGGATTGCTGAGAGTAGTCTGAAAGACAAATCCGTTGCATCAACTCCTACTACCACCCCCGTCTTGGAAATTGGGCAAGGGAAGGGAAAGAAGTGGAAGGCTCCTTCTAAGAGCCACAAGGGAAAGTCCCATAATGGCACCTCTTCTAGTGGAACCAAAGTTGGTCCCGCTGCGCCCTCCTCTAACCCGAAGGATGCATAGTGCTACTACTGCCACGAGAAAGGGAATTGGAAACGAAGCTGCCCGAAGTACTTGCAAGATATCAAGGATAGGAAGATAAAACCATTCTTCGCAGGTATTTATACTATCCATTCTAACAACTCATCACATGCTATGTCTTGCGTCCTTGATACAGGATGTGGTTTTCACATTTGTTCTGATTTGTAGGGCCTAAGAAGAAGTAGAGATGTGGAGCATCGGAAGATTAACTTGATCATGGGGAATAGGAAAGCGTCGCATATCACCAAGATTGGAGTTTACTATTTAGAGCTTAGTAGTGGGTTAGGTTTAGATTTGAATAATTATTGTTACTCGTATGAAATGACACGAAACATTATTTCTTTTCATGGTTTGTATAAACAAGGCTTTAGATTTTCGTTTGATAATGAAAAGGGTTCTATTAATACTTTCTTGAATGGTTCTTTCTATTTTGAAGCATTGCCTTGTAATGGAATATATGAAACTGTGATGGTTGCAGACAACTTAGGAAATGATGTGTTGCATATCGATTCTTCCAATAGTTTGGACAAAGCATGCTTGTGGCATTTTCGTCTTGGACATGTCAACAAGAAGTGCATAGCCCAACTACAAAAGGATGGAGTGTTGGAGTCATTCGACCTTAGGGATGATGATGTGTGTGAGTCTTGTTTACTTGGAAAGATGACCAAGTCACCCTTCACTGGCACTTGTGAAAGGGGTGAAGGTTTATTGGATCTCATACATACCGATGTATGTGGGCCTTTTAAATCCACCACAAGCGATGCAAGCCACTTCTATGTGACTTTCACCAACGATTATAGCAGATATGGGTATATCTACTTAATCAAGCACAAGTCAGAAACCTTTGAAAAGTTCAAAGAGTTTAAGCAGGAAGTGGAGAATCAGCTGGGCAGGAAAATTAAGATGCTCCGATCCGATCGAGGTGGTGAGTACCTGAGAGAACAAATTGATCTGATACGCAGGGACAAGGTTTGAAAACTCAAAGCTTGAGTTGATACTTAAGATCAATGTCTGCTTGCTAATGAATGTTCCAGTAAAGTCTAGATAGACCACTCAAGTCTGAGTTAATGTATTCAACAAATATTCAATCCATAAATGAAGAAAGAGAATTAAGATCAAGGTAAAGTTAATAAATGAAGAACAAAGAGAATGTTGTAAAGAGAGTGAAGTAAATGAAATATTGCTAAAAATATCGAGATAATGTTCAACGGAGGCATCATATTTTGCTTCAACTTCTTCGATTGAGTGTTTAAGCTGGAGTGATTGAGATCATTTGATCTAGTTGGGCTTCACGTTCAGCTATGGAAGGTCCGGACTGATTAGATAAGGACTGGAGAATTGGATCTAGTTGGAGTCCAATCTGGTGACCTTTTCGTTAATCTTAGAGTTGAGTCCGGAGATGGAGGCTTCGATTGTTTCCACCTTTTTCATTGTTCCGAACACATTTTCCTGAATTTCCAAGAGGGAAAATGGATCGATATGGTTGCCCACTGAGGATCCGGTAGAGTCATTGTAGTGATTGTGGTCCAGATTAGTAGGGTGAATAGAAGTACTAGGCTTGGTTGCAGCATCATAACGAAGTTTGAGAGATGACTCGGTTTCCGGAGTTGAAGACGAGGATCCAAAATCAAACGCTGATTTGGATGAGGAAGCTTTATACTGAAACTTGTGGGAAGGCAGGATTGAAGTGGTAGCAATTGTTGCTCCTTCTTCATCAAACATAATTTCGTCTAAATGCTCTTCGTCCGGTTTAGTTTCTTGAAGTTTGTGGTTCGGAGATGATGGAGTTTCTCCTGTGGTGAGCTCTTAGTTTGCTTCATCATTAGTGGGGGTGACAAAAGGCTAATTGCTTTGGAGAGCTTTGTTTCACATCGAGATCAGAGTAGCTTCAACTTGAGACCTTGTAAGTTCGGAATGCCTCAACATAGCCCTGTCAACAAAATCATTCCATGTAGGATCATTAACCCCTGGTCATCCTGTACACCTTCCGGGTATTAGACCAGTCGTGGCATCTGAAGTTGGAGGGACTACTCCGACTTCGGAATGCTTGGGGTCTGGAACAGGGGTTTCAGAGAGTGTGTGTAGAAGAAGATGGAATATCAAAGGTGACTCGTGGGTGTGTTCCAGGGGGAAAGGAACTTTTTTCAACACCAACATCACCTTGTTGAGAAGGTGTGGGTGGTTTATTAGCGAACTCCCCGTGAGTGTGTGCAAGTGGTTTTGAAACATCGAGGGGTACCTCAGATGAGTGGGCAGGTGGGGTGTTCGGACGGCCAGAGTCAGCCGGAATGTCATGAGCACCTTCTTGTTGAGAGGAAGAGATGACTTTGGTTCTCTTTTTCGGCTTTTACCTGGAGGGAGAAGATTTCCGTTTTGCGGACTTCTTTGTCTTCTTGGGTCCGGATGATGTTGGCTTGGCCACTTCCGTGGTGGGCTCAATGGGCACTTGGGTAGACTGTGTTGGGATGTACACAGTCGACGTCTCCAAATGCTTTTTCAAGTGAATAGAATCGGAAGGGATAAGGTCCAACATATGTTGAGGCAATCTTCAGATATGACCAAAAGAAGATTGGTCCAGAATTCTATAACTTTTAATTGCTTTAAAGGAAAGATATACCTCCTGCGGAATAGTAGCAACATGAATGGGTTCAGACCTTTCTCTATAGAGTTGCTGAATCGTCAAAGCCCAAAACCTAGGGCTTGAAATCTCGTTGCTTTTCCTCTTCATGGCAAACTTGCGGAAGTCCTGCCATAGCACCTCCGGAAGATCGACAACATTGTTGCGTCCGGAGTATATGTTGTAGACTACGTACAACCAGTCTTTGCTCAGGGTGTCCGTGTCACCATGCTTTCCGGACAGCCCACAGATGATGAAGTGCATCAGCACAGTCCATAGTCTAGAAACGGCTGATTTTTTGAAACCCTTGGCCTTGTAATCGCGGTTGTACGCAATGTGGTTCAAGAAAAGTTGAAATTCTTCTGCAGTGGGTTCTTGTACCTTGAAACCCTTGGGGTTTTCTTTTACACCAACAGTGTGACAACCTAAAATTTTTGTTCTTATAAAACTCAACTTTGATAAATGAAAATCAAACTTATTCAATTAAAGGTCAAACTTATTTCTTTAACAATCTTAATATAATATAGTGTGTTAAGGAGGAAAAGCCTTAGGAATCGAGAGCCTTCTGATGGACCACAAACCTTCGCAGCCGCAAACTACTTTAGAGCCGTGAAAACTTCGGACCGTAAAGGTCTGCATGCGAGGTTCACAATCGCAAATGAGGGTTCACGACCTTGAACTCTTCGGACCGTGAAGTCCTCCCTATATATATGTGTTGATCGATTTTATCCTTCACTTCTTCACTTCTGGCCATGAACTCATCCTTTCTCTCTCAAGTATCATATACCAAGAACACCATTTTCACTATTTTCATCCCTTTTCCTTTTGCATCTCCTTAGTATACCACATAGGAACTTCAAACACTCGCTAATCATCAAGATCTTCAAGTGTTCTTCCCTGATTTTGGGTCATGAACCATCCATGGGCCGTGAACCCATCAAGCCTGGCCGTGATCAACTTTCAGCCTTCCATTTTTTTTATTCTAACACTTCTTTGACTCATTTGTGCTCCGGGACTTCGTTCGTGAGTATAACATCCTTATTCCAGTCTTCAAACGAATCATCACATATGGTGAGTTCATACCCCTACAAATTACAGTTTTAAATGCTTTTAAGGGGGGGGGGGATACAAGTAAAAACACAAGGAAATCTTGTGTTATCATTTTAATAATTTCGAAATAGTTTAAGTTCTTTTCAAGCTATTTAAACTGTTATAACTATTTTAAAAAGTGTTTTCAAACTATTTAAATTGTTTTATTCTTTTATAAATTCTGAAATACATGGTTATATATACAAAGATATATAATTAAGATTCAACAGACTTAGGACTGATGTTTTCCACCTTATCTCATGTTCCTTGTCTGGTTGTGGACTAGGGTTGGAACCATCTGTCCGACTGTCCGTTCGATCTCAATTATATATGTGTTTTATATTTATAAGTGCATGAAACTTATTTAAATAAAGCTTTGCCTCTTTTTGTAAACATGTTAAGTAAAAAGTATCATTCTAAAAAGTATTTCATATGTTATATAAACTGTTAATTACTAAGATTAAGCTTTCCTAAAGAATATACTAGTAAACTATAATAGGTATAGTTTAAGGAATATTTTACTAAGTCATGAGCATCATACTAATACGATTATTTAAAGTATAATTATTGTACACTACTAGTACAAGGAAATTCATACATTTTCATAGCACAAAAGAAAATATGTATTCTTTTCGTGTCTAGTTATACAAGACTGTGAGGTACTACTTGGTTATACCCATCAGGGTACAAACTTCTAAGTCTTATAATTTATAAACAGAGTCTCCTGGAGGGAGAGCGTGAGTTTGTGTATATCTATACGGGATTGACAATCCCGCACTGCGCTGTTAGCTACAGTGGGACCGACAGGTCTACTGGTGACAAATTTCATATCTTTTTTGACGTCTACATAACATCGTGTTTAACCGGTCCAATTAGTATGGTTATATGAAACTCACAATAGTATCAACTAAGGCATTTAGGGTACGGGAATTCATAACTTCTAGTGGTTTTACTAAGCAATAATACCACACCACATAACTTTTCTAGTAACATGAATATATAGTGTGAAGGGGGCCTATAATGCTAACTTTATGATTCCTTGGTAGATACATTAGGATTATATATTAATAGGATCCGAAAGGTAGTAGGATGTGTGCTTTCTGCTTCATTTCCTATTTCTTGTTTGGTTGTGGGCTTAGAGCAGATTCATACAGTCTACTATCTATTCACCCGTATACACCAAGTAATGATGAGGGGAAACAGGTATGGGTCAGGTCATAACATACAATTACAACATACCACTTTCTAGTACAAAAACATACTTTTCGGATGGAACATTAAGTAAGTACATACATATACCACATAGTTCATACAAATGCATTAGTTTTACATTACTTCCTAAGTACAATGTAAATTTCACTTAAAAAGGACCATCAATGTGAACTCTGTAATTACTTAGTATATGCGCCAGGGTTACATACAATCTAGATTTGACTAACAGTGGAATGTGTGGACTCCGCCTCATTTCCTGTTCATTGTTTGGTTGTGGGCTTAGGGCAGAACCACACAATCGACTGTCTGTTCGATCTATATGGTATATAACTTGTATCTACTAAGTGATTGTAGAAGGAACTGTATTGGGTCACATTTTTATTACAATAGATTACATTAGGAAATATTGGATTTTTTGGAGGATCAAACTAAGGTTTTCAAGGAACAAAATGCATGCTTTCTAAAACAAAATACTTATGAACTCACCAGCTTAAATGTTGATACTCTCTTTCAAAATCACTTGTATTCTCAGGAAACTAGTAGACAGGTACACATACCGAGATTCAGAAGATGGAGCATAGTAGCTTCATGTCCTTATTTTGTTATATACTTTTGGAGTCAATCATATGTGATTCAAATACAATGTAAACCTTAAAAATTAATTCAATGGATGTTGTTGCTTATTTTACTATGATGCATGTGTTGTGATACTTAACATGAAATCATCCACCCCCGGACATTTCCGACGTTCCGGTTTGGGGGTGTGACAAATAGCCTTAAGAAATGTCGATTTGTGAATGACACAATCCTATCGCCTGTGATCTTGGTTTCCAACACATTGTCGTGTATTTTCACTCGGGTGGATGCTGTGTGAAGAAGACAAAGTGGAAGTGGAGGTTCAGGGACTTTGGTTAGAGGGGTGGAAATGGGATGGTTCGCCATGAATTCGATCATAACTCTGACAGATTCATCATAATCCATAGGATTCAGTGAGAACAGTTGGGTTGTATCCTTGAGAAAGGGTTCAGGCCAGGTAGAGGATGAAGATCCCTTGGGTGATTTCTTCTTGGCAGTTGAAGTGTTTTGAGAAAGTTTATGATAGCTTAAAGAACATGTCACACCCCCAAACCGGAACGGCGGAAACGTTCGGGGGTAGATGACGTCATATGTAGTATCACAACAATTGCATCATAGTAATCAAAGTAAACACAACCATTACATTGCATATATATAAAAAGGTATTTACATTTGTTTGATTCATATTTATATACATCAAAAGCAACAAAATAAAGACGTGACTCTATATGCTCCGTCTTCTCAAAAGTCTACTGAGGTACCTGTCTACTGAATTCCTGAGAATACAAGCAGTTTTGAAAAGAGTATCAGCATTAAGCTGGTGAGTTCATAAGCGTATTTTTGTAATGAAATTCTGTTAATGAATTAGTGAAAAATGTTTACATGTTTCCAAGAAAATCCAATATTTTCTAACATATGAGTTTGTTACAACGTTCCATAAAGTACTAGTTTGATTGCTTGTTTACCACCGGATGAATTGTATAAGACTATCTTGTATGTAAAACCCTTTTTGTATGAAAAACCCAGACTATCGCCGATATGTATAGTAGTTTCATTACTGAAAATAAAACTATGAGTTGAAATCCTTGGAATCCTCTAGTTGTATGATGAAATAGTTCTATTAATGAAAATAAACCTAAATAAGAATGAAATCCCATAAAAAAAAGGTTAGTTTATACTATTGTGATTCGTATAACAATGCTTGATGTGACCTAGTGACCTTTACGACGTTCTTCAAGTGTCGGATATATGACATTTGTCACCCAGACATGCCTGCCTAACTGTAGCTAGCAGTTCAGGTGTGGGATTGTCAGTCCCGAATAGATATATTAACAAGTCTCACGCTCTCCCTCCAGGAGACTCTGGTTATACTATGATAGGATTTAGTTCAGTACACCAAAGGGTACATCTTTGAAGTAGAGTATCACAATTCTGTATAATCTAGTTTACGTGCAGTTTTGTATTGATCTATTGTATTTGAACCCGTGTGTATACTCTATGGAGTAATAATTATACTTAATAATTATGTACTAAAGTATCGTTGTTACCCGAGAATATCATAAACTAAGTCTGTCATAGTTTATATGTTTAGGAATGTATAAGCTCTGAATTTGTAACACTGTATATTGAAACCCCAAACTATACATATTATAATTTGCATGAATATTATGTATTTGGTTCATGAATTGATATGAAAACTATGCAATTTGGCAGTAAGTCGAAAATGTCCCTTATGCTCAGCATAATACAAAATGGATAACATATCAAAATATTTTTATGAGATGTGTAAACCGTGTGACTATATCCATTGCATCAGTTTTAAGTGTTTTGAAATACTTTTGTATAAATTCACAAATCATTTGTGTTTGGATTATATTCTCCCCCTGAAAACATTAAAAATCATAAAAGTATAGGGGTATGAACTCACAGTTGGTTGCGTGAAAGTGTCGGACAATGAAACTGGAAACGAAGACACTAGGGTTGATGTACGCGGCACTTAACGGGATCCTAATATCAATTTAATACATATATGCATTTTATTAGTGACACCGTTAATTATAGTGTTGGAAAAACACTTGCTTTTGGTTTAGGAATGTTACCAAGACTCGATCGAAGTGGGAAAGTAGGTTTGCAGCCAAGATTCACGGTGTAAGGATGATTACAGCCGTGAACTGTTCTCGGCTGTGAACAGTTTACTGCCTTTGAAGGTTTACGGCCGTGAACGGTGTTCTTGAAGGAAATATGAATGTTTGAAGGGTTCACGGCCGTGAACGGATTGCAGCGCTTGAAGGTTTGAAAATTTGAAGGGTGTTCGACCGTGAAGAACAACAACATTTGAATAAAAAAGCTGGTGTTAGATGCTCCAAAATGTGTGCTAAGGTGGATGGAGTGATAAATGAAAAGAAAACTTGAGAAATCTCGGGTTTTCGGGTGGGGGTTTTTAGAGAGGGAAAGTGTGTTCGCGGCCAGAATAGTGTAAACAAGGGTAGGGGTCATGTATATATAGCGTGGAAGTATGGTCGGTGCTAGGGTCCAGCCGTGAATGGGTTTACGGCCATGAACACCAGTCAGGCCGGTTTTCGCTGGTTTTCGAAGTAACCCAGGTTTTTGCGTGATTTTGGCTCTGCCTCATATATAAAATTCAATTATATAACTTAAATGATTTTCCAAACCATAAGAATTTTGACGGAACTAAATAATTTCCACCTTTATTTAACGGAATCGACTAACATTAACGGAAAAAGATTCGGGTTGTCACATCATCCCCCCGATAGAGAGAATTTCGTCATGAAATTCAAATATAGAATACAAATCATGGACTTGGAAATAGATGAGGATACTTCTGTTTCATTTGATCTGCGTGCTCCCAAATGAATTCAGTTCCTCGCTTGGCATTCCAACGGACCTTCACTATCGGTATGCAACTTTGCTTTGTTCGCTTGACTTCCCGATCCATGATTCCGATTGGTTTTTCCACGAAATTGAGGTTCTCGTTGATCTCGATGTTAGTAAAAGGGATTACAAGGGTTTCATCGGATAAACACTTTTTAAAGTTCGACACGTGGAAGAAAGGATGAATGTTGCTAAGCTCTTGGGGTAAACGGAGTTTTTATGTTACGAGACCGATCTTAGCGAGGATCTTGAATGGTCCTATGTATCTCAGATTTAGCTTTTCACGCTTTCGAAAGCGTATCATGCCTTTCTAGGGTGAGACGTTCAATAGAATATGGTCACCACCCTAGAACTCCAAGGGTTTTCGTCTCTTATAGGCGCAGCTCTTTTGTCTATCTCTCGAAGCCTTTAGTCGTTCCCAGATTTGTATGATCTTTTCTATGGTTTCACGGATGATTTCTGGGCCAGTGAGAGAGCTATCTGGGACCTAACCTCTAGCTAACTACGTGTCACCCACCTCAACCCATCATAAAGGGGACCTGCACTTACGGGCATAGAGGGCTTCAAAAGGCGCAACCTTGATGCTAGTGTGATAACTATTATTGTAGGAGAACTTGATAGTCACACCATGAAGATGAACTATCTCTTGGATGTAGATTCATGTAAGTCTCTCCATCTTCAATGTTTCTTTCATTGGCAGGAAGTGGGCAGATTTAGTCAATTGATCGACAATTACCCAGATGGCGTCGTACCCACTCATAGACTTGGGCAACTTGGTTATGAAATCCATCGTAATCCTTTCCCACTTCCACTCAGGTATTTCTGGCTGTTGAAGTAGACCTGAAGGGTTTTGATATTCCACTTTCACCTTGGCGCAAGTTAGGCACTTGCCCACGAAAGTAGCGATCTCTGCTTTCATGTTTGGACAGAGTTTTTTGAGATCCAAATATATCTTATCCGAACCTGGATAAACGGAGTATCTATTCATGTGAGCTTCGTTCATGACAACCTCCCTGTGACCGCTGAACTTTGGGGTGCAGACCCGGCTCATGAAATAGTAAACTCCGTCTCCTCTGATCTCCAAGTTCTTTTCCATTCTCCTCAAGGCTTCATCTGACATGTTCTCTGGTTTTAAGGCTTCCAGCTGAGCCTCTTTGATTTGAGCAGACAAATGGGAATGGATGGTCATTGTCAGTGCCTTCACTCTACGACCTGAATAATTTTTCCGGTTGAGGGAATCCACTACCACATTGGCTTTGCCAGGATGATAGCGTATTTCACACTCATAATCATTGAGTAGCTCTACCCATCGCCATTGTCTCATGTTCAACTCTTTCTGATCGAAGATATGCTGTAGGCTCTTATGGTCGGTGAAGACAGTACACTTGGTTCCGTATAGATAATGTCTCCAAATCTTTAATGCGAAGACTACTTCTCCCAAATCTAGATCGTGAGTTGTATAATTGACTTCGTGTGCTTTTAGCTGTCTCGAGGCATAAGTAATAACCTTTCCTGACTGCATGAGCACACAGTCTATGCCCTGATTGGATGCATCGCAGAAGACCACGAAGTCCTTCGTCCGCTCAGGCAGAGATAAGATAGGTGCGCTGCATAGGGCCTGCTTCAATGTTTGGAACGCAATGTCTTGCTTTTCTCCCCAACTAAAGGGTACACCTTTCTGAGTCAGGGTGGTTAAAGGCTTAGTAATCCTTGAGATTTTTTTGGAAAAACCTGTGATAGCAGCCAGCGAGACCCAAGAATTGACGGATTTCTATGGGTGTCTTCGGTGCTGACCAATTCTCAATCGCCTTGATTTTGGAAGGGTCCACGTGTATGCCTTCCTCACTAACCACGTGACAAAGGAAAATTACTTTTATGATCTAGAATTCGCCCTTTGAAAATTTTGCATAAAGTTTCGCCACCCTTAGAGTTTTTAGCACTAGCCTTAAGTGCTGTCTATGATCTTCCTCACTCCGAGAGTAGACAAGTATATCATCAATGAACACTATTAAAAACTTGTCTAGGAAAGGGCGACACACCCGATTCATTAGACCCATAAATACCGCCGGTGCGTTGGTTAGACCAAAGGGCATCACTACAAACTCATAGTGGCCATACCGAGTCTGAAATGCTGTCTTAGGAACATCACACTCCTTGCAGTTGATCGAAGAGGTCATCGATTCGGGGAAGAGGATAACGATTCTTGATGGTGAGCTTGTTTAGTTCACGATAATCTATACACATCCGAAAGGATCCATCATTCTTTTTCACAAATAAGACCGAGGCTCCCCAGGGTGAGGAACTCGGTCTGATGAATCCCTTTTTGAGCAGCTCATTGAGTTGGCTGGATAACTCTTGCATTTCTGCCGACGCTAGATGATATGGGGATTTAGATACGGGGGTGACTCTGAGGATTAAGTCAATTCGGAACTCGACTTGGCGCTTGGGAGGGATTCCGGGAAGATCTTCAGGAAAGACATTAGGAAAATTGCAGACTTCGTGGATGCTCTCGAGGTTTTTAACTTCCTGCTTCTCATTAACGACATGGGCTAAGAATGCATGACACTCCTTTCGCAGATATTTCTGGGCTTTGATGCATGAAATGATACGAAGGTTTGAGCTGAGTTTATCACCATAGATAATAAGAGTTTCGCCAGAGGGCAGATTGAAGAGAATGGTTTTTTCATAACAAAGGATATCAGCATGATTAGGGCTCAACCAATCCATTCCGATGATGACGTCGAAGATTTTTATGGAAACTAGCATAAGGTCGATTGGAAAGGAATGGTCGTTTAGGGTAAGGGTGCAACCGATGAATACGTCATTAGTGCTCTCTTTCATTCCGTTACCCATCTTGACGGTAAATGTTTCGGTTAAAGGTTGGGTTTTATGCTTGAGTATATGATTAAATGCATGACTAACAAAACTTCTCTCTGCACCAGAATCAAAAAGAATGCATGAATAAGAGTTGTCAAGGAGGAATGT
The DNA here is from genome assembly GCF_002870075.4 of Lactuca sativa. Classification (NCBI taxonomy): domain Eukaryota; kingdom Viridiplantae; phylum Streptophyta; class Magnoliopsida; order Asterales; family Asteraceae; genus Lactuca; species Lactuca sativa. The sequence continues at coordinate 222,633,780 of NC_056625.2, forward strand.
ACCTGTTACTACAGGCAGATTGAGGCGAATGGCTTTTTCATAACAAAGGATAATGAGTTCGGAAGGATGTTTTGGGAACATCATCCTCTAACACTCGTACCTGGTGATAGCTGGATCTCAGATCAATCTTTGAAAAGTAATTCTCCCCTTGCAGTTGGTTGAACAAGTCGTCTATACGAGGTAGAGGGTATTGGTTCTTGACAGTAAGCTTGTTTAGTTCTCTGTAGTCGATGCACATACGGAACGATCCGTCTTTCCTTTTTGCGAACAAGACCGGTGATCCCCAGGGTGAGAAGCTTGGTCTAATAAAGCCCTTGCTAAGCAGTTCGTTCAGTTGACCGGATAAATCCTTCATCTCAGCTGGTGCTAGATGATAGGGCGATTTAGCTACTGGGGTAGCCCCTGGAACTAAGTCGATTCTGAACTCGACTTGACGTTGTGGTGGTAATCCTAGTAGTTCTTCTTGAAAGATGTCGGGAAAGTCGCGTACTTCTAAGATGTTCTTTATGTCTTTCGTCTCTTGGCTCGTATTCACTACATGAGCAAGGAATGCATGACATTCCTTTCGTAAGTACTTCTGGGCTTGTATACTTAAGATGATACGAAGGTTCGTGTCGGGTTTTTCTGTCACAACTGGAAATTTTGTGTCATGTAATCTATACACTCAAGTTAATGTGAATCAAAAACTTAAGAGCATGTGTGACACCTACTATTATGACATCAAAAACTTCAATCAAATACATCATACAAGTGCTACAAATAGTCATCAAACAATTGGAAACCCTAGAAGTTCTTGTTTAGGTCCACTTTGGACTAGGACTTCCTTATTGGGCCCAAATGGACCAATAAGCTTCCAATTTGACTATCATGGGCTTAGAACCCTAATTTGGCTCTAATTGGACCCACAATCATTTATTTTAACATTTTGGGCCATATTGGGCCTAGAATGAAATAAATTAAAAGCTTTGATCCATGAATAACCTAAAATAGTCCAACAAAATGTAAAAATCATGTTATATCTCTTTTAGGTTAAAACTCACCCAAACAAACTCTAATATTAGGCTTAGAGGCAAAAAGCCCAAATTTTTCCTTTTCCCTTCAAAACTCTCGGCCCAAGGCCCAAACCCAAGGAGAGATGAAGAGAGTTGACTTGCAATTGACACCTCATTATTGTCTTTTGGATATCCATGCAACTTATTCCATATCTCCATGCATATCACCTCAAGGGTCTATTTCTCCCTCTCTCTCCCTCACTCTCGGCCATTGCAAACACACACACACCTCACAAACTCTCTCAAGAATACTTCCTCCCTCTCCACTCAAAGATCTCGAAATTTAGGAAGCTTTCAAGAGTATATTTCCACAAATTCTTCATCTAAGGTAAGATTATGCTTGGATCTATGACTTAGATTCTTTTTGTCATCAAAATCTTTTCCTAATTCATGCCAAAATTGTGATCTTACATCCTAGAAGCACATCAAACTCGAGATCTTCAAGAAAAGGGTGCTAAGGCCAAAAATCACCAAGTTTTCTTCCATCTTTTCTTCAAAAACCGAAATCACACCCTAAGGTGAGCTTCATACCCCCTATTTTCTGTTTTTATGAGTTTTGTGGGGGGGGGGGGGGGAATACAAGTGAAAGTGTAGATCTATATGTGTTTTGTATGCCTTGTCTGATTCTATGCTTATGTGGGTGTTTTTGTGTGTTTATAATGTTGGATCTAGCCATAAACCCCTAAAAATCGAGATATACTTTATGTTAAATGATACTAGCATCAAATATATTTCTACATACAAAGTGTTCCAAGAAAATAGCCAAATGGCTTAATAACATTTTATTTGGGCTAAAAACTCAATTTTTGGACATAAAATGTTAAAAATATAAAGTTAAAGGGCCCAAAATGACATATCACGAATTCTGATGGATGAGGAGTGTGAAAACAGTTTCAATAAAATATTTTCTGGAAATATACTCAATTGGAGGATTAAAAATATAAATTTCAAGCTTAATGGGCTAAAAATGACAATTTCGGCCCAATAGGGCCCATTATGCGAAATTTTCTGTTTTGGAGGGCCAAAACTGTGTTTTTCTGTAAAACAGTGGACTACTAGTGTTCCAAGTACTTTTCAAAGGTTTAAAATGCTTTGCAAATTTAAAAAGGACCAAAGTTGCAAAAAATTTCCAATTTGGGCCAAAATTGTAAAAACTGCGAAAAAGAGGGGTTATAACCGAGAAAACTGCATTTTCAGGGACTTAAACTGTTTTCAATGAAAAATATGCTGAAAAATATTAATTTCAATAATTTTTGGTGTTAAAATGTCTAGAAAAATGATTTAAGGACCAAACCGGAAAGTTATTTAATTAGAGGGTTGAAAAAGTAAATTTTACAAACAATGAGGGGCTGAAAACAGAAAACTTTCAAGGCTAATTCAATACACGCAATTTGATCAAATATTGGCACCGCGACTACCGACAAAATACAATACACAATAATACCAAAAATCGTTGATAAACGAATTGGTTCGGTCTCGAACCAATAAAAATCCGAAACTACTAATGCGACGATACCTCGATTCATACAAGTAACATTTGGGGAATTCAATACACACGTGAGAGTGCACAGACGTCTACGCACCATCTTTGGGCCCCAAAGTGTAAAATCTTGTTTGTTGGGTCTAGCTAGCCCAATGACCTGATCTTAAGGCCCGAAGACTTCTACCTTACGAGTTGTTGGGTCTTACATGATCTAACACCGCGTAAAAGGACTTTCAATGGCTTTTATACTATTGGTCCCCAAGGGTCCTATGGTATTGCTAGTAAAGTCGGTATTTCATGCGAGGCGGGTCAAGGGCCCCTCGTACCTTTTTTTATCCCCAACCGGTTTATGGAGTCATCGAGGTCTTTGTGTCCTCTTTCTCTTTGGATGTGGGATTACTCGAAGTCAGGGCGGTTGGATAACGTGATTAGTACGGACGACGCCTACGGGATCGTTAGTATAGTTATAAACTGGTTGTTTGTGTAACGCTTGTTTATAGCAATTAATCATGCGCAAAAATAATCCGACGTCACCTGGAATTAATGACTTCACACGCTACAATGGTTTTATTTTAACTTCATGGAATTCAAAGAATTAGAAAAACATCGGGTTTTCCTAGGGTTTTTCAATACATACAGTTTCAAAATGTACACAATTTTGATGAACATTTTTTTAACTATAGAAACAAACAAGCATACTTATGGATCTTCACAAATGTTTTCAAAAGCTCTTTTCAGAAAATATCGGATTTTCTGGTGGTTTTCAAAACGATACAAAACATTGCTTTTCAAACACCGCTTATGAACTCACCAACATTTCACATGTTGACGTTTTTCAAAATACTTGTATTCTCAGGTAACCAGTGAATCAAAGGAAAATGTACTCAGTGATGGCTTGCAGTTTACTTATTAACGAATCAAACAATTTATTTTTGGGAATGTAATGTTTAAACAATGTACTTCATGTAAACTTTATCGGTTGTACTATATTAATGCATGGTGACGAATATTGTTATGTTTCATATATACTCAATGTTATGATATTCAATTAAGTCATGACAGCCCTCGGACGTTTTCGCCGTCTGGTTCGGGGGTGTGACATTTTCGCCATAGATAACTAGGGTTTCGCTAGACGATAGATTAAGACGAACGACCTTCTCATAACACATGATGTCAGCACAATGAAGACTCAACCAATCCATGCCAATAATGACGTCGAAATTTTTAATTGAGACAGGCATGAGGTCAATTGGAAATGAATGGTTATCTAGAGATAGAGTACATCCTATGTATATAAAGCTAGTGCTCTCAGTCTTTCCGTTAGCCATTTCTACAATGAACGGTTCTTTCAGTGCACATGATTTTTGTTTAAGTAAGTGTGCACATTTTGGTTCACAAAACTCCTCTTTGCTCCGCTATCAAACAATATGCATGCATAAGAGTTATTGAGGAGAAACATACCAGTGACCACTGTAGGGTCTGCTATCGCTTCCTCGTGGCCTATCGTAAAAACCCTTCCTACTATCGCCAGCGTTCCCTGCCTTTGGGCAGTTCCTCTTGTAGTGACCCACCTCGCCACATCCATAGCAAGCCTGGCCCACTCCAACACCGGGGACTTGGATGATTGGCCTAGCCGGAGACTTGTAGAAACGGGCAGTGTGCCCCTTCCTATTGCAGTTAGCGCAATGCAATTTCCGACATGGTTCGTTGTGGTGGAAGCTGCACTTGTTGCACTTTGGCAAGCTTCCCGCATACTGTTTCATCGGTATAGTGGCAGTAGGTGCTATCGCGGCATGAACAGCCACGACCTACTGCTTCTTGGTAGAGTTCAACTCCACATTGCCTTTCTTCTTATCCCATAATTTCCTCTTGTTGTCAGTGGCTGTTGATGATTCTGGGATGGCAAGGGTTGTTGTCATTGTTGGGGTGCGGACTCCGTGATCGATGAGTCGTTGTGCCAATCGCTTGGCACGGTTGAAGGTAGTGGGTTTTGAAGCTAAGACATCCCCCTGGAATGGAGGCACCAGTCCCCAAATATACCTCTCGAACTTCTTTCCCTCAGTAGGGACCATTCTCGGACATAGAGCCACAAGATCGCTGAACCTGGCGGTATAGGCTACTATGTCGGAGCCCTTCATGGTTAGGCTCCAGAGTTCTTGTTCAAGTTTCTGAACCTTGCCCCTTGGGAAGTATTCCTCAATCATAAGCTCCTTTAGAGCTTCCCAACCCATTGCATTAGCCACTATCAAGGTAAGTGACTTGACATGGCTATTCCACCATGTCAGGGCTTTGTCCGAGAAGGTGCATGCAACAAATTTTACTTTGCTTCCTTCCGGACAAGAGCAGATCTTGCAGATTGACTCAATCCTTTCGAACCATTGCAAGAGGGCAGTGATCCCACCACTGCCATTGAAGGATCTGGGTTTGCAGTTGGTGAAGTCCTTATATGAACACTCTCTAGAGCGCACTGGAACATCACTTTGAGTAGAATGTATAGCTGTTCCACTCCCGCTAGTACCACTAGCGCTGGATTTACCTAAGGTTGCCGTAACAGCCGAAACCACTTCAACTTGGAGAGCTGCAGGATCGTATTATGGAAGATGTGGTGGTTGAGTTTGAGTTATTAGAGGGTTGCGTCTCATTGATCGACGTGGAGGCATCTTACAACTAAAAGTTTACAAAGATGAAGATGATAGTAAGAATAATGAGAGTGATCCATGAACTAACTCGCCATAGTTCAACAAATACATGAGAGTATGATTGTATAGGAGATCTAACAATAGAAGGATGAAAGCATTTGGATAAATATTTCCCATGAGTTTAGATGTCTTTCAATATCATTGGCATTAAAGATGTAACAAGTTCGGGAAAAATGACCTTGGATTAGGTCTTATATCAAACCAGAAATGAGAAAATTTTGACAGCACTAAGCCTAACAGACTGAAAGTTCTCAGTCTTAACATAAGTAGGAAGTTAGTACTAGAGTCTATACATAGACCTAAATATATCCAAAAGACCGAGTAGAGTAGACTCTACTCACGAAGGGAGTTGTTCTGATTGGTACTTGATTCAGCCCTGGCTTCAGCCAGCTGCTGTTTCATTTCCCATACGTGCCTTTGCAGTGTCACCTGGTTCTGACAAAGATCCCTTGTTTCAGATCGACAAGAATTCAGCTCCACATGTAGGGCGTCAGTGCGAGACCTTTCAAAGTCTTGGTCATCAGTCAGATGAAGAAGACGAACTGTGTTGACTCCGGAGCTAGCATGGATCTCCATGACTTGGTCGAAGTTCGCTCTTCCATGCTCAACATTGCGAGCAACACATCGCACCAAGATAGGAAGGACTCTGTCTGCTGAGCCTCCCTCATTCAAGTTAAATTAGATATGTTCTCCATTGTAGGGTTGTGGTTGTCCCTAATCGTGGCTCCACCTGCCCAAGTTCACCGACCACAGAGGCGTCGGTCCTTGAAAATCCGGACGAGGGTTAGGATTTTCAGCAACTTGGGGTGGATTTTAGACCTCTGGTTCTAAGTCCGAGTCTTCTTGGACTTCCTCCTCGTTCTCTTCATCAGAACTTTCTTCGGGGTCTTCTTCTGCTAGGACCACCGGGTTCTCATTTTCGGGTTCAGCTTCGAGCCATCCTCCGACTCCTTGATCGGGAAAGTACGGGTCGCCAGGGAGATGGAATCCTGCCATGTTATCAAAGTGAGAAAATGGATGTAAGAAACATATAATAAACGTACTACTTAAGATAATTATAAGATGATCCTTACCAGTTACTTCAATACTTGCGTAGTTCATACTAGTCATATGTAACCGAGATAGAATAGACCTTCGAATAAGTGACCCTAACTCTAAGTCCACAACCAAACAAGGAACAAGAAGTAAAGCAAAGATCAAAGATTCTAAGTCTATGACACCCTAGTCACAGATAACCTTAGTGTATCCACTCAACAACTATTAACCTACTAATAAAGACCTTTTAGTTCTCAAATAAGTAATTATAGCATCACAAAATACTCCTATAGTATTTTAAGTTTATGTTATGTTCTAAAGTTTTCATTGTAGTAGTGTTGGTAAGTTTTTAGACTTGCTACAACACCACAACCATTCCTAGGCACATGCTGATCACTTCTTGGAAAGATATAGTTGATCAGGCTATATCACTCTCAGATCTGATCATATGTCCCTAAGCCTACTTATGTTGTCCAACAACCACAATACTTTTGTTCTATTCTAGTATGACACTGATCCTAGTATGAATGCATGTATGTATACTTTAATTTAATATTTTATTATTTAAAAAGTATAAACTCTTGGTCAGAGTATTTTAATCCCAATGTGTTTATAGTTGTATATCTTTTATGGGTTGATATACTCAATTCACTATAAACAAAGCTCTGATATCAATCTGTCACACCCCCAAACCAGAACGGCAGAAACGTTTGGGGGCGGACGACGTCATGTTCAGTATCATAACAATGCATAATAGTAAAACAAGCAACAACATCATCCATTGCATTAATAGTATAATTTATACATGTGTGTTCTGAATGTATTTGTAAGACACCAAAAATATATATATATATATATATATATATATATATATATATATATATATATATATATATATATATATATCAAAATTAAAGACGAGTCTTGAAAGTGCTACGTCTTCTCAAAACCTGACCATCTGTACCTATCTATTAGTGACCTGAGAATACAAGTTATTTTGAAAGAGTAGATCAAAATTTAAGCTGGTGAGTTCATAAGTATTTTAGTGTCAAATGTTTGCATTAGTTTGATGAAAATGTTTGTAAATGTTTGTATACTTCCTAGAAAATCCTGTATCTTCTACTAAAATGGAAAGTAGTCTTCTAACAAGACCCAACTATTCTGTATGTTTGTTCTTTTGTAAAAGTGAGTGTTTTTCCCAAGTATGACTATCATTACTAGAAAATAGTTTACATTACCTTTTATGTGAGAAGTGATGGGTTGTGAGCATTCTAACACCCCTAAGTGTACATGCAACCCTAGAAAACCTTGGATCTATGTTTGTCTAAAATATATGCAAAATATGTTTTCCAAGGTTCATAATCCTATCTAGCATACAGGGGAACTTTTAATATAAAAGATGGCTAAAATTACAGATCTTATAGTTGATTTGATTCCTTGAAAACCTTAAGAGACTAGCACCCCAAGCGTGATGCCTCAAATGTTTCACACAACACCAAATGCTTGGAATAACTTTGAGAGAATATGTAACACTTGTAAAATCGGCCTAGCCCTCTTCTTTTCTTAGTGTAGCCGATTTTGTATGACAAAATGTTCTTTATATAGTGTGTCACATCTAGGGTTACACCATGTAAACCCTAATGTGACATGACTCTTCATTTCCATGACCCATGAGTTTGTAACTCCCATGGAGCATCCTATGGGTTTAACCCAACTTGATAATCCATGGAGCCTTTAGCCCACTATACAAGTTATTGATGATTTACATAATCAACCCATATATTTAATTAGTCATCTTTTGATCACTTAATTAATTCCAAATTAATTCTTGATCAATACTAATTAAATAATACTATTAATATATTAGAACTTATAATATATTAATAAACCATAAGTGTTATTTCTCTCATTTAGTCTATCCAAATGCATGATGCCATGCAACCCGAATGGACCATGCCGGGTCGGGTCAGGTACATACCAAATATAGTTATGGACCCAGACACCTTATCCAACAAGAAGATCACTATATGAATGCAATGGGAAAATAAAGATGTACAATAGTATTGTATATAGTAACTACTGAAGTGTTAACTACCTTAAAACCAATTTGTTTAATTAAGGTAAAATGTGATGAGGTTATAACCATGTTTGATTGACTAGTATAAAACACGACGCTCCAAAGACATCGAAATGGTATGGCATTTGTCACCCGTAGACCTACAGGTCCCACTGTAGCTAGCAGCAAGGTGTAGAATGGTCAATCCCATATAGATCTTTACAAAAACTCACGCTCTCCCTCCAGGAGACTCTGGTTACAAAACGTGACAAAACAATATATTATCATGCCATGAAGTAGTGGCTCACATTAATGTTACCTTGTTCTTATATTAGTATGTATGTTCCTCCATGCTCTAGTGTATAGTATGTTCGTTCTTTTCTTGTTATAGTATGTTCCTTCTTGTTCTAGTATTAGTATGTTCCTTCTTGTTCTAGTTTTAGTATGTTCCTTCTTGTTCTAGTTATATTAGGCTTGAACTGACTCATGTATGAACTGAATCTTGTAAGTTTCATTGTTCTAGAAATAGTAAGTAGTAAACGTCTAAAATATACCTATTATAGATTACTAGTTTGATTGTTTGACTATTACTGATGTATAGAAAAGACTCAATTACTTACCAAGCAACTAAGTTAAGTATAATCCATAAAAATAGGTTTAATATTCACATATCTATTCAATAAGTATAACTATGATTTAACTGACATTCAGACTAGTGATCCTACCCTGTGCCCACAACCAAACAAGGAATAGGAGTCAAGGTATCTAGCAGTAGTCTTAAGTCCATTAAAGCATACTTATACGTAAATATATAGATGAATATGATTTGATATAAAAGAAGTTTATAAAAGCTTTAAAAGAGTTTTCAACAAGTTTGAGTATAAGAAATCCTTTTGAATGTTGTTTTCACATGTAAATGATTAACACAATAACATTGTGTTATACTTGTATTCCCCCCTAAAATCATTTAAAAGTATTTAAAAGCATAATTGTAGGGGTATGAACTCACCTGTAGTGAGTGATTCAAATGAAAGATCGATATAGGATGCTAAGTATGCCAAGTGAAGTCTCGAGCACAAACGGATCCTATTAAGCATATAATGACACATATACATATAAAATTAGTGTATATAACAACTAATCATGTAAGGGAACAACCTTAGGTACTAGGAAACACTTGCAATGAAGTGTTACAATCACATATGATTGTATGAAAGGAGTTCACAGCAACACAAGGAAGTGTTCACGGCCAAGAACACTTGAAGTGTTTACGACCACCATGATCCTATGAAGGGTTCACGGCCGTGAACTCTTGAAGAATCATGCTTAAAGGTTGTTTTTTCATGGGGATTCAAGAGCTTCTAATGGATAACAAGTATATGGAAAGGATACTTACTTAATGGAAGCCTTGAAGGTGTTTACGGCCCAAGAACAAGTGTCTGTTCTTGGTGAAATGATGAAGACTTGAAGATCTTGAAGAAAAAGTGATGAATTCAAGGATGTGATTCATAGGATTCACATGATAAAGAAGATTAACTAGTAAAAGGGATGAATCACTTACGTTTTGAAGAGAAATGATGATTTCCCTTGATGATACTTGAGAGAGTTTGAGTGTTCTTGGATGGAAGATGCGAGAAATGAAGAAAAGTGAAGGAAATCTTCATGTGTAGAAAGGGGTTCACGACCAAACATGGGTTCACGGCCGTGAACCTGGTTTGGGCCGTGAACATCCCTTGATGAATGTTCTTGGCTCTAATTGAAATTCATAGATTCATTACTCACACTTCATAGTATTAAGTCTTAAATGTACAAGGCTTAAAAACTCATAGAATAACTCTTAGCAAGGCTAAATGGTAACATATACTAGTTTGATGTTACAAGATAGAAATTTTGGGTTGTCACACTAGCTGTATAGGTTGCAATGTTGGAACCCTTCATTTTCAGGTTCCAAAGCTCGTGCTCCAACTTCTGCGTTTCTCCTCTTGGGCAGTACTCAATAAGCATAAGTTCCTTTAAACTTCAGCATTTCGCCTCTTGGCCTCAGAACAAGCACAAATCTCGAAAATTGATTCGATCTTCTTGAACCACCGGGTTAGGGCAATGACTCCTCCATTGTCATCGAAGGATTTGGGCTTCGCATTCATGAAGTCTTTGTAGGAACACTCCTTCTGGTGTCCCTGACCTCCATCAATGTTAAGGGAATGGGTACCACTTCCCGATCCGCTAGAGCCACCAGAATTAATCCGCGACATCGCAGAAGCCACAACGGCTGTAACTACTGCCTGGAACATGGCATGATTGAACCGAGGAGGTGGTGGTTGAGGATTTGTCAAAGGGTTGTTGCTATTGCTGTTGGGTCTCTTCCTGGGAGGCATCTTTCTCTAAAAGATACAAGGGGAAAAATGATGATAAGCCTTTTATACTGATCAGAAATTGGATATTTTCGAGCAAGATATATCTAAATCCTACAGCGGTAATAGAGATCTACAATAAAAGTTTACTAACATAAACAAGAAATTGCAGATCTTTTGTTTATAAGGATTATTACTACTAGTGATAACTCTGTGAAGTATTATGGAACCATAAAATACTCCTATAGTATTTTAACTATGTGCTTCATTTGTATATGATTTGGTGAGTTTTAGACTTATCGCAACACTACAGTCCCAAACACATGTTGGTCATATCTCGGACAAATATAGTTGATCAGGTTATATGGGCCCCTCGTATGACTACATAACTATTCAGGTTTAACCGCAGTGTCCAACTCGCCCTAAATACTTTTATGTAGTTCTTACTATGTTAGCTTCTTGTACATATGTATACTTGTATACTTTTGTTAAATACTTAAATTCTTAATGTATACTTTTAGTTTCAGAGCGCTTCGACCCTTTATTGTGTATAGTTGTATACCATGTAAGGTTAGGTATACTTAGTTCATTATAAACAATAGCTCTGATACCAATCTGTCACACCCCCAAACTGGAACATCGGAAATGTTCGGGGGTGGATGATGTCATATGTAGTATCACAACAATTGCATCATAGTAATCGAAGTAAACACAACCATTACATTGAATACATATAAAAAGGTATTTACATTTGTTTGATTCATATTTATATACATCAAACGCAAAAAAATAAAGACGTGACTCTATATGCTTCGTCTTCTCAAAAGTCTACTGAGGTACCTGTCTACTGAATTCCTAAGAATACAAGCGATTTTGAAAAGAGTATCAGCATTAAGCTGGTGAGTTCATAAGCGTATTTTTGTAATGAAATTCTGTTAATGAATTAGTGAAAAATGTTTACATGTTTCCAAGAAAATCCAATATTTTCTGACATATGAGTTTGTTACAACGTTCCATAAAGTACTAGTTTGATTGCCTGTTTACCACCGGATGAATTGTATAAGACTATCTCTTATGTAAAACCCTTTTTGTATGAAAAACCCAGACTATCGCCGATATGTATAGTAGTTTCATTACCGAAAATAAAACTATGAGTTGAAATCCTTGGAATCCTCTAGTTGTATGATGAAATAGTTCTATTAATGAATATAAACATAAAGAAGAATGAAATCCTGTAAACAAAAAGGTTAGTTTATACTATTATGAGTCGTATAACCATGCTTGATGTGACCTAGTGATCTTTACGACGTTCTTCAAGTGTCGGATATATGACATTTGTCACCCCAGGCATGCCTGCCTAACTGTAGCTAGCAGTTTAGGTGTGGGATTGTCAGTCCCAAATAGATCTATTCACAAATCTCACGCTCTCCCTCCAGGAGACTCTGGTTATACTATGATAGGATTTAGTTAAGTACACCAAAGGGTACCATTTTGAAGCAGAGTCTCACAATTCTGTATAATCTAGTTTACGTGCAGTTCTTTATTGATGTATTGTATTTGAACACGTGTGTATACTTTATGGAGTAATAATTATACTTAATAATTATGTACTAAAGTATCGTTGTTACCCGAGAATATCATAAACTAAGTCTGTTATAGTTTATATGTTTAGCAATGTATAAGCTCTGAATTTGTAACACTGTATATTGAAACCCCAAACTATACCTATTATAGTTTGCATGAATATTATGTATTTGGTTCATGAATTGATATGAAAACTATGCAATTTGGCAGTAAGTCGAAAATGTCCCTTATGCTCAGCATAATACAAAAGGGACAAAATATCAAAATATTTTTATGAGATGTGGAAACCATGTGACTATATCCATTGCATCAGTTTTACGTGTTTTGAAATCCTTTTGTATAAATTCACAAATCATTTGTGTTTGGCTTGTATTCTCCCCCTGAAAGCATTAAAAATCATAAAAGTATAGGGGTATGAACTCACAGCTGGTTGCGTGAAAGTGTCAGACAATGAAACTGGAAACGAAGATCCTCGGGTTGATGTACGCGACACTTTATGGGATCCTAATAACAATTTAAGACATATATGCATTTTATTAGCGACACCATTAATTATAGTGTTGGAAAAACACTTGCTTTTGGTTTAGTAATGTTACCGAGACTCGATCGATGTGGGAAAGTAGGTTTGCAGCCAAGATTCACGGTGTAGGGATGATTACGTCCATGAACTGTTCACGGCCTTGAACTATTCTTGGCCGTGAACAGATTACTGCCTTTGAAGGGTTTACGACCGTGAACAATATTTTTGAAGGAAATATGAATCTTTGAAGGGTTCACGGCTGTAACAACCCCAAATTCATATCCCTAAATGTAACCCTTTTTGCGACTCGTTCCGATCATCTAATCGCCGTTTCCGATTTCGTTTCCAATTTCGACATTTTATTAAGTCAGTATTGAATATTTTATTTTATGACTTAATGAGTGCCCAAATACCCTTAGAATTCATTTTAACGCCTCGTATTAGTGATCGGAACATGATTAAAAACAACCATATCGGGTTACGGCAAATTGGCCGGGTGCGACCAAAAGCCCCATCTAACGCCGGTGTCGGGTAAAATTTTACCGTTTCCCGAACTTGGACACTATTTAAAGTGATCCAAGTCTTCATTTTTAAGCTTTTTCTTCATTCTACAACTATCACTTCAACCTCTCTCCTCAAACTAGATTTAAAGGTCCAAATCTCAAGTTTAAGGCTTCAAATCTTCAAGGTACCTTCCTATACTCATTGTGTATCATATTGGACCTTCAAATTCGAGATTTAATCATGATTTAGAGCCTTGTATATGAGTTTATGGTCCTGGAAGGTGCTTAGGCCGTAAACCCATATTTAAAGGGTTTTTAAGCCCTTAAACCCTTCTATGACTCAATCAAGACCTAGATATGACTTTTAGAATATTGGTAATGGAATTAGAACACTTTAAACATGAATTTTGAGGGATTTGTATGAGTTTACGGCCAAGGCATGTTCTTGGGCCGTAAACTCCTCAAACATGGGTGTAAACTCATTTCCAATGTGTTAGAAAGCCATCCAACACCACCAAAAGCCTTAGAATAAATCATAGATCCAACCAAAAATAGTTTGGGAACCATAAACACATCAAACATCCTCTTAATAAGAGTTTACGGCCACAGATCATACTCTTAGGCCGTAAACTCCTAAATGTGAGTTAAATGGTGCCCTAAATTCATAACAAGGCTTGGAAAATTAACTAGAATCACATGTGATTGTTCCTTGTGCCCCAAAATAATTATTCTTGACCATAGGAGAGTTTACGGCCGTAAACTCCAAGTTTACATCCGTGAACTCCCTTAAACATGGTATGAGTCCCCTTAAATTAATCTAAGGCATTTTAGAAGTCCATTCCAACATTTCCCAAGTCCAATCAAGCCATTAGACACTCAAAATCACACCAACATGAGTTCACGGCCGTGAACTCATGTATGTATGTGTTTTATGGTTTTAAACTCCCTAAAATGTTTACTCTTGGGGAGTAAACTCAAATCCCAAGTCCCTAGTACCATTTCACTTCCGTAGACGCCACCCGGGTCCTTCCAAACACTCAAAATGGGGTGTTTCCGCAACTAGAAGTGTATGTCCTTAGCAAATAAATTAATCAAGTCCTAATTAAATACAAATATGTATCATTTCATAATCCATAGGAATCTTGTGTGTTCGAGAACCCAGAACTGACGTTTAGGATCCAATCTGATGCGTTTCTCAACCGGTGAGTTCATACCCCTACCCTTTTTCATGTGTTTTTCAAATGGTTTTCAACGTTTTCAGGGGGGAATACAAGAAAAAGTACAAGAAATCTTGTACTTAAACGCATTTTCATTTCAAATGTTTTATTTCATGTATGATTTTAATAATGAAAATTGTGATAACTAATGGTTCGAATTGCAGGTTAAACAGTTAGACTAAAGCAAGATTTCTTTAAAAAGTGTTTTGATCAATATTACTTTTTGTAAAAGAAATCATACTAATCATAACTAAGATTAATACTAAACGAATGCGAATACGAATATAACTAATAGGATAGAACGAATACGAATATAACTATTAGGTTAGTACGAATACGAATGCGAATACGAATTAACTAATAGGATAGAACGAATACGAATATAACTATTAGGTTAGTACGAATACGAATAGAAATAGGAATACGAATGCGAATTAACGCCTTTGGATGACACCAAGACTTCGAACATACAGCTAGTGTACCCCTAGAGTGTCACCAGAGTTTCGAATTAAATACGAAAATACGCCTCTGGACCTCTACTGAGTTTCGAATATATCCGCCTCAAAATGTCGATAGAGCTTCGATTATACGACTAATGTACTCTTTTAGAACTCAACATAACTTCAAAAATACCGTAATGTACGCTTCTGTGTGATTCCAAAACTATAAGGAAAATATGGGATTTTCCTGGAATGACATAACCAACCATTTTCGAAATTGTAACAAAGGAAACTCGATCTTTTCAAAACTAAATCGCTCATGAACTCACCAGCTTTATGCTGATTTTCAAACCGCTTGTATTCTCAGGTCAGCATTAGATAGGTACACCGCCACCTTTTGGAGAAGACGGAGCGTTCCGAAGACTCGTCTTTACTTTTGTTCATATTACATATGTAAAACACTTGTACAACTTTACTTTCAAACAGATGTAAACAATATTATGTAATGTAATGTTTTGTGATTACTGCTTTACTATGTGCATTGGATTTGATACTCAACGTGGAGTCAACCCCGAAAATGTTTCCGCCTTTGGTTTTCGGGGTGTGACAGATTGGTATCAGAGCCCTTGTTTATAGTGAACTAGTATACCAAAGCTTACATGGTATAAGAATATAAACATTAAAAGGGCCTAAGTGCTCTGAACTAAAAGTATACTCTACGAATATAAGTATTTTCTAAAGTATACAAGTATACCGACCGTTGAAATCCGTAACTACAAGTAGAATAAAATATAAGTAAATGGGTGTTGTACGCTGCGGTTAAACCTGGGCAGTTATGTAGTCGTGTCTAGGATCAATATAGCCTGGCCAATTATATTCATTCGAGACACGGACAACATGTGCTTGGGAGTGACTGTGGTACGCAGCATACCTAAAACTTACCTAATATCCCAAACAATGAGTCGTCGCTGCAGCGAACCATGAAATACTATGGGAGTATTTCTCGAACCGATCCTTTGTAGAAATCCTTGTATACGTGTTGTTCCTTGATCATTCCTCTAGAGATAAAATTTTCTGCCTTGATCACTCTTTCCTGCTTTATCGCTTAATATAATGTTATATCTGTCTTGATGAGATATCCCCTGATCTATATCTCTTGATTCAATTTAGAGGACTTATGATCCTCTCTTTCCTAATCTTTTTAGATCAAGATGACTCTGAGGAAAAGACCCAGCTCAAAGAACACCAACAACCCTCCGCCGCCACCACCTCCTCTTCAAATCGATCTAGAAACACTTTAGGCAACCATTTCTGCCACCATATTAGCTCTCCTACCTCAACTAAACCCCAATGGTTCAGGAGGTGGTTCCCAAAACCAAAACCAAGAAGGTAATCAGGAACACCGGAAGGAGTGTTCCTATAAAGACTTCATGAACACAAAACCAACATTCTTCGATGGCATAGGGGGTGTCATTGCTCTAACTCGGTGGTTAGAGAAAATCGAATCTATCTTCAAGATTTGCGCCTGTTCGGAATCTGATAAGGTGAAAATTGCCGCCTGTACGCTCACCGATAAGGCTTTGACTTGGTGGAACAGCCGAGTCAAATCCCTGACTTTACCTGTAGCCAATGCTATGGGATGGGAAGTTATGAAGGAGCTACTACGTGCGGAGTATTGCCCTCGGGGTGAAATCCAGAAGCTGGAACATGAGCTATGGAACCTGAAGATGAAAGGTTCCGATATCACCTCTTACACTTCATGGTTTGATGACTTGGCACTTCTTTGTCCGGGAATGGTTACCCCGGAAAGAAAAAAGGTAGAAAGGTTCATCTGGGGATTAACTCAGCCGACCAAAAGGAACGTTATAGCAGCAAAGCCAGATACCTATGACAGCGCCAAGTGTCTGGCACAAACTTTGATCGATCACAATGATGACCAAGATGAAGCAGGCACCACTCCCGAGCCAACAGAAAAGAGTGGCGAGAAAAGAAAGTTTTGGAAAAAGAAGAAGAAGAGTCAGTCTTCCCCAGAACCCTCGAAGAAACAGCAAATAGTGGCAGTCCACGCTGCTACTATTCCTGCTACTGTTTCTGTTGTCAACTCCACATCTCAAGTACCTGTTATCGGATATGTCGGTACCCTCCCGTGGTGTGACCAATGTAACTACCACCATTGCATCCCTGGCCCTTGTCGTGCAAAGTTCTGTAGAAGCTGTGGCCAGGAAGGTCACCTCGCACGAACCTGCAAAACCCCAACCCCATCAACTAGTCAAGCTTCCGAAGCTGGTATCGGTCAAACCTGCTATAGTTGTGGAGAGGTTGGGCATTATAAACGAAACTGTCCTAAGACAGTAACATCTGGAAACACCGGGAGAGTCCTAACTATGGGACAAGAAAGGACAACCGCCGACCCCACCGTTGCCACAGGTATAATTCTTCTCGATAAATCTTGTGCCTGTGATCCTTTTTGATTCTAATGCTGAAAGAATTTGCTAACCATTCATTCAAATATCTTTCTAAATTAAATCCTTCGTTAGTAATTGAAACGTGTACCGTCGAGATGACTAACCAGTGAGAAAGAGAATGTTAACATCATACCTATAGATCGTATCCTCAATCCGGATAATTATTCCTTTCCATTCGATCTAATGATAAAATTTTTCATGGAAAACTTTGATGCAAACTCGGCATGGAATGCTTTAGAAAAGCGAAATACTTCCCTCATGGTACATTAGACCCTTCGCGACCCTTAGGAAATCGATTCCGTAACCTTCAAACTTCGATTGTCCTCGGAACTTAGTAGCACCCATTTGATACTTCACGTCTCGGTCTTTGAGAAGTATCTACCTAATGAAATCAAGACGTGTCCCGATAGTGAGGGTTCACTGAGACGTCAAGCGGAGACCCGATGTCACGTAGGAGCGCGAAAACCCGAAGCAGCAAATCCATCCGTATCTCATTCAAATTCATGTCTTGTATCATAATCATTGAATTTCGGGACGAAATTCCCTCTAACAGGGGGATAATGTAACAACCCGAAATGCATATCCCTAAATGTAACCCTTTTCGCCACTCGTTTCGATCATCCAATCGTCGTTTCCGATTTCGTTTCCGATTTCGGCATTTTATTAAGTCATTATTGAATATTTTATTTTATGACTTAATGAGTGCCCAAATACCCTTAGAACGCATTTTAACGCCTCGTATTAGTGATCGGAACATGATTAAAAACAACCATATCGGGTTACGGCAAATTGGCCGGGTGCGACCAAAAGCCCCGTCTAACGCCGGTATCGGGTAAAATTTTACCGTGTCTTGAACTTGGACACTATTTAAAGTGATCCAAGTCTTTATTTTTAAGCTTTTGCTTCATTCTACAACTATCACTTCAACCTCTCTCCTCAAACTAGATTTAAAGGTCCAAATCTCAAGTTTAAGGCTTCAAATCTTCAATGTACCTTCCTATACTCATTGTGTATCATATTGGACCTTCAAATTCGAGATTTAATCATGATTTAGAGCCTTGTATATGAGTTTACGGCCCTGGAAGGTGTTTAGGCCGTAAACCCATATTTAAAGGGTTTTTAAGCCCTTAAACCCTTCTATGACTCAATCTAGACCTAGATATGAATTTTAGAATATTGGTAATGGACTTAGAACACTTTAAACATGAATTTTGAGGGATTTGTAAGAGTTTACGGCCAAGACATGTGCTTGGGACGTAAACTCCTCAAACATGGGTGTAAACTCATTTCCAATGTGTTAGAAAGCCATCCAACACCACCAAAAGCCTTAGAATAAATCATAGATCCAACCAAAAATAGTTTGGGAACCTTAAACACATCAAACATCCTCTTAATAAGAGTTTACGGCCACAGATCATACTCTTAGGCCGTAAACTCCTAAATGTGAGTTAAATGGTGTCCTAAATTCATAACAAGGCTTGGAAAATTAACTAGAATCACATGTGATTGTTCCTTGTGCCCCAAAATAATTATTCTTGACCATAGGAGAGTTTACGGCCGTAAACTCCAATTTTACAGCCGTGAACTCCCTTAAACATGGTATGAGTCCCCTTAAATTAATCCAAGGCATTTTAGAAGTCCATTCCAACATTTCCCAAGTCGAATCAAGCCATTAGACACTCAAAATCACACCAACATGAACTCATGTATGTATGTGTTTTATGGTTGTAAACTCCATAAAATGTTTACTCTTGGGGAGTAAACTCAAATCCCAAGTCCCTAGTACCATTTCACGTCCGTAGACGCCACCCGAGTCCTTCCAAACACTCAAAATGGGGTGTTTCCGCAACTAGAAGTGTATGTCATTAGCAAATAAATTAATCAAGGCCTAATTAAATACAAATATGTATCATTTCATAATCCATAGGAATCTTGTGTGTTCGTGAACCCAGAACTGACGTTTAGGATCCAAGCTGACGCATTTCTAACCGGTGAGTTCATATCACTACCCTTTTTCATGTGTTTTTCAAATGGTTTTCAACGTTTTCAGGGGGAATACAAGCAAAAGTAAAAGAAATCTTGTACTTAAACGTATTTTCTTTTCAAATGTTTTATTTCATGTATGATTTTAATAATGAAAATTGTGATAACTAATGGTTCGAATTGCAGGTTAAACAGTTAGACTAAAGCCAGATTTCTTTAAAAAGTGTTTTGATCAATATTAGTTTTTGTAAAAGAAATCATACTAATCATAACTAAGATTAATACTAAACGAATGCGAATACGAATATAACTAATAAGATAGAACGAATACGAATATAACTATTAGGTTAGTACGAATACGAATGCGAATACGAATATAACTAATAGGATAAAACGAATACGAATATAACTATTAGGTTAGTACGAATACGAATAGAAATAGGAATACGAATGCGAATTAATGCCTTTGGATGACACCAAGACATCGAACATACAGCTAGTGTACCCCTTGAGTGTCACCAGAGTTTCGAATTAAATACGAAAATACGCCTCTGGACCTCTACTGAGTTTCGAATATATCCGCCTCAAAATGTCGACAGAGCTTCGATTATACAACTAATGTACTCTTTTGGAACTCAACAGAACTTCAAAAATACCGTAATGTACGCTTATGTGTGATTCCAAATATTCGAAAATACAACTAAATTAGTAGATAATAGTCATTCGAATGTAGAATATCTAGGGGTTTAGAATACTTAACTAATTCTATACACATGTTAATTACTAGTACTTCGAAATCAAACCTATGAACCAACTCAACACATAGGAAAATATGGGATTTTCCTGGAATAACATAACAGTTAGTAACCAACTTAGAATCAAATAGACAACTCAACACATAGGAAAATATGGGGTTTTCCTGGGTAGCACATCAACACATAAACGGATAAATAACAAACAAATAACTAAAACTATAAGGAAAATATGGGATTTTCCTGGAATGACATAACCAACCGTTTTCGAAATTGTAACAAAGGAAACTCGATCTTTTCAAAACTAAACCGCTTATGAACTCACCAGCTTTATGCTGATTTTTAAACTGCTTATATTCTCAGGTCAGCGTTAGACAGGTACACCGCCACCTTTTGGAGAAGACGGAGCGTTCTGAAGACTCGTCTTTAGTTTTGTTCATATTACATATGTAAAACACTTGTACAACTTTACTTTCAAACAGATGTAAACAATATTATGTAATGTAATGTTTTGTGATTACTGCTTTACTATGTGCATTGGATTTGATACTCAACGTGGAGTCAACCCCGGAAATGTTTCCGCCTTTGGTTTTCGGGGTGTGACAACGGCCGTGAACGGATTGCGGCCTTTGAAGGTTTGAAGATTTGAAGGGTGTTCGGTCGTGAACTCAAGAACAACAACGTTCGAATCGACGAAAAAGCTGTTGTTAGATGCTCCAAAACGTGTTTTAAGGTGGATGGAGTGATAGATGAAGACAAAACTTGAGAAATCTCGGGTTTTCGGGTGGGGGTTTTAAGAGAGAGAAAGTGTCTTCGCGGTCAGAAAAGTGTAAATGAGGGTAGGGGTCATGTATATATAGCCAGGAAGTATGGTCGGTGGTGGGGTCCAGCCGTGAACGGGTTTACGGATGTGATCAGGTTTACGGCCATGATCGGGTTCACGGCTGTGAACACCAGTCAGGCCGATTTTTGCTGGTTTTCAAAGTAACTCGGGTTTTCGCACGATTTTGGCTCCACCTGATATATAAAATTCAATTATATAACTTAAATGATTTTCCAAACCAGAAGAATTTTGATTGAACTAAATAATTTCCACCTTTATTTAATGGAATCGGCTAACATTAACGGGAACACATTCGGGTTGTCACAGAACACGATGAATACATAAAATTTGAGTGGTTTGGAGAGTTTGAGTGTGTAAAGAGGTAAGTGGGGGCTTAAGAAGGTTTATATAGGTGATGGAAATGGGTCGGATTAGAAAGGGTAATGATGAGGGTCCGTAATAGTGATGGGTCGCGTTTAGAGTTTAATCGTTTATAGGGTTGAATAGGCTAGAGATGGTGAAAGGTTGGGTTTAAGAATAAGCTAAAACGGAAACTGTGAACGGCGATGTGATAGGTGCGTTTGAAAATGTGTAATCGAGGTGCGACTTTCTAGGAAGATTGGATAAGGATCCTCAAAGGTAACCGTTATAAAAAATGTTTCACATTATAAACCTTTGGACTTCTGACTGTTTGTTTTAGGAATGAAGTCGTTTCAGAATTATGAAAAATATTGAAAAGAGAATTTCGTAGTGAAAACTTTTGATTTATTCTGGAATGAAGCATGTGAACTAAATGTGATCCGGAGTAAAGTTTGAAAATTCTGGAGTCCAAGTTGATGTAATGTTCTGGAGCCAAGTCTTTTGAGAAAAATCCGAAGAAGAAGTTTTAGAAATTCCAGAGTCAAATATGAGAACATGTTCGGAGAAGTGATTTAGAAAAGAAATTCCAAACCATATTTTAAAAACTTTCTGGAGTAAAATTTGAAAATGTTCCGGTGTGAAAAAAAGTTGTGTTCCGAAGAGAAAAAATTTCAGAGTGAGACAAGAAAGTAGTTACATACCTTTCAGGATTTGAATTCCATGATGACATTATGAAGTATATTCCGAGACAAAATTTTGACCAACGTAACTATATTGGTCCTTAGACTTCAAAAATCTTGGAGACTGTACAACTTAACATTGAGATGGGAGGTTAGCACAAAAGACACATAAGATGATCCTGATTGTTCTGAGAAGAAATCATTCCGAAGAGTAAAAAGATTTTGTTCCGGAATCAAGTTATACTTTTTGATGTTGCCATCAAAGAGTTCAATTCTCTTGAAAGAATAGAGGATCAGGCATCATCATACCCATTTTGTTAAGAAAACCGTTGAATTTGGTTTCGTCTAACGCCTTAGTAAAGACATCAGCAATTTCATCTTCAGATGGAACAAAAATAAGCTCAATGTTGCCATTTAAAACATGATTTTTATGAAATGGTACCGTATGTCAATGTGCTTCGTCATGGAGTGATAAATTGGATTTTGTGAAATCGCAATGGCACTTTGAGAATCACAATAGATAGGAATGTGTTGAAAATGATAACCATAATCCAAAAGTTGAGATTTCATCCATAGAGCTTGAAAGGTACAACTGGCAGCAGCAATGTATTCTGCTTCGGCTGTAGAAAGTGCAATGCAATTCTTCTGTTTCTTGGATGACCAACTAAGCAATCGACCACCTAAAATTTGATAGCCATTTGATGTGCTTTTCCTATCCAGTTGTAGACCACCATAGTTTGAATCTAAATATGCTTGAAGTAGGAAGCTCTCATTTGCTAGGTACCAGATTCCGAGACTCTTTGTACCTTTGAGGTATCGGAAAATTTGCTTCACAACCAAAAGATGAGACATCTTTGGGTTGACTTGAAATCTGGCACATAAATATGTAGAAAACATGATGTCCGGATGACTTGTTGTGAGATAAAGTAGGGATCCAATTATTCCTCTGTACTTCTTTTCATCAACTGCTACACCTGAAGGGTCGGCGAAGATCTTGTGTCTGAAACCCATTGGTACCTTGGCTGAGGCACAAGTGTCCATTGAATACTTTTTGAGGAGTTCTGAAATGTACTTCTCTTGGTGAATGAAGATTCCTCTATTAGTCTATTTGACTTGGAGGCCAAGAAAGAAGCTTAATTCCTGATTCATGCTCATTTGAAATCTACTAACCATTAACTTAGCAAAGCCAGCAACCATTGAAGAATCGATGGATCCAAAAATGATGCCATCAACATAAATTTGGACCAGCATGAGATGCTTTCCATTTGACCTTCAGAATAGAGTGGGATCTAAAATTCCTCGTTGAAAACTTGAGTGCTTGAGAAAATCGATGAGGGTCACGTACCATGCGTGAGGAGCTTGCTTAAGGCTGTAGACAGCTTTCCGGAGCTTGTAACAATAATTTGAAAATGAGAGATTAACAAAACTGGGAGGCTGTTGAAGATACACTTCAATATCAAGTTCACCATTAAGAAAAGCACCCTTAACGTCCATTTGGTAAACTCTGAAGCCTTTGTGAGTAGCATAAGCAAGAAAGATTCTGATAGCTTCAAGACGTGGAACATGAGAAAATGTCTCATCATAATCAAGGGCTTTAATCTGCGTAAATCCTTTAGCCACCAATCTTGCTTTGTTTCGAATGATAACTCCTTCATCATCTAACTTGTTGCGAAACACCCATCTAGTACCTACAATGAGATGGTTTTGAGGAGGAGGAACGTAAGTCCAAACTTCATTTCTATCGAATCCTGTCAATTCTTCTTGCATGGATGTAATCCAGTCAGCATGTTCAAATGCTTCCTTGATGGATTTGGGTTCAACCATGGAGATAAATGCCGAAAAATGACATTCATTTTGAACACTTGTGGAAGAGCGAGTTTGAACACCAACATTGGGGTTTCCAATAACTTGGTTTGGAGGGTGATCTCGAGTCCAGATGTGAAGCTTGACAGTTCTTGAGCAGCAGAAGATTCAACATCGACGATAGGGTTGTGTTGCTGCCTCTAAATAGTTTGAACTTGTGGGTGATGCACTCCCTGAACTTTGGAACTGGACAGGTTGACATCATCCTCAGGCGGGAATTCAAAGAAGTTGACGTCGTCATCGCTGTTGATTGGATTGGAGTCAAATTCAACAGTTGCATCAAAAAATCCATCTACATTTGATTCAAGAGAGGGTTGACCATTCTCCCCCTCAACTTGAGAAGGTTGAAATGGTTCGGAATCAAATGGAGAAAGAGAAGGTCGAGGACCGGAAACAGGTCGTGAAGTAGGAAGGGATGATGAAGGTTGACTTGATCCATATTCCGAATCAACTGCTATTTTGGAAGGTCCAAAAAGAGTTTCAAACTCGAATTCATGAATTATCTTAATATTCGAAAATTTTGGGGGTGGAGCATCGGACTCCATAATGTGAGTTGTAACATGAGTGGGAGCAGAATTAAGAACGGAATTGTCATCAAAGGTGGCATCAAAACTTTCTTAAATAACTCAAGTATGTCGATTAAGGACTTGATAAGCTTTTGATTTTGCAGAGTAACCAAGAAAAATTATTTCATCAACTTTGGGTTGAAATTTGGTAAGTTAATCACGATTGCTTTTGATGAAGCATCGACATCCAAAAACATGAAGAAAAGGATATACTTGGTTTCTGACCATTCATTGCTTCATATGGTGTCATGTTGAGGCATCGATTGATGATACTCCAATTTTGAGTGAAGCATGCAGTTGATGCGACTTCAGACCAGAGATAGAGTGGTAGATTTGCGAAGTTAAGCATGGATTGAGCAACTTCAACAAGAGTTCTATTGTGTCTTTCAACTACACCATTCTGTTGTGGAATGTAAGGAGCTAAGAAGTTGTGGTCAATTCCTTTCTCGGTGAGGAATTTCTCAATGGTTCCATTGATGAATTCCGAACCATTATCACTTCAGATATGCTTAACAGGGAGTTTGATGAGGACTTCAATACCTTTAATGAAGTTGATGAGTTCAAAGGCTGTTTCAGATTTCAGTCTAAGGAAGAAAACCCAAGTGAACCTTGTAAAGTCATAAACAATCACAAGAATATATTTCTTATGATGAAGACTCTCTACAGTGGATGGTCCACAAAGATCAATGTATAGAAGCTCCAATGGTTCCGAGATTGATGATAACAAGATGACCCTTCTTCGATTCCTTTCCTCACTCACATGCAACATATAAATGATCATTTTCAATTTTGAGAAGAGGTAGACCTCTCACCATTTCACCAGATACGAGATCATTCATGTACCGAAAGTTCAGATGAGAAAGCCTTCGATGCCATTACCAACTGACGTCAGGAATGACTTTAGAGAGAAGGCAGAGTTGCGGTTTGCCAATAATCATGTTGATGTCGAGTAGGTACATGTTCTTGTTGCGATTTGACTTGATTAAACACTCTTTTCGGTCTTCAGTCATTGCATAGCTATGCTTCTTATAAAATTCAACATGTCGATTTGATTCAGTGAGCTGAGCTACACTTATCAAATTATGTTTCAGGTCAGCTACGTAAGCTACATTTGAGATAGATAAATTTCCGTTGGTGAGAATTCTGTAACCACGAATTTGAGAATTGGAATTGTTGTCATACGTTACGTAACCAGCGTTTGGAGAAAGCTTGAGATCCCGCAGAAAGTCTTTCTACCCCGTCATGTGCATGAAGCAAGCACTATCAATATACCATATTGTTTCTTGCTCCGAAGCACAAAGTGCCTGCAAAATTAGTGAGTGGTGGAGCTTTTAGGCTCTAAGTTAGGTTTAGAGACATAGGCACGGGCTTTGGACTTTGATTGTGACTTCATAACAACTTTGTGTTTCTTGGGAATGTCTTTGAGTTCTTTGGAAACAAACCAAAGGTTAATGTCTTTTCATATATCCAGTAGTCATATTCGATGAATTGAGGGTTTGGAATGACTTTCTTCGGACCTGATGTTTCCAGAGCAGTGGAAGTCACTGTCTCGTCCGGAGTCATGGACTTTTTCACTTTCCAAACAAGGTTTTGTTTTGAAGACTTCGAAAATTTTGTTTTCTTAACATGTTTCTGTTTGCTTGATGACACATTCGATTTTTAAAGTCGAGGTCTAAAAGTTGTGCCATCAGATTTTGCAAGAAAAACAAATGAAACAGTCCGATGAGAGGCGTTTTGGACAGATTTGGGGTTTCCTTTTAACTTTTCCTGAGTGGGGCTAACCACTTTCATTTTTTCTACAGGACTTGGAGGTTTTGAGGGTCTCTTGAGTATCTTATTGGGTGTGAAGGAGTTTTGACAATGGGTTGATGAGTATGAATTCCGAGATACACCCTTTTTGGAGTTCTCAAGGATTCTTGAATTTTGCCTAGTCTTAACTTCCTTTTTGTGTGCATTCTGAGCTTCCACCTTATGGTCTACAATATCCTTCCTATTCAACATTGGCTTTCTTTTGGATTGAGATGAAGATTTTGAAGTCTGTCCTACTGAAGGATTGTTGAACACAGGCTTAATGGGAACCAGATTTGTTTTTGAAATTACTTGAGGTTCAGAATCACATGAAATTGTCTCATCGACTTCACTATCTAAAGATGCCCAAACACACGCTAATGGTTCAGACAAAGTTGATTCTAGAAATTTTTTCTCAACAACACAGTTGTTAGGAGGGCTGAGGTTCGAGTTTTGAACAAAAGATTTTTTAGTGCTAGAGGTCTGATTCAGATCCAGGTTTATCAGAGGCGGAAATTGCGTGGAATCGGGACTCTTGACAACTATGGGTTGAAACTCAAGAATCAAGGATGCAAACTTGTCATTAGTCTCCAGAATGGGTGACAAGGGAGAGACAGGTGCATCCAAATGTTGATGGTTCGGAACATCTCCCATAAAGGTCAGATTTTACAACTCCTTCAAGGGACTAGCTATTGGTTTCGGAAACTCGCTTCCGAGACCAGGAGCTTTTGACTAAGGATGACGAAAGTTATGAGTCATTCGTTGATTCGCTTCAATTATGTCAATGGAATTATGAAAAGCATCTATTTTTGACATTACAAGCTCATGTTATGTGAATAAACTTAGGTGCACATGTAGGCATGAGACATATTAGACTTTGTAACTAGATGCTAAGTTATAACATACTAAAAACTGGGAAACAAGTAGAATCAATGGATAGTGTACTTAGATTTCACATTGTTATGTGAATTCTACAACTACTTAACTGTAGATTCGGGTCATTCTTTGACTCGAACACCTTTTGATGAATCATATACACACAAGAAATTGACCTAGTAGTAGAAAATTAGGTCCGAGTCTCGTCGGAACTTAAGTCAAAGTTGAAAACTAAGACTAGTATACTTGATTCTTCAATTTCGTGTGAATCTCGAAACCACTACATAGAATGCCAATAAACCAATAAAATAAGTTACAAACATTATTTATAACTATAAAAGAGTTATAATACCTTAAGATAATTTGAAGTCTCAAAGATTCTATTTATTTTGATATCCAAAGACTTACAAACTCCTCAAAACCCTAAAAAGCCCTAAAAACACATATTTATAAACTTTAACCTTAAAAATTCTATAAAAATAATTATGAAACTTATAATATTATTTTATAATAATTAAAATTATGTAAATGCATTCAAGGAAAATAAAGTTTAAAGTATCAACATTTATTCCTAATTATCAAGTTAAATCAGTAATTTTATAAAACAAATCATGGCTTAATGCATTATTTATATAAAAAAATGGGAAAATTTATAAAAATTGAGGGAAATTTATATAAAATAAATGGAAGAGATGGGGGGGGGGTCTCTCTCCTCATTGAAAATTCGGATCTCTCTCCCCATATCTCTCCTCTTCCTAACACAAAATCATTTTTCTTCTCTCTCACACTCCATCTTCCCTCATTCTCTCTCATTTCTCTCTCACACTCTCACACACATTTTCTCTCTTCCTCCCTCTATGAACCACAAAATTTTACAGCAAAGATGTCCAAGAACACTCAAGATACTCCAAATCTTCATCATCTAGTGGTGTTCATTAAGGTAGAACACGATTTCCTTTCATTTTCCTTCAAGTTTTCATGGATTTTCTTGCATTTCGTTGTTCTTCTACACCTTTCACTTAGAAAATTTGTGTGCATGTTCATTCACTTCAGTTTTGATGATGATGGTGGTAGATTTTCACCAAAAACATCTTGCATGTTACAAAATGGTGAAGATCCATGACCAAAACCTAAGTCAAAATCAACATAATGCACTTTTCTACAAGTTTTGGGTAAAAAATCACCACATGCACCCTAAGTTTTCTATCAAAATCGATTTTGAACATTTTAAACTCATGAATGGTCTTCAAAACAACATGCATGTGATTATCTTCAAGCTTAGATGCTTGATGATCGAAGTTTGTTGTTAAAAGCTTTCAAATATGTTCATAAAGGATTTATTCTCAAATAAATACCTAAAACTCTTTTCTAATCAAATCCAAATTTTTCAAGAATCCCACTAATAAAATAAGACGATCTGTAAAGTTTCAGAAAACAATTCATTTTTCTTGAATTATTATAATTATGGCAATAAAATAGGGCAATAAATCATATAAAATAATTTCTGAGGTCTATAGATCCTAGGTAAAATTTTGGTTGATCCCTATGGTAAATAATGACCTATCATTAAGTTTCATCGATTTTTGTTACTCTTTAGTGTGGTTTTGAATTTTCTTTTTGTTTAGCTCCAATAAACTATAAAGTCACTTTTGAGGATTTGAAAAGGGTATCTAATAATTTTCGCAGCTCCTACCCTATGTTTGAGACTCAAAACAATATTTTCAGAATTTTTCATAATGCATTCTTATTTTTCCCCTATTTTAGTATTTATAATGGACTAAAAAAAAGGAATAATAGTTCTACTCATCCAAAATTCAATAAAATTTACCAAAAGACCTTATAGTATATTATAAATGTAAATAAAAATTTGGATGGTTTTTCTATTCAGTATGCTATTTGTCTTCTATTTTCTAAGATTAAATACACTTAAATCCACAAAATGGGATTCCAGTTGATAAAAACCACCTTAGGTATTTTTCCCAGATTACTTACACTGTAAATGAAGTTTACAAAAATTTTGGTAATTTACTTTAACTGTTTAATAATTATTCTTCAATTAATGATTATTTAAGAGGATAAAACAAAGAGAAATAGCAAGACTAATTGAAAAATATATTTTATATTTTTCACAGCTTTTATATGTATAATAACAGTGTTACAAAAAGTTTGGGAAATTTGGAAACTGTTTTCTATTTATTTTAATTTTTATTAGAATAAATGCACAAAAATCATAAAGTTCGGTTAAACAGTTTATAAATCCATTTTTATATTTTTACAGCTTTAGAATGTTTAATAACTGTAATAAAAAAAGATTGGGCAATTTTTGAAATTGTTTTTTATTTATTTTAATTTTTATTAGAATAAATGCACAAAAATCATAAAATTGTGTTAAACAGTTTAGAAATCCATTTTTATATTTTTCCCACCTTAAGTATGTTCAATGGAAGTATTATAAAAGCATTTGGGAATTTTTATCATCTGGATACTATTTTTCATGAATTTATATTGTTATGAAGCCTTAAAAATTGGGAAAAATAGTTAATCACATCAAAAATCAAGGGAAATTTTTTGGAAGACCTCTACTGTATTTAGAATGAAAAGGGAAAGTTTAAGAATTTTTGGAAAGTTTTTGATAATATTTTGGATTTTTAGGAGCTTAAAACACCTTTAAATGTATTGAAATACCCTCAATTAATATTATGAAAATCTGGAAATTAATATCCAAAATTGTCTTAATCACATGAGTTATAAAATTTCACCATTTTGTAAAAGCTTTTTAACTTAACAATATTAAATTTTGACACAATATTTGCATAATTCTATTGTAGTAGTAATTATACTAGTGTTAGATTTCGATTTGAGACTCACTAGTGTATACCATTATTATAGGAATCGGTAGTGCTACTAGTGAAACGTGGTTCACGACAACATTTGCATCATCTCAATGCATAGTGAGTATTTACGCACTCCCCCTATTTTCGATTTTTATGTTTTGAGGTGGAAAAACATGTCCGAAAAACTATTATTTGTACGTTGTATTTGATGGGTTTTATGCATAAGAACAATCCTATGTGCTCATACAAACCCTAATGCTTGGATCTAGGTTTCTCTATTGTACATGCTTTGAATCCAAGACTAATAAACTTAGATCTAACATATTATAAACTGAATTAGGGTTTATAGAATTACCTTTGATTGTTATATAGCAATAACAATCAATTCCTTGCTTGGATTGGCCTTAGAAACCTTAGTGCCTCAAGTGCTGCACCTCTAATGGAGTCACAAACACCTTATGCAACTTGGATGAAGAGGAGAAGAAAGGAGGCTGCCCAAAAACGACTAGAAACCCTAGAGAATCAGTTGTCCACGTTTTGGGAGCCTAAGGGGTCCTTTATATACTTGTGTGGGCTGCTAGGGTTTCAGTCAAAACCCTAATGGACAGCTTAAACTCTAAGCAGCCCATGGAACTTTCTGGATAAGGCCATGGACGAAAATATGATGGGCTTCCATCATAATTTCATTCACCCCTTATTCCTTTAACATTCCTTAGCCCAATAACTCAATTATCCAATAATTGCAGTCCAGTCCCCTAAGTTTAATTAATCTCTTTTAGCCACAAAATTAATTCATAATTAATTATTGACTAATATTAATTAAACAATATGATTTCTCCTTTAATATATTATTCTCATAGTATATTAATAAATCATATTTAAACCTCTCTCTCCTTAATTCATCCTACATATTGCTATGGTGAAGGCAACCTAAAAGGACCATGCTCATAATCGGGTCAAGTACATACCAAAATAGTTATGGACTTAGACACTAATCCAACAGTCTCCCACTTGGATAAGTCTAATAACTATTTTCCGTATGACTTCCGAACCTGATCAGCAATCGTAGCTTTCAAAAGCCGCTGTCAACTCTGATCTTATCAGATAGCGTGTCCTCTAGATAAGGGATTATATATTCCTCCATTCTCAAGATATCGTATAGACAAAAGACATGAATTTCAATCATTCTCTCTATACTGTTTCCCGACTTCCGATTTATGACGACTGATAACAGACTACAATTGAACACATCAACTTAGTCCCGGCTTGGCCAAGCGCTTAGGTGTCATCACTAAATCATCGAGAGGCCCACATATATCGCTTTTATCCCACTTTGGGTAAAAGGAATGGATAAACTTCGACTCAAATGCTCACTTGCATTTACTGATCGAATCACACACAACAATAAGTTTTATAACACCAAGTTACTGGTGCGTTTACTTATTATCAATGTGCAACCGACCAACAAATAACAACTCACATGTCTCGGTTTCAAGAATATACAATATTATCATCTCACTAATCACTCGTGATAAATCTATGAAGTGATCCAAGTGAGTGTGGGTTTAATCCAATACTCTAATCTTATCAAAGCACTCATGAACTCTGCAGCAAACTTGTGCTATGTCTAAACACTTCAGACAATCTACAGACAGATTCATGACAGTCTTTATTCATACCTACTCCCAACGTATGACCGACTGTGGATGTTTGAATAACCTAGTTATTATGGAAGTCAAAACATGCAAATTGAAACATAACAATAATACTTAATCCTATATGGCCTCAAACTTGTGAGAGTAAATAAAACACTTCTATTTAACCACCATATTGATTACTCATTATTATCGTTTACTGTTTCAGAAAATCAACTTATTACTTAAATTACAACAATAGTTGTCCCATGCATGAAGCATGCACACTATGTTTCCTATGGTCCTTACTTTGTGAAATAGATCAATTGAAAAACCTTTTCAATGATGCTCATTTCACAATTCCCAATCCTTATCATTAGTGTAAGAACACAAGGTTCTTTGCTACTATTAGAATATGCTAGATTCTAACATCTTATGCAACGATCCTTTCATAAAGTCATAGCACAAAAGTCACCAAGACTTGGCTAATGAAATTATGAAGTACTCTATCGGACGTTGTTACAAGACAATTCCATAGACGTGAAGTCTCACATTCAAAGTACATTCATTTGAACATCCTTCCTGCATAAAAGTTTCTAATCTAGGCATAGAATCTCAATATCCAACTCCCAATATGGAAACATTTCCACATTTGCCATATGACAACTCATTCTTAACAGAATCTTATCTATTCATAATAATGTCGATATGGTCCATCCAATACCATACTTCCAACTACTCATAAGCGACCAATCCTCAGCGAACTTTGGATCATCCTTTGATAGTTGTTTAATTATTTTAGTCAAAACCAATTCTAGTCTTTTTTCCCTCTTAATGCGCTAGACATTTAGAAAATTTTAGAATGGTAAAATATTATAGCATTTGCAATCGATCCTATACCCGAAGTGTATGGGACACGATGCATAATGTCTTACATAAAGATATGATACTTTACCAATCTTTTGCCATAATATTTTATGTGTCATGTTCTCACAATTCGAACTATGAAGAGGGATGCCGTAATCATAATCGAATTTTAAGAACACACAATGTATCCTTTGACTGAAAATATTAAAATTTCTCAATCTAAGCTTTAGATTTTGAAACGAAGTATAATATTCTCTCCCTTAATTATATTAAAACAACTTTTCAACCCATGCAACTTTGCAAATTGAATCTCTGTTTTTCTATAATTAATATTGCTAACTTGCAATACTCGCCATAATAATCATACAAGCATAACACTTATGCTCCCACTATCATGATGATTATTATCATATAAGCATAACACTTATGCTCCCACTAGCTTTGACATGTATTCAGAAAACAAATGAACTTTCAGAAAACAATGCCTATTGAATTTCTGAAATTCATATTTCTAATACCAGATGCTTCGATAAGCCTTTATCTAGGCTTCTTAGCCTTATACACCTTTGTCTTAGATAGCTCATATGTGTGTTTAAACAATTCAGAACTTATGTTACTAAGTTCCAAATGTTGAAACTAATTGCCAAATCTCATAATTCGAACTATGGAAAGGGATGCCGTAACCATAATCGAATTTTGAGAATACAATTTTCACAATCGCTATCTTCTTAAAATCTCTTTTAGTGAAAGCATTTCCTCACAGTCATTTTCATGAAGGAAGGAATCCTATGACACTTAGACTTTATGGTGTATGAGATCCTATCCATGTGAATTTGCCAAAACCAAGGTTTGCGACAAATCCAAACTCATACGGATTGAACTTTCTTAATCTTGATTTCTTGCCTTATGGTAACACGAGTGCCCACCATGTCTTCCAAGTAGTTTAGTAACTTGTCCTTACATATCAATGTACTTTCCATCGACTAAGGCTCTAGTATGCATTCAAATGAGAACTCATAGAACTTACATACGCATTTAACTCAATTGGAATGGCACAAAAACAAAATAATGTCAGCACGATAGGTTGCAAACTCAAGTCGTGTGCTAGTGATGATCGATAAGGTATATTCTTGATTTGTTCTTGAAACCTTTCAAGACCATTAAGACTCCCACTGACTCCTTGACATATAAGATTCTCTTGTCAAGAAACATTTCTTAACAAAGCAAATATTCAAGAGTTAGTGTAGTTCTTATCAAGACAAAACACTTCACAAATTGGTCCTAGTTGGTCTTTGTCTTATCCAAGACATCACAACTTACCAATTTCTAATGTGCAAGAATAAGAAAACTTTTCCAAATTCCACATTTGATGAGTGTTATAAACCTACTTAAGACTTGTCACTCAATGTCACAATCTTGACTCTAAGACTTAATATTGGAACGAAGTATGATTGACTCTTTGATTTAACCATTTCTACAACTCTCAATTCCACTTCTTAGACATGCAAATGCACTAAGACTCACTTAGAGGATCAATTGAGATATGGTTCTTAATCATTAAGACTTCATCATAAAACACAATAAAAGGTACTCTCCCTTCTTCTTAGAATGGAGAAACTTTTATCTTTCTGCCTACTTGATTCTTCTTTATTCGTTCTACTATTCATTGAAACTCTTTTAATCAACTCAGAATTACACTTAATCTTATAATTATAATCATATTTACTAAACTTTAGTAAATCATGACGAATATCTTTGTCACTCTTGTGGTGGACTTGATAAACACACAACCTAGTGTACTTGATCTCCTAGTCCTTCAATTGACACTTTGTCAAAGAATTAATCTAAGTTTCCCAAACGTGAAAGTTTTTCATTCATCATACAATACACATTGCATGATTCCAAGTTTCCGTCCAATTGAAACTTGGGTGATGAGAAACTCTCCCTATTTGGTAAACTTTTGATATGTCCACAAATAATACAATTAAGAATCAAATCCATTATTGCTAATAATAGAAACCTTCAAACATCAATTTTTTCATACATGCCATTGCAAGGATAAATAAATAAGATAAAATCAAAATTCATTTTATTGCGGAAAAAATTTGTCCTTACAATGCAATTCAATTGAAAAACTATATTATTACATATTCCTTAACAATCTATTCTAACTCCAAGTAGTAGCTCAAGAATCCATTCTTCAAGTAATGCGATCGAGATCCATTTCTTCATGATTAGATTCAACTCACTTCTTTTTATCAAGCTTCCTCTCTTTTCTTCGATCCTACAAAACATCAAAATGTAATCTTATCACATCATGTATTAAGAATCTAGAATAGGAACTCAAAAGAGTTAGATAATGGATTTTACCTAAAGTAGAGCCATACGTCTTGACTGTCCCATCTCTTAGATCTTTCAGGTAGTTAGGGCAGCTTCGTCTCCAATGCCCCTTTTCTTGGCAATAAAAGCAAATGGACTCTTTTGGCACAACACATCGGACAATCACAGACTTAGTTCTTTCTGGACTTCCAATGTTGCCAGTGTCCATTGAAGTTTGGGAGTTTGATTCACTAGACAAATTTGCTTGACCAGCACGCCAAATCATTGCTGATTCAGCAGCTATAAGCAAATAGGTGAGATCAATTAGGGTCACATTGTGGTCCATCATATAGTACTCTCTAACGAACTCACTATATGATTCAGGAAGTGACTAAAGAACCCAGTCAACAGCCAACTCGCTTGAAATCTCGACACCCAACATGCTTAACCTATCAATGTGTGACTTCATCTTTAAGACGTGTGCATACACAGGTTTCCCATCTTCATGTTTACTCGCCAAAAGGGCTTGAGTGAGCTTGAACTTTTCAAGCCTTTGAACTTGTGGGTCAGGGAGAACAATTGGAGGAGGTGGAGGAAGTGAAGCATGACTCTCATTTCCTTGATCGTATCTCGGAACGTCATCTTCATTTGGAAAGCTTGTTCCAAAGGATTTGGGAAGACCATTGTAAGATGTAGACATCTACAAAACGGAAGAAAATTCAAGTTAAGTTGATTAGAATTCTTGATGCAACACCCAAATGAAACATCAAGCTAGGATCCAACACAATACTCTACAACCTAGAAAAGGGATGCCGTAATCTAGTTGCAAAAGTATTTGAAGGTAGGTAAATGACGATTTACCAATTTCCACCATGAAAAACGAAAAAGAAGTTTAAGTTTTAAATGAATTGAAACTCCTAGATCTTTTGAGATTCATTGAACTTTTCAATGGCATGTTTAATCTCGATTATGCCCTACTATTTGTGACTGGGATGCCGAGGATCATAAACAAGGTGTGAATAACCATACGAATCACGTGGTGTGCCTAATGCTACTATCACCTAATCAATGTGCCGGTTAGCCACACACGCTCCATTGATCTATGATAAGCATCGAGCCACCCTTCGCCACCAATGTCATCCCCAAATTAGTGTGCCGGTTAATCACACACGCTCCACTAACGTTTGACAAGGGTACGAAGTGTAATTCCATGGGTTAGCATACAATTTCACATTTTTCTCAAAGTAACTATGATTTGGGAATTTGAAAAAGCATTTAGTTACTTTGTACTTCATTATACTTACAATGGAAGGTTTCTGTCCTATCCTACCTGTTCGGCTAACGACCCTCCACTAGTCAAGAGTGCGGTGGGTAAGAGTGGATACCCATTCAATCGCCATTTTATAGGCAATTTCCTTAAACACCCCTTATAGACCAGCTTCGTGAATGAGGCCTACTAACGGTAAGACTGACTGTTTACTCGTACATATATAATATTAGACTTTTAATGTTATATATAGTATAGGGTGTATTTTACACTTTTAAAATACTAGGTGGTTTAATTTAGTAAATTATACTTTTAATTTAATTAAATGTAAACCAAAACTTTATGGGTTTATTAAATCACTTTTAATTATACACTTTAGTTAATTAATAAAACCATAAGGGTGAGATTTGAACTTTTTCAAATTACTAGGGTTTTAGAATTTAACATTTCAAAATTAAACTTTTAATCAACTTTTAAATCCCAAAACTTGAGGGCAAGTTTTGAGACTTTTCAAAACATAAGGGATCAAATAACAAATAACATAAATTAAACAATTAATTTCATAATTATCTATATTTGACCTAATCTTATTTTAGTCATTAGATAATTACCAAATAACTTTAAATAATCCATATTTATCATATAAACAACCAATATTTAAAAGATTTGAAATTATCTATTGTTTTGGCATGGATAAACACTTAATTAGGATAAAATTCGGATTTTAACTTCATAAAACAAATTAAGCATCAAGTCCAAGTCAA
The DNA here is from genome assembly GCF_002870075.4 of Lactuca sativa. NCBI lineage: Eukaryota > Viridiplantae > Streptophyta > Magnoliopsida > Asterales > Asteraceae > Lactuca > Lactuca sativa. The sequence goes on from NC_056625.2 coordinate 222,670,561, forward strand.
AACAGCAGCCAAAACCCGAAAATCCCTTTGTCTGACCCCTGGACTCGCCGAGTCAGACATACTCACTGAGTTCATCCACTGACTCGCCGTGTCAGGTTGGGCAGAGGCCAAAAAATCGTTTTTTAGTAAATAAAACAGATAAGCATCAAATACAACTGAAACCAATCAAGGCTTTGATACCACTGATGGGTTTTATGCATAAGAACAATCCTATGTGCTCATACAAACCCTAATGCTTGGATCTAGGTTTCTCTATTGTACATGCTTTGAATCCAAGACTAATAAACTTAGATCTAACATATTATAAACTGAATTAGGGTTTATAGAATTACCTTTGATTGTTATATAGAAATAACAATCAATTCCTTGCTTGGATTGGCCTTAGAAAGCTTAGTGCCTCAAGTGCTGCACCTTTAATGGAGTCACAAACACCTTATGCAACTTGGATGAAGAGGAGAAGAAAGGAGGCTGCCCATAAACGACTAGAAACCCTATAGAATCAGTTGTCCACGTTTTGGGAGCCTAAGGGGTCCTTTATATACTTGTGTGGGCTGCTAGGGTTTCAGTCAAAACCCTAATGGACAGCTTAAACTCTAAGCAGCCCATGGAACTTTCTGGATAAGGCCATGGACGAAAATATGATGGGCTTCCATCATAATTTCGTTCACCACTTATTCCTTTAGCATTCCTTAGCCCAATAACTCAATTATCCAATAATTACAGTCCAGTCCCCTAAGTTTAATTAATCTCTTTTAGCCACAAAATTAATTCATAATTAATTATTGACTAATATTAATTAAACAATATGATTTCTCCTTTAATATATTATTCTCATAATATATTAATAAATCATATTTAAACCTCTCTCTCCTTAATTCATCCTACATATTGCTATGGTGAAGGCAACCCAAAAGGACCATGCTCATAATCGGGTCAAGTACATACCAAAATAGTTATGGACTTAGACACTAATCCAACAGTATTTAAATTGATTTGTATCAAACTTGATTGCTATATTTTGCTATATTTCTCTTTGTATGTCTATGCAAAACGAAACATGAGGCCTTATCGTCTTAAGTCCCTTCCCTATACTTTAATCGAACCATTAACTCTTTAAGCCAATGGTCATTATGGATAGCGCTATTAGGAATTGACAACTCCTCACTCGCCCGATTGCTTTAGTGCATGATACCATATAATCTATGGAACGATAAGCATAGATCTTGATAGGGCATCAGTGATAGGCTTGGTTGTGAACTCATTGTTTGCTCATATACATACAAACTTGTAATTTATTATGGCAATAAACTTGTTTATTACTTATAGCAATGAACTTTGTTTCTCATTATAGCAATGAACTTTGTTTCTCATTACAACAACGAACTTTTATTCATGAAAACTTATTTGCTTAGTTTAGAAATCAAAATTGTTTATGGAAACTGTTACCAATATTCTGATTATCATGATTTCAAACTATATTAAGTTATAAACATGTGAGTACTCACCAACTATTTTTATAGTTGACACTCGTTTTACATGCTTTTTCAGGAATCATCGAGTAAGTGGCACTTAGGGACACATCACTTTTAGGAGCATTCGCATATGTTGTATTTCAATTTACATTGTAATTTCTTTTAAAAGTTGTTCAAACCCACTGGAAATTTGTAATGATTTTAATAGTATGGTTGGTGTTGTCTTTTAACTTTTGCTATGAAACCCTTTATACTGCCACGCCTCGTGATTCCGCTTTAGTGGGGTGTGACACTCTAAAGACTCGATTTTCAACTTTTTATCCTCAAAACGTAACCTAAGATGATTTAATTCACACACCTTCTTCTCATTGGCTTCTATCGTGGACTCATAGGCTTTATAGATGGTGCTCATATCTGTTTGGATCTGGGTTAGATAAGGTTCACAAAGAGACAGATCAAAATTATTATCAGTAATCATAGATGTTACCTGCTGAACGATGCTTCGACCAGGTGGATCGTTGGTGGCCATATAGCAGTAGTGTGGTTCAGCAACATCATCTTCATCTTCTGACCCAGAGGACCACTAGCCTTCATCACATTCGACAGTTTGTCTGGCCATCAAGCACATGTTTCTTCCAGTCACCACGTCATCATCATCTCCAGATGACCAATATCCTTCGACATCCCTTGATACAGTTGTTACAAAAGATTTTTCACTTTCTGCCATCTTTTGAGCTTTTCGGGCGTAGTATGCAGAGTCCTTGATTTTTGGTTTTTGTAGAGTTTCAACCAAGCAATCTTTTGCGAAATGGTTTGCATGTCCACACTTGTGACACCCAATTTACGGTTTGTCGGATTTTGGATTCTGCTGTGGTTCTGGAGTAGAGTTTGGCTTTGTAATGTTGTTTTGTACGAGGGAAGATTTTCCGGAGTTGGTTGGGGTTCCGGAGCTGAGTATGGTTGAGGATTTTTTTGGTGAGGAGCATGAAACCAATTTTGGTATGGTTTGTAAGAGATATTGAAAGGACGTTTGTATTTCATGGAGAGTAGAGCAAACTCTTGTTGGAAATGGAGTTTAGAGTCCATGGCTTCGGAATCATCAACATGATAGTTCTGTGTGGGTAAGACAGGTAAGGAGGATTGAATGGATGGAACAATGGGTTTGAAAAGGTCCGAGGTGGATGTGTTCGGAATGGTTGTTTCAAAGGAACTAACAAGAGCAAGAGGACCTCCGGAGAGTTCCCTTATAGTTTGAGCAACATTGGATTCATGTCCTTTAAGTTCATCAAAGAGTTGATAAAGCTTCAACTTTTTCAAAGAACCATTACTTTAGAGGCAAGATTCACATTTCCCCATCCTTTACCAAGGTTGTTTATGAACTTGAGATTGTACTCCAAGGGAGTTCGGACAATCCCATGAGCAGTCATGTTGTTGAGTACGATTCGGTAACGGAGGCTAGTGATTCACCAGGAGTGGTAGTGAAGGTGTCAAAATCATTGAAAACCGAGGTGAGACGCTTTTCTTTCATGTTTTCCGAACTTTCGATCAGATCTTGGAGAGTGTCCCAAATCTCTTTTGCTGATTTACACAACTTAATGTGTTCAAAGAGTGAGGGAGGGACACCAAACACCATTTCCGATAAAGCAACTTGATCAACATGCAACTTCACAATATCATCTGCGGTTAGAGGAGCTAGACGAGTCTCATCTTGACCCATAAGCTGAGCAGCAACATCTATCACAACTATTCTTACAGGAACATGAGGGCCTTCTTTGACGGATCTCCAAATAGCTTCACCTTTCTCTTTAGCTAGTAAAAATCTTTCCATTCTAACTTTCCAGTGATCATAATCTTCCACAACTAGCAGTAGGGCACGTCTAGGGCCACCCACGCTATTTGCGATTTGCATTGAAATCATTTTTTGAGTGTTAGAAGCAACCATTGAAGTTAACGTATCTTCAAGCAAAAGTGGTATATAGAAGAACTTTTATCCTTAATACAAAAATGATTGAAATACCAAGGTAATTTCAAACCAACTATAATATGATCTTGTGGATTCAAAGGACAACCACTCAAGCTCTGATACCAATTGAGAGAATAAATTGATCTGATGCGCAAGGACAAGGTTTGAAAACTCAAACCTTGAGTTAATACTTAAGATCAATGTTTGTTTGCTAATGAATGTTCCAGTCAAGTATGGATAGACCAGTCAAGTCTGAGTTAATGTATTCAACAAATATTCAAGCCGTAAATGAAGAATGAGAATTAAGATCAAGGTAAAGTTAATAAATGAAGAACAAAGAGAATGTTGTAAAGAGAGTGAAGTAAAATATTGCTAAAAAGTTTGAACAATCCGTTACTTAGATTTGCATTAAAAGCTCCTATATATAGGTGAGCATGATACAAGGTATAAAACGGAATACACACATAGGACTGGACAAAAAAGATATTTATGACATTCTAATTGTCCAAGTTGACTAACAGACTAAGTCCTATGAAATGTTAATCATGCTAAGTGACAAAACTAATTAATACATAGTGAAAAAGGTACTGATTCGGAAACACAAACCTTCCGGCCCAAACATTCATTCTGGAATGCCTTCTATTCATCTGCTTTGGACTGGGCTTAACTTCCGGACTCCAACTGATTCCGCACCAACTTATCACTTTGTAATCTTGACTGACTTTGGATCTTCAAAAGGATTAAGATTGCTGGAGGTTCACTTTCAGGTTCTAACAGTACCTTAGTCTTGAATTTCACGATTACCTTAAGGAATGCAGAATTGTTTCGCAACTGACGCCACCTACGAGACCACAGTTGAATGGTGTATCCGAGAGGCGCAATCGAACCCTGTTAGACATTGTTCGTTCCATGATGATTCGTGCTTCGTTACCTATCTCATTTTGGGGTATGCCTTAGAGACTGCTGCCCATATCCTTAATCTAGTCCCGACTAAGATGGTTGCCAAAACACCTCACGAGACGTGGACATGGAAAGCTCCCTCGTTGGCACATATCAAGGTTTGGGGTTGCGAGGCTTTTGTAATCCAAGAGACTTACGACAAGCTCGAACCTCGCAGTGAGCGGTGTATTTTCATCGGCTACCTGCATAAGTCCTTTGGATATATCTTCTATAGACCGATTGATAATGTTGTCCTCGTTGCGAGAAGAGGGTTTTTTCGAGAGCGAGAACTGATACGCCAAGTGGACAGTGGGAGGCAAATTGATCTTGAAGAGCTTCAAGAGTCAAACGATGAAGGAACCTCCAACGGTGGCACTTAACCCGAGGAGGAAACTCCGGTTGAACTAATTGATGAGTCCCTACCTCTTAGACGTTCCGGTAGAGTTAGTGTTCCGCCCGTGTAGTATGGTTTTCTTATAGCAAGTGAGGGTGATACGTTTATTAGTGATAGTACACTAGTAAATTTGGATGAACCTAATAGCTAAAAGGAAGCCATGGCAGGCCTGAAGTCTGCAAAATGGAAAGACGTTATGGACAGCAAGATTCAATCCATGTATTACAATCAAGTTTGGAACTTGGTTGACAATGTACCGGGTCGCAAGACGGTTGGGTGCAAGTGGATCTTCAAGAAGAAGACCGACATGGTTGGGAAAGTACACACTTATAAGGCGTGATTGGTTGCGAAGGGATTTACTCAAACTCCCATATTTGACTATGATGAGACCTTCTCGCCAGTTGCGAAGATAAAGTTTATTAGGGTTATGCTAGCCATAGCTGCGTTTCATGATTATGAAATATGGCAGATGGATGTCAAAACCGCTTTCCTTAATGGGAAGTTGGCTGAAGATGTTTACATGAATCAGCCAGAGGGTTTTGTCGATGAAAAGTACCCTAATAGAGTGTGTAAGCTTGAGAAATCCATTTATGGATTGAAACAAGCATCTCGCTGATGGAATCTGTGTTTCAATGAGAAATTCAAAGAGTTTGGTTTCTTGCGAATCGAGGATGAGTCTTGTGTATATGTCAAAGCCAGTGGGAGTATACTTAGCTTTCTCATTTTGTATGTCGATGACATACTACTCATAGAAAATGATGTCCCAACCCTGCAGGAAGTTAAGTCCTAGCTTGGGAAGTGCTTCGCTATGAAGGGCCTCGGAGAAGCTGCTTATATTCTTGGGATAAGGATAGCGAGAAACAGGAGTAAAAGACTAATAGGACTTAGTCAAAGTACTTACTTGGATAAAGTACTAAAGCGTTTTAGTATGGAGATTTTCAAGAAAGGGGAGTTACCAATCCAAAGCAATGCCAAGTTGAGTAAGACTCAAAGCCTGAGTACCGAAGCCGAGATAGCAGAGATGATCCGAGTACCTTATGCTTCCGCAGTTGGCTCGATCATGTATGCTATGACTTGTACTCGCCCTAATGTGGCCTTCGCTTTGAACATGGTCAGCAGATATCAAGGGAACCCTGGTAGAGCACATTGGACCACATTCAAGAATATTCTTAAGTACCTTCAGAGGACTAAGGAATGGTTTCTTATCCTCAGTGGGAGTGATGAATTAATGGTGCGAGGGTATAGTGACGCCATTTTTTAGACCGACCGAGAAAATTTCTGCTCACAGTCAGGCTGGGTCTTTACTCTAAATAGAGAAGTAGTGACTTGGAAGAGTTCCAAGTAGGACAACGTAGCTGATTCAACGTGCAAATCAAAATACATATCAGTGACCAAAGCGTCAAAGGAGGCGATATGGTTGAAGAATTTCATTGGATACCTTGGAGTTATGTCAGCCATAAAGGAGCCTATAGAGATTTTCTACGACAAGGAAGGTGCGGTTGCCTTAACCAAGGAACCGAGGGATCATGGCAGATCCAAACATATCGACAGGAAATATTATTTCATTAGACATTGAGTAGATGAGGGACTCCTCGTAGTGAAGAGGGTGTCGTCAGAGGATAACCCAGCAGATCCCCTTACGAAGGGACTGAGTAGGGTTAAGCACTTGCAACATGCTAGGAGCATTAGGCTGAAGGACGATATTAGTTTTAGTGATTAGATAGCTTTTAGAAACTTGTAATAGATAAATTGTAATTGACATTTTGATGATTAAATAATGGAGTATTATTTATAAGTAATGTTATTGTCTTATGTCAATTATTTACTATTGTTTCATTTTGCATGTTTTGACTTCCTAAATAATAAGATTATTTAAACTGTCCACAATCGCTCATACTTTGGAAGTAGGTATGAAAGAAGACTGTCATGAATTGGCTTGCAGATTGTATAAGTGTTTAGACATAGAAAAGGTTTGCTGCAATGTTCATGAGTCCTCTTGAAATAAAATTTGAGTATTGGATTAAACTCGCGCTCACTTGAATCACTTCATGGACTTAATCACGAGTGATTGTGAGACGATAATATCATATAGTCTTTAAACCTAGATATATTGTTTATTGTTTACGAGTTGGTTGTGCATTGATAATGCGCAAACGCATTGTTGTGTATGATTTGATGAGTAAATGGTAAACGCATATAAGTTGAAGTTTATCTGTTCCTTTTATCCAACGAGGGTAAAAGCGATATCTTGGACCCTTCAATGATTTGGTTTGACTTATGTGTCGGGCCCGGTCAGGAATGAATTGATGTGTTCAATTAAGTTCTATGTCAGACAAATCAGAGATCGAGAAACAAACTGTTAGACAATAAGTATGACTATGTTCCATGAGATTGTCCACACGATATCTTGAGAACAGAGGACTATACGATTCCTTATCTAAAGCACATGTCTGAGTTCGATGGCGGCTTTTGAGAGCTACGATTTCTAACCGGATTTTGATGTTGTACTTGCATCATAGTTATTAGACTTATCCAAGTGAGAGACTGTTGGATTATGTGTCTAAGAAACATGACTGGATGAGTTGCCTTTTGAGTTATCCAAGTGAGAGACTGTTGGATTACTTGACCTGGTTGTAGCATGGTCCTTTTGAGTTGCCTTCATTGAAGCAACTTGACTGGATGGATTATTGTGACAACCTGAAAATTTCTAGCTTGCATTCTTCATTTCTTATCAATAATAGACTTGTTTTGCTATCTTGTAGTACCATTTAGGGTCTATTGGAGCGTTCTAAACGTGTTATAATCAAGGTTGGAGTGTGGAAATGGGTTAACTCAAAGTGTAGGAGTCAAAATGAGGCCAAACACTCCAACACATGGAGTGTGCGGCCACACACTTGAGTGTGCGGCCACACACATGTGTTTGCGGCCTCACACCCTTCCCAACCGCACACTCCACCTATATATACCACACTTAGTCATTTTTGAACATTTTTTTCACTTCTTCAAGCATAGAACACGAAATCCTCTCAAGTATCATCCATTCTCCTTGAAGATCTTCATAAAAGGTACCAAGAACACCAAGAACACCATCTGGCCGCACACATGGTAGCACACACCATCTGGCAGCACACATGGCCGCACACAAGGCCGCACACAAGTGCTGGCAGCACACTAGGCCGCACACCTGGCCGCACACACACATATAGTATGTATTTTGGCCATACGAGGGAAAACTCCCGAAGTGTGATAAGTGTCGTTTCCATCATCATGGGGCTTGCCATGAGATGCAGTGTTGCAATTGCCTAAAAATAGGGCACCATGCTCGTGGCTGTGGAGCACCGGCACGACCCATCACTCAAGACCCTTTCATCGGGACTAACCCTACACACGAGAGTAGTTATAACGCCGAACGCTTTAGGAAGCAATTTTCAAAGTGGAGTAACGAGGAAGGCACTCGTGTCCACATAACACTGGCTAAACACCGCAATACCGTCACCAAAGCTAGTACTAGCCAGTCATGCCACCAATGCAGGGAGATAGGGCACTTCAAGAAGGATTGCCCTATAGCAAAGAACTCTGGCGCAGATGGGAGGATTCTCCGGATCACAGTTGCGGGAGAACCTGCTCCGGAACCCACGTTAATGTAATTAAGGTGTTTCGTTGTAACAGACTTATAAACTATCCAGAACTAGTGCAACTAGGGTCTTACCTTTTGCGAGATCCTGTCTTTATAGGGATGCTCACGCTGCATATACTTGTCTTTTGTAGTATATCTTATTCGCAGCAATGGTCTTGTTGTAAGTCTAAAGTAGTGTAACTCCGTTGATGGTTGCACGGTTGTGTTTCGTCTATAAAACGTCTTATGTTCAAATCTAATGTCTTTAAGTTTCAGTATGATTTCGACATTTTCATACGAATCGATTCAATTAGATCCTCACAAAAACAGCTTCATACATACATCGCTTTCTTCTAGATCGCTTTTCCAGCAAAGCCGTCATATCAGAACACCGAAGTACTCATGCCAGGAGTACCTCTTAGATATTTTCTTTCCGAAGAAATCCCCGAAGTACCACTCGTGCAATACGTCAAGTTCAATCCAAGGATTCATATGATTGATCTATCACTGAGGAATGTATACATAAGAGTGATATATAATCAAGGTTCTACAGGTTTAGAATTGATGATTCCACTTTAACTTCTTTTTCCCCGATGGGATGTGAGCTTAAAGAAGAATCAGTTATTCGACTACCTTTTCAATCTTAATTATATACGACTCGTATACACGAGATTGTGATTGTGAAAACATGTATGAATTCTAATATGAACTTTAAGACGGAGAACTGCCTAGGTCTACGAGTAATCACATCGTCATGTGAACAAACTTAGAACCTAGTACGACTCTTGTAAACAGATCGCCCTATAGTCTAAACACCTACGGAAATACCAGAACAGTACATACAACTTAACGAACTGCACAGCGATAGAATAAGAAGACTAGGATTCTCACCCTGGAGAACCCCCAGTCTTATTCTCCCAGAGATCGACGGATTGCATCGTATGTGCCTCGGATATCGAGGACTCCGTCAAGATTTTTCATTAGAAATAGTTATCTCTGCCTCGCATAGATGAAATGCTTGAGCAAACGCAAGGAAAGAATTACTTTCAGAAATGGATCGGAGATCCGAATATCACCAGTTCGAGTGTTAGGGAAGGATGTCCGGAAGACTATCTTCCGAACACGATGCAGACACTTCAAGTCCGTAGTGATACCCTTCGGATAGGACCAACGCACCCATAGCTTTCATGAGCTAAAATGAGTAGGGTACGTCTTTCTTACTTGGATCAGTTCGTCATTTCTCCATGTAATGACTTACTTATCGACCCTCGTGGTAAGAATGAACCTCTGGAAACATTACCTTCGGAGATACTTTTCGCAAAGTTCTATGAACTCGAGTTTTAGAATTGAAGAGTCAAAAATTCCTAAAGACACACTATTAGTGATGTGGAAATTCTTGAGTACTCCGACAATTATCCGAAATCGTTGAGAGTTTGTCGAAACCGGAGACACCGACAGAAATTTGCCAAATTCTAGGTCTTACAGACCTACTGTCATAGTTCATCCATAACTCCTCGTAAATCACAGAAACCCTTTTGACTCTGACCCATCAAGGGGTGGCCTTTGACTGGGAAGTTAAACAAGAAAAAGAAACCTTAGAGATTCCAAGTGAGTGACCAAGTTCTTTAGGAGAACTCACTCTGGGAATGGCTTAATACGCTTCGTATCGCGTGGAAAGCTAAATCCAATATAGTTAGGACCTCCGAGATTCTTATTAGAATCGGTCCTGTGCCTCGCACAAACTAGACCTACTCCGTGAACTCAGTAGCGTACATTCTACTCTTCGCGTCTCGAACGTGAAACCGTACCTTTCCGTTAGGACTCTTGTAAGTCCACTCGTCGAGATCCACACCTTCATATTTGAACCGCAGTGACCCTCGACCGAGAGGTCAAGCGGACGAAGCATCGCCACCGCCCATTAGTGTAGGTTCGTTGGGATACCAACCGAGAACCCGATTTCACTTAGGAGCACTAGAACCAATCGATTAGAAAGTTTCCTCCTCACGACTCTATCATTCATACCTACTTCCTTGTCTAAATTCTAATTTCGGGACGAAATTCCCTTTAACGGGGGGATGATGTGACAACCCGAAAATTTCTAGCTTGCATTCTTCATTTCTTATCAATAATAGACTCGTTTTGCTATCTTGTAGTACCATTTAGGGTCTATTGGAGCGTTCTAAACGTGTTATAATCAAGGTTAGAGTGTGGAAATGGGTCAACTCAAAGTGTAGGAATCAAAATGAGGCCAAACACTCCAACACATGGAGTGTGCGGCCACACACATGTGTTTGCGGCCTCACACCCTTCCCAACCACACACTCCACCTATATATACCACACTTAGTCATTTTTGAACATTTCTTTCACTTCTTCAAGCATAGAACACAAAATCCTCTCAAGTATCATCCATTCTCCTTGAAGATCTTCATAAAAGGTACCAAGAACACCAAGAACACCATCTGGCCGCACACATGGCAGCACACACCATCTGGCAGCACACATGGCCGCACACAAGTGCTGGCAGCACACTAGGCCGCACACCTGGCCGCACACACACATATAGTGTGTATTTTGGCCATACACTCCCTTGTATAGCCTTTTAACCCTTCATACAATCATTTATGGTTATAACACTTCAATATAAGTGTTCACTAGTCCCTAAGGTGGTCCCAATTCATTAATTAGTTGTTCATAACACTAATTATATTCATATATGTGTCAATATATGCTAAATAGGATTGGCGTGTGTACTCAAGCCACCACTTGATACTTAGCAACTGATCCAACATTTTCATCAGAACCACTCACAACAGGTGACTTCATACCCCTTTAATTAACCGTTGAAATACTTTTAAATGTTTTAAATACTTTTATGGGGGGGGTACAAGTAGAATAATGCTAGTTATTATATCAATCACATGTGATTAATAAGCAGCATTCAAATGATTGGCTACTCATTAGCCGTTTGACTAAACAGTTTCCTTCAAATGTCTTTCATAAACACTTTATGTGTTTAAAACTCCTTATTTCTCTGTACATTTTACTCCGTATATTACTTTTCAAACTTATTTACAATTGTGTTTCAAACAAATGTTTCTTTATACTAAACCGTTTTATCAAACCCATGCCTTCAAACCGTTTTATAGATTGACATCAAGTCGATCTTTTCTTAAGATAATAACTATGTTCAAAGGTTTTACAAAACTTATTTATGTTTTTATATTATAAATTGAATGCCTCTATATGTATAGTTATATAAGAAATGTTTAAAAGACTTAGGAAGGCTATCCACCCTATTTCCTTTTCGCGCTTGAGATGTGGTCTGGTGGGATATCGGGTACTCGTCCGAAGGTTGTTTAAATATTAGTTATATAACATATATACATATATAGTCATAAAGGTCCTTCCAGTTCATCCCATGCCCTTGGGTAGCAAGGGTATACATCCATGTCCATACGTACCAAGTTAGATTACTAGTAAACTACCATATGGGTAGTTTAGGAAGATACTAGAATTATTACTAGAACACAATATCATACTATGAGTCAGTTCATTCATGATTCAATACTTACTACTATGAGAACATATACAACTATACTAGAGAAGAACATATACAACTATACTAGAGAGAGAACATATACAACTATACTAGAAAGAGAACATATACAACGATACTAGAACGAGTACATTACTATACTTGCTAGGTAGAGAGCACGTACAATACTAGCTAGAACATTACAGTACATTACCATACTACTACATAGATATGGTCACATGATCATATTTACATGAGTACACTTACAAGAATTACTAGTACATTTTATATGTATAGATTCTGTTATATAATCCTCATTCTTATCTTTACCTTGTGACTCAATCACATAATCGACGAGATAGATTGGATTTAATATCCTAGTACCCAAGGATACATTGCGGGACTGACCATTCCTAAAATCTCTGTTAGCTACAGAGGTAAAAGCACATCCACGGATGTCAACGGTTGATACCATTACAGGTATACTTTTGGGGACTGACTATTCCTATACCCAGCTGTTAGCAACAGAGGTAAATATACATCTACGGATGTCTTTAGTTAACATTGTTAGTTGCCCTTGTTTCAAAAGGGTAATACTAATGCAGCTTGGTCTTGGTAGAAGACTACCTTCAGAACAGTTAGGTCTTGGTAGAAGACTACATTCAGAACAGTTAGGTCTTAGTAGAAGACTACATTCAGAACAGTTAGGTCGTAGTAGAAGACTACATTCAGAATAGTTAGGTCTTGGTAGAAGACTACATGCAGAGCAGTTAGGTCTTGGTAGAAGACTACATTGAGAACAGTTAAGTCTTGGTAGAAGACTCCTTTTGTTACTAATAGGAATCATAGGGATTTCTAGGGATTTTCAAACGTTTACAGTTGTTTTACAAACATTTTCATACCTATAGTTCATTTACATTTTCAATACTTACAATTCGTATACATACAAATACTTACATTTCAAATACATACAAGTATTTACATACAAATTAAGACACTAAAATACTTATGATCTCACCAGCTTCAAAGCTGATACTCGCTTTCAAAATTACGTGTATCCTCAGGTCATCAATAGACAGGTACCGATGCAAGGCTTAGAGAAGATGGAGCTCGTTCAAGACTCATCTTTCATTTTGATTTATGCTTTAGTGCCTATTATAATTTGACAGAACACACTTGTATAATAATTATATTATTAATGCAATGGATGATGTTGTTGCTTGTTTACTACTTTACATTGTTGTGATATTGTACATGACGCCCTCCGCCCTAGAACGTTTCCGTCGTTCTTGGTTTTGGGGTGTGACAATTATAAAGAAAGAGGTTATTATGGTTTATTAATATATTATATGAATAATATATTAAAAGATAAATCATATTGGTTAATTAATATTGGTCAAGAATTAATTAGGAACTAATTTTGTGATCATAAGATATTAATTAAAGCTAGGGGACTGATATTGTAATTATTGGATAGTTGCAAAGTAGGCTGAGGAAACCATAATGATAGGGTGGACGAATTCTTAGGATAAGACCTTAAGAATTCGTCCAAAGGATGATTCCAGAAGGATCTTATGGGCTGCTTAGAGCCTAAGCAACCAGATAAGTGTTTGACTGAAACCCTAACTCCTCACATATAGAAGGACCCTCCTGGCCACCTAAATCGGCTACATAATAACCCTAAGAGTTCTAGGAGCCGATTTTTATCCTTCCCTCTCTCTCTCTATTGTTCTCCAACTTGCTTTGGTGTTTATGATCTATTAGAGGCACAACATTTGAGGTGCTAAGATTCTCAAAAGATCGAGATCTTCAATCAACAATCAAGGTAATCATCTAAACTTGTTTTATTTGTTATTTTCGGATTTTGTATGCTAGATCTGTTGGATTAGGTGTCTAAGTTCATAACTATTCTGGGATGTACTTGACCCGACCAGGATGGTCCATTTGGGTTGCATGGCATCATGCATTAGGACAGACCAAAATGAGAGAAATAACACTTAAGGTTTGTTAATATATTATAAGTTCTAATATATTAACAGTAGTATTTAATTAGTATTGATGAATAATTAATTTGATATTAATTAAGTGATCAAAATGAGACTAATTAAATATATGGGTTGATTGTGTAAATCACCCATACTTGTATAGTGGGCTAATGCTCCATGGATTATCAAGTTGGGCTAAAACCCATAGGATGCTCCATGGTGTCTTTGAACCCATGGATCATGGAAATGAAGAGCTGTAACACCGTGATTTTTCCAAAACTAAAATTTTTATTTAGATAATCAAATTAATATTAAAACACTTATTTAATATCTTATTCACATTCGAATTTCAAAACATAGTTTCATTTTCATTATAATAGAAGACCAGGATCCTCCAAAACACAACTCTTTCTTCGGTGTGTACAATCGAACCGTTGCCATCCCGCGTTACTGTAAGAACCTGAAACATCATAACATAAACAACGTAAGCACGAAGCTTAGTGAGTTCCCCAATATACCTTACGCACATACGCCCTCCGGCCCGGACCTTTCAGTCCAAAAATATTGCCTTCCGGCCCGGATCTTAGATCCACATAACATTGCCTTCCGGCCCTGACCTTTTGGTCCACAAGATAATTGCCTTCCGGCCCATACACATATATAACACATAATACAATACTCTAACACATAAAGCACATATATCACATATCATACCTGACCTTTCTGTCACATAATACCTTGCCTTCCGGCCCATATATAAACATGTATATCACGCGTAGCAACTAACTTTCCATTCATAGCATATAAGCATAACACACAACATACTTGACCTTTCGGTCACACAATCGAACCCTTCCGGGTGAGGTATAGTGAGAAGACTCACCTCGCGGTCACTGGAAGATAGCAACTCCCGAAATCCCTTGCACTTGATCCTCCGAGCTCCAAGCTCCCTGTCTCAGCATATATCCCTTTTTAGCACTTCTATCTTCCACGTTAACTGACCCTAAGAAATCACACCAGTCAACTCTGGTCAACAGTCCATTGTCAGCTCGACTGGACTCGGCGAGTTCCCTGGCAACTCGGCGAGTCTAGTCGTCCTCACCAAATCCTGCAGAATCCCTTTCTACTCGTCGAGTATCCCTCTTGACTCGACGAGGTCCTCGTGGAAGAATCGCGGGGCCACCCCGACTCTACTCGCCGAGTCTGATGAACAACTCGGCGAGTCCCAGTACATCTTCAAGCTACTCGCCGAGTCTGAAGAACAACTCGGCGAGTCCATGCCATGCAGACGAGTAACTGCTTCCTGAAATACGTATGGTCCTGAAATACACAATCATGGGGCCTCCTGGACCTCTAATCATCCTATTACTGGGGTATAAACTTTTGCATAACAACACAATGATCCATCAAATCTCCAAATGGGTTTCACAAACCCTAATCCCATAACACATCAACATAGCAGAGGATAATTCGAGTTCTTACCTGAATAATGTATCCTCTTTGCCCCCAATCCTCAGAATGTGACTCCCTTGCTGCTCCTTTAGCCAATCCCTTCTCTTCCTTGCACAACCATTCTTCCAAGATCAACAATAGCTCTAAGACTTTGCTCCAGAGGCCATAGTCGTTTAGGGTTCTCCACAATCGGCCTAAAGACGTGAAATGACGACATAACAACCCTTATATACGACCCAATACGAAACGGCTAGGGTTTCTGCTGAACAGCGTCGACTCGCCGAGTCCATATCTGGACTCGTCGAGTCACGTCGCGAACCCGCGACCAAGTCCGCGGTCATACTCGGCGAGTCAAGCTCCAACTCGCCGAGTCCCCCTTTTAAAACACCCCAAAAATGCAATTTAACAATACTTGAGATTTTGGGCTGTTACAATTCTCCCCCACTAGAATTAGACTTCGCCCTCGAAGTCTCACTCTGAAAATAGTGCCGGATGCTGCTCCCGCATCTCACGTTCCGACCTCCCTAGCCACTACCGATCTCTTCCGAGGCTGCCACTGAACCAATACCAGAGGTACCTCCTTGTTCCTCAGAACCTTGATCTTCCGATCTCCGACGGCCACTGACCTCTCGACGCAACACAGGCTCGCATCCACCTAATCGTTCTCCAGTAGAGCCATTGCTGACTCATCCGCTATACTCCTCTTCAACCGCGACACATACCAGTGTCATGGATCCGTCCCCATTCCGCTGACAGCTCCAAACGATAGGCCACCCTTCCTACCTACGCACCATCACGAAAAGACCCAACATACCGGGCCCCCATTTACCCCTCTTCCTAAATCGAAGCACCCCTTCAGGAATACGAAGTCGCTGACCTGAATCCCATACTCGTAACGGCGTCTGCCTGCATAACTTTCCTGTTAACTCTAGACGATCACTAACTCTCTTTAACCTGCTGAGTCTGCTTTGACAACTTAATTACGAACTCTGAACTGCTCATCACTCTCTGCTCCAACTCTCAACGATCACTCGACCCATAAGGGTTAGGAAACCCTGAACCACCGGAACCCCGATCCAAAGCCTACTTTGCCCATTCCGGACCGACTGAGAGATCCGTTCTCCCTTCTCAGATCAACTCTCACAAGTTCCCTCTTGCCATCACATACACGTACTGAACTAGTCCCAACACCCGCAGGTGGAAAGACCCGATACACTGATGATATCCTCGAACACCTCCCAAGATGAACCACTACATCCACCCTACACTCTGATCAGATTCACTCTGCGAATTTAAAATTTTCTCTCTCCATGCATCCCTTCTGAGCCTTAACAGACATCCCAACCGGATGGGTTCCTACTCCACTGCCGCTAACACGATGCTCAAAACCATACTCGAAACACTCTAATCATATTCTGCTCTGCAGCTTTCACTTTCGTGAACTTGCACCCCCTTCGGAGTTACATACCCTCCTCTTTTCCTTTTCCACGGAACTCTCTTGAACATAATGCCACTGCAACCGGTGTCACGGTGCTCGCCCCAAGCGACACCACCCTTTTTGCGTAGCTGTTATTCACATACTCTGGTTCTCATTGCAGGGACTCTCAATCCCACACACTCTCTCCACTCATCAAAATCACTACCCCCGCTAACAAGATCAATAACCTGAGGCCAGACCTTCCAATGCAATCACACTGTAACATACGCGATCCGCAAATCTCAAACTAATCCAGCAATACCAACAGAGTCTCCAGTATGACTGGACCGACTCTCATAATACATACTAGCCACTCGAGGCTATATCTCTGTGGGTCCCTACACCCAACTCTGCGAACCCTCAGGTTCGAACTCTGGGAACCTTCCGGTTCCAGCTCTAGAAACATGCACAACATAATCCCGTGGGATTAATGCAGTACAACCCATCACGTACCTCAAACGTACCAATACTCTGATCGCAAAATTCCAATTACTTACTCAAGCTTGATCCCGACCTCCTCTCAGGCCTCCACAATCAAATGCCCTAGGTCTGTATCTCGCCCCGCATACTCAACACTCGCTCTCGTCGGTCTATACTTTGCGCTGACAACACTGCTGAATCCCAACAGCTAAGCACCCTTACATACTCATCGATCTCCCGGAGAATTTTACAATTCTCCCCCACTAAAGCACTGACTAACTGCCACCGATCGTCACCTAACGACCTTTCAGAACCATCCTGCACAAGGAGAACATTTACCCACTGACTGCTTCCCACAAGCGTAAGCAACCCTCAGCAAAACACATCTCCTCCCTGACCCATCCGCTCAAAAGAATCCGATCTTTCAATCATCCACTCCCGACTGTAGATGCTACCCGACAATCAACTCAGTGCCGCGTCTCCCCTAACAACCCCCACGAACGATAACCAAAGGAATCCTCGACAATAACCCATAATCAAACTCACAATCTGCCCAAAGGATGAACACCACATCGAAACCGCACAAGACTACTGACACTAAAACACCAATTATCACCATATCCAACCATCAGGGAATAACGAATGCCAGAGCGAAAACCTGAAGCACCAATCCATAACCATGCCAATCCTGCGAAACAACGAATACCGCATCGAAATCCACACTACCAGCCCAACAATACACCACAATCAACGTAAGCTAATCAAGACGTCAAAACAGCATCATACCCGCAGCTGCCTCCGGCACTGCTCCATCTCCCCCTGTCGCAAGCCAATAAGCACAACCCTGAGCCCTTGGGGCTCCGCTCCATCTTGTCCTCCTCCTGAACTCCTCGAGGTGGCCGGTGCTAGAGCCTGCACCGGTCCTGCAGAAAAATTGTGGACAGTTGACCCTCAAATGTCCAACCTGCCGACACTGATAATAAATCCTGAATCCCGAATTGGCACTGACTGCCGACAATCCCGTGCACCATGCCCCTCCTTTCCGCACTTGCGGCATGCACCACTGGGCCAACAAGCTCCGGTGCCATCTCTCTCACACTTCCCACAAGTGTGACCGCTCCGATCCCCCATTCTAACGTCTATGGTCATGGACCGTTTCGGCGCCGACTGCGACTGCATCGGGGCCTGCCTCATCTCACGCAACTGCTACTCAACCTCTAACTCACGCCACATGGCGGCCTCCTGCGATACCAACACGGTCTCGCGCCTCTGCGCAGACACGAACTGTCTGATACCCCTTTGAGCATACTCGGATATTTGGGCATCTGAGCCTGCTCCGAAGCGAACTCAGGGCAAACGTCGCCCTCTCAATAAACATCCCGGTGCTCTCAGTCACCGACTCCAAATCCTGCTTCAGCTTAAGGAATTCCCAAGCCAATCTCTCCTTTTCACCTCGCGGAACATAGCGAGTACTGAACATCTTTATGAATTGATCCCATAAAACCGCAGTCCTCGGCGCATCGGAAAATGACCTCGTAGTCAATCTCCATCAATCCTTCGCCCCGAGCCTCAATAGGTTCAGAGCACACTTCACCCCCTGATCAGCAGGGCATAAACCCATGGAGAAACACCCCTCCACGTCTGATAACCATCTCATAGCAACAATCGAGTCCTGAACTCCATCGAATGTGGGAGGCTTCGCACGATAGAAGTCCCGATACTAAAAACCCCGACTAGCCCCTTTCTCTGCCGTTGCTACAGCCGCTGTAACCGCCACGGCAGCCGTCTCTTGCGAAAACCGCATATCGCTCATCAAACTACTTCAATCATAGTGGTCCTGATCGACCCAAACAATTCTGGCGACTCAGCCCGCAACAATGCAGCAATCTCATCACGCAGGATCTCGCGAATCCTCGCATCCCGCTCGCTCGTGCCCGTCCGATCGATAACCGGATAACAAGATAGTCACAAACATCATCCACTACGAACCATGGTATTCATCCCATGACATCCTTCCTCAACGTGCTTCAGTGTATGGTACCTGAACCAT
Organism: Lactuca sativa; assembly: GCF_002870075.4. Classification (NCBI taxonomy): domain Eukaryota; kingdom Viridiplantae; phylum Streptophyta; class Magnoliopsida; order Asterales; family Asteraceae; genus Lactuca; species Lactuca sativa. The sequence continues at coordinate 222,689,866 of NC_056625.2, forward strand.
AGCACCACTCCTCAATCTGCTCCATTGTATAGCACTCGGACCACAACACCCATCTCAATCTGTTCCGATGTATGGTGCCTGGACCATAACTTCACTCTGTATCCGCTCCGATGTATGGTATCCGAACCATAACATCATCCCTCAATCGGTTCCTTAGGACCTTCAGAATGCCCCCTGTATCAAGTATGGGTCCTCTGCTTTCAGTAGTACGGGCCCATACTACCTGCCACATCTACCCATACTTTCCACACGGACCATCCCAGAGTTCCTAAGTAGCTGATAAACCTGCTCTTTCACCCCTTCTCATCGCGCGTGCTCGCTTTCCAGCGAAATCTTCTACTCTACCCGCGCACTCATCTGGCTAGGTTTACTCCCTAGTCCCTTCCGCCGTCCTCCCACTTCTTTGCTATCAGCTGCTGAAGAGTTCCTAATGATGCCAGCCCTCTACCTCCTGAGTATCGTCATACTCACTTGGTAGCTGACTCCCATCATCAATAACTCCACAAAGCACAAAGCAAGCAGCATTCGAGCATTGAAGCATACATAGGACTCCCCATCTGTGGTAGCTCCACCTTCTCGGCTCATCCTCGGAAGTACCTCTGTACCCCGTAGCTTTACCTCTTGAGCGTTCTAACTAGATACTCTCACTCATCACATACACACAAAAGCATAACGCACATATAACAGCAAACCCTAGACTAAGGCATCACAAATCAAGCCACTCTAGTCCTAAGATGTGAAATACCTAGCCTGTCTCTAGCATGCAATAATGTCTCATAAAGTGCATAATAGATATTTCATAATACAAAAGTAAGGGTATTTTGGGAAATCACCGTTTGGCTCTGGCTGATTGTACACACTGCTCTTTCTTGCTTTCTCTTTGAACTCTTAATCACTTTTAGAAAACCATTTATTTGGAAAACTTTTCCTTACTTCCTCAGTTTGAGTCCAGATTTACCCGTAGGCGCGTCCGAATCCCTCAAACCAAGGCTCTGATACCAATTTGTAACACCGTGATTTTTCCAAAACTAAAATTTTTATTTAGATAATCAAATTAATATTAAAACACTTATTTAATATCTTATTCACATTCGAATTTCAAAACATAGTTTCATTTTCATTATAATAGAAGACCAGGATCCTCCAAAACACAACTCTTTCTTCGGTGTGTACAATCGAACCGTTGCCATCCCGCGTTACTGTAAGAACCTGAAACATCATAACATAAACAACGTAAGCACGAAGCTTAGTGAGTTCCCCAATATACCTTACGCACATACGCCCTCCGGCCCGGACCTTTCAGTCCAAAAATATTGCCTTCCGGCCCGGATCTTAGATCCACATAACATTGCCTTCCGGCCCTGACCTTTTGGTCCACAAGATAATTGCCTTCCGGCCCATACACATATATAACACATAATACAATACTCTAACACATAAAGCACATATATCACATATCATACCTGACCTTTCTGTCACATAATACCTTGCCTTCCGGCCCATATATAAACATGTATATCACGCGTAGCAACTAACTTTCCATTCATAGCATATAAGCATAACACACAACATACTTGACCTTTCGGTCACACAATCGAACCCTTCCGGGTGAGGTATAGTGAGAAGACTCACCTCGCGGTCACTGGAAGATAGCAACTCCCGAAATCCCTTGCACTTGATCCTCCGAGCTCCAAGCTCCCTGTCTCAGCATATATCCCTTTTTAGCACTTCTATCTTCCACGTTAACTGACCCTAAGAAATCACACCAGTCAACTCTGGTCAACAGTCCATTGTCAGCTCGACTGGACTCGGCGAGTTCCCTGGCAACTCGGCGAGTCTAGTCGTCCTCACCAAATCCTGCAGAATCCCTTTCTACTCGTCGAGTATCCCTCTTGACTCGACGAGGTCCTCGTGGAAGAATCGCGGGGCCACCCCGACTCTACTCGTCGAGTCTGATGAACAACTCGGCGAGTCCCAGTACATCTTCAAGCTACTCGCCGAGTCTGAAGAACAACTCGGCGAGTCCATGCCATGCAGACGAGTAACTGCTTCCTGAAATACGTATGGTCCTGAAATACACAATCATGGGGCCTCCTGGACCTCTAATCATCCTATTACTGGGGTATAAACTTTTGCATAACAACACAATGATCCATCAAATCTCCAAATGGGTTTCACAAACCCTAATCCCATAACACATCAACATAGCAGAGGATAATTCGAGTTCTTACCTGAATAATGTATCCTCTTTGCCCCCAATCCTCAGAATGTGACTCCCTTGCTGCTCCTTTAGCCAATCCCTTCTCTTCCTTGCACAACCATTCTTCCAAGATCAACAATAGCTCTAAGACTTTGCTCCAGAGGCCATAGTCGTTTAGGGTTCTCCACAATCGGCCTAAAGACGTGAAATGACGACATAACAACCCTTATATACGACCCAATACGAAACGGCTAGGGTTTCTGCTGAACAGCGTCGACTCGCCGAGTCCATATCTGGACTCGTCGAGTCACGTCGCGAACCCGCGACCAAGTCCGCGGTCATACTCGGCGAGTCAAGCTCCAACTCGCCGAGTCCCCCTTTTAAAACACCCCAAAAATGCAATTTAACAATACTTGAGATTTTGGGCTGTTACAAGAGCCATGTAAAATTAGGGTTTACATGGTGTAACCCTAATTCTGACACACTATATAAGCAACATGTTATAGACCAAAATCGGTGCTAGTGTGTGAACAAGAGGGCAAATCCAATTTTAGTAGTGTTCTATTTCTCTCAAGGTTATTCCAAGTGCATTTGGTGTTGTGTGAGAAATTTGAGGCATCACACTTGGGGTGCTAGGATCACAAGGTTTTCAAGGAATCCAAATCACTACAAGGTATGTTTTCTTACTATCTTTTATGATTAAAAGTTCCCTTGTATGCTAGATAGGTTAAGACCTTGGAAAAACAATTTTGCATGTATCATAGATAAAACATATATCCAAGGTTTCTAGGGTTGCATGTACACCATAGGTTTGTTAAAATTCTCATAACCCAACAGTGGTATCAGAGCATATGCTTGTTTTCTTGTTATACTTGCAAAATTGGCTGAAAATCGAAGTTTGTATGCTGTCTGGACCCCCAGACAACATATCTTTGACTGTTTTGGCTGGAATTGGACTAGGAACATTACCCTAAGCTATTTTTCAACTTGTAAACCTGTTTTTGGTGTAGTAATGTTCATGCTAATCCAATTTCTAAGATAATTATCAATAGATTCATGTTTTGTATGAGTTAAATGGCTAGGCTAATTACATGAAAAAGTTTGATTAAATTATCTTGCTCTTATGAGTTGCATAAATTAATAGGAAAGTTATGTGTAATTGTTGTTTTCAATCCAAATTAATCTAAGAGTTGATTCTAAAATGTGTTTTTGTAAATTGTCCTCAAGTTATATGAAAAGTCACATTTAAGATTCATAAAACTCATAAATATTTCCATAGGTTATGAACAAAGAAAAGTCATATTCTTTTAATAGTTTAAATTCTTCCATAACTTGTCCTCAAGTTATGGAACTTGAAGAGTTTTTGGATTAAAACTACTTTAGACACATAAGTTATGGAATTGAATAGTTTCAAAACTTGCCCTCAAGTTTTGGAATTTGAAAAAAGTTTTCCCTTATGAATACTTTAATTCCAAGTTAAACCCTTAGAATTTTAAAAGTTAAAATTCAACCCTTATACTTTATAATATTATAAACTTAATAATATTTATATGTATAAGAGTAAAGTCTTTTTACCATTAGTAGGACTCATTCACGAAGCTGGTCTATAAGGGGGTATAAGGTTACTGCCTATAAAATGGCAGTTTAATGGGTGTCCACTCTCACCCACCGCTTCCTTGACTGGTGGAGGGAGGGTCGTTAGCCGAACGGGTAGGACAAGGACTAGAATTCTTCCTTCATTAAAAGTATTATTGATAAATTCTAAGTAACCAAACTCTTATTAATACCCAATCTTAGTTACTTAGGAAAATGTGAATTTGGTGCTAACTCATGAAATTACACTTTGCACTTTGCTTATGTCGGTTAGTGGAGCGTGTGTGTTTAACTGGCACACTAGCTTGATTTAACAAGGTAGGCAAAGGGTAACTTAATGTTTATCATAATATCGGTGGAGCGTGTGTTGTTAACCTGCACATCGATTGAGGGGTAAAAATTAAGGGTGCCAAGTATATTTGCATGGTTATTCACACCTTGTTTTGTGATCCTCGGCATCCCGGTCACAAAACCTGAAGGGCACACTCAAGATTTAAACATTCCATTGAAAGTTCAATGAATCTCAAAAGATCTAGGAGTTTCAAATCCAATTAAAACCTAATAATTTATTTCATTTTTCATGGTGGCAATTGGTGAATCGTCATTCACCTCCCTTCAAATATTTTATATCCTGGATTACGATATCCCTCTTCCAAGTTATAAAATATTGTGTTGGGTCCTCGCCTTAATATTTCATATTGGGTGTTATATTAAGGATTTAAATCAACTAACTTGAATTTCTCCCTTTGTAGATGTCTGGTTCAGACAACAATGATCTTCCCAAATCTTATGGAACAAGCTTTCCTAATGAAGATGAGTTCCTGAGTTTGGCTCATGGAAATCATACTTCTCTTACTCCTCTCCTCCAATTATTCTCCCAGACCCACAAGCTCAAAGACTTGAAAAGTTTAAGACCACTCAAGCCGTGCTCGCAATGAAACATGAAGATGGAAGACCTGTGTGCACTTATGTCTTAGGAATGAAGTCACACATTGACAGGTTGAGAATATTGGGTGTCATTGTCCCAAGGAAGTTGGCTATTGACTAGGTCCTTCAGTCACATCCTGAGTCATATAGTAAGTTTATTAAAGACTATTATGTGACAGATCACAAGATGACCCTATTAGATCTTTCTTATTTGCTTATTGCTACTGAATCAGAAATGATTTGGCGCAATAGTCAAGCAAATATGGGTGGAAGGTCTACTTCTCAAACTTTCATGGACATGGACAATGGTAACATTGGAAGTCCATAAAAGCTTTCTCTTCCTAATGGAAGGGGATCGGCCTTGGTCAACCTGGTTGACCAGAAGGTAAAGAGAACGTCTAAGTCTGGAATAGCCTTTTGTACCATTCCTGAAGAGTCTATATGTTTTCATTGTGAAGCAAAAGGCAGTGGAAGCGAAGCTGCCCTAGCTACCTGAAGGATGAGAAAGGAATCAAAAAGTTTGACTATGATTAAGGTAAGTCCACTATCTAACTCTGTTAAGTTCCTAATGGTTGATTATCAATACATGATGTGACTAAGTTACATTTTGATGTTTGGCAGGATTAAGCAAAGGAAACGAAACTTAAAGAAAGAGTATGTTGAATCTGATCGTGAAGATGGATTTCTATCGCATGGTTGAAGATAAGATTTTTGAGCTACTACTTAGGGGTTATGATAGATTGCTAGGAAATATGTAATAACATAGTTTTCATTTAAAGTTGCATTGTAAGGAAAAGTTTTTCCTCATTTTTATAAATAAATAATTTTTTTTATTTTAGTTTATATCTCCCTGCAATGACTTTTATTGAAAAATTGATATTTATATGTTTCTAGCAATAATGGAAATGTGAATTTGATTCTCTCATTTGTGGTAGTGTCTAAATTTACCAAATAAGGAAAGCTTCTCATCACCCAAGTTTTCAGTTAGATAGAAACTTGGAATCATACAAGTTGTACAGTATGATGAATGAGAACTTTCATCTTGGAAAAAATTAAGACTAGTTCCTTGTTCACATGTATATGTGAGTCAAGTGAAGGACTAAGGGATCAAGTACACATGTTGTGCACTGATCAAGGTCCACCACAAAAGGTTGATAAGACTATTCGTCATGATTTACTAAGGTTTACTAAATATGGTTATACTTACAAGTTTAAGTATAATTATGAAACATTGGAAAATTTTCAGTGTACGGCAGGACGGATGAGAAAAATCAAATTAGGCAAAAGGATAAAAGTTTCTCAAATCTGAAAAATTAGGAGAGTACTTTAGTATCATGTTTTGTGATCATCTTAATGATTAAGAAACGATATCACAATAGATCTTCTAAGGACACCATAGTGCATTCTTATGGCTAAGAAGAGAAGTCGTGAATGGTTGAAATGGTTAAATCAAGAAGATGAATCATACTTCGTTCCAAAACAAGTCTTAGAGTCATACTCCAAGATTGTAACTTGAGTGACACATCTTAAAGAAGGTTTGTTTACACTAATCAAATGTAAGAGTAAATTGTGTTTCTACTCTTGCACATTTGAAATTGGTAAGTTGAGACGTTTTGGATAAAACAAAGACCAACTAAGGCCGATTGTGTGAAGTGTTTGTCTTGATAAAGAATTTGCACTATCTCTTGAATACTTGGCAAGATAATCATATATGTCAAGAGGACAGTGGGAGTCTTAAATATCCTAAAAGAATTTCAAGATCTAGTGAAGAATAAACAAAACCTGTAGTTTGACACTAGCACATGACGTGAGGTTTATAACCTATCGTGCTGACATATTCCTATTTATGTGCCCATTCCAGTTAAAGTTGGCTTTGCATATGAGTTCTGAGAGTTCTCAACTGGTTGCATAACATCTTGGAAGCAATGGCAGACCCTTGAGCTGCCGGGTGGCAAGAAGTTAAGACTGCACAATTTCAATCCATAAGAGTTTGGATTTGTCACTAACCTTGTCTTGTGATTATGGTTTTGACAAATTCACATGGATAGGAACACATACACCATAAAATCTAAGTGGCATAAGGTTTTTCTTCGATTCATGAAAATGATGGCGAGGAAACACTTTCACTAAGTAGATTTTAACTAGATCGCAATTGTGATATTTGCATTATCAAAGTCGTTAGTTGAGCATGTGTGGTTAACCGGTACACTAACATGGACTTGTGAGAAATGGAAAAGGTCTAAACAATTGAGACTATGATTAGGAAATCCCTTTTCATAGTTTTGAAATTGTTTAGAAACACATGTGTGCTATCTAAGGAAAGGTGTATGATTTTGATAAAGTTTTATCAAAGCATCTCGTATCAGAAATATGAACTTTGGTAAGAAGGTCAATAAAGTATTGATGTCTAGAAGTCCAATAGATTTCTGAGTACATGTCAAAGCTAGTGGGAGCATAAGTTTCATGTTGATAATCATCATACAAATGGGAGCATGATAATTATAATAAGTGTTGCAAGTTAGCAACGTTAATTATAGAAAACAAAAGATTTCAATTGGGAAAGTTGTTTTGCTATAATTAAGGGAGAGGAAATTATCTTCAATTATAAAAGCTTTGATCAAGGTTTTAATCATATTTAGTCAAGGATATATATATATATATATATATATATATATATATATATATATATATATATATATATGAATTTCATGTTTGAGTGGCTCAACATAAGGAAATTCTATATATGGGTCCATTATTTGCATTCTAAAATTCGATTATGATTATTGCATCCCTTTTCATAATATGAATTATGAGAACTTGGCAAATAGAAATAGAAATATTATAGCAAAAAACTGGTCTAGTATCATGTCTTTATGAATCGTGTCCCATATGCTTCGGATATAGGATCGATTACATGCGCTATAAGATTTGTCTGTTCTAAATTTTCCAAATCCCCCGGAGCATAAAGAAGGAAAGGTACTAGAGCTAGATATGACTAATTTGATTAAGCAATTGTCGAGGACAATCTAACGTTTACCAAAGATTGGTTGCTTAGGGAAAGTTGGAAGTATAGTGTTAATTTTGGAAGGACCATATTGACATATTCTAAAAAGAGGCAACTCTTGTTCAGGAGTAATAGTCAAAAGGGGAATATGGAAATGTTCCCATTAGTGGAAGGTATTCATTAAATCTGTGTATGATTAGGAAACTTAATGCAAGAAGAATGTTCAAAGGCAAGGAACTTTGAATATAAGACTTTGTTTCCATGGAGTTAATCTCCATTGGAATACTCTGTAATGTCTGTTGACAAGTCTTTGTGACTTTGTGCATAATCATTACAAGAGGACCAATGCATATAAGTTTAGAATCTAACAAATTTAGGTAAATGCCAGAAATTTGGAATTCTTGCATTTGCGGTAAGGATTTGGGTTTGTGAAATGAGTATCACTGGAATTATGTTCAATCGATCTATTTCACAGAGTAAAGATCATAGAAAGAACATAGTGTGCATACATGGCGTATGGCATGACTAGTGTTTAGAAAAACATAGTGTACATGCTTGGAGCATGGCAACTATTGTTTTTAATTCAAGTATAAAGTTGATAGTTTGAAATAATATGAAATGAATGATAGGTAATCAATATGGTGATAAATAAAAGATGTTTTATTTATATTCATAAGTTCTGAGACCATATTGGATTCAATTATTCTTGTGTTTCACTTTGCATGTTTTGACTTCCAGAATAACTAAGTCGCTCTTCCTGAATAACTAAGTTATTCAAACCATCTACAGTCGGTCATATGTTGGAAGTAGATATGAATCAAGACTATCATGGGTTGGATTGTAGAGGTCTAAGATGTTGGACAAAGTGGTGCTACAACACTCATGAGTGCTCATAAGTTTTGAGTATTGGTTTCAACCCACGTTCACTGGTATCACTTCATGAAATTTATCTCGAGTGATCGTGAGACAGTAATATCATATAAGTCTTCAAACCTAGAGATATGACTTGTTTCCTATGAGTTGGTTATGCATTGATCGTACAAAAACACATTGGTAACTCGATGCTATAAAACGTGCATTTGTGTATGATTCAACGAGTAGAAGAACAAGCATATGAGTTGAAGTTTATCTCTTCCTTCTTGGATTAGAAGAAATATCTAGGCCCCTCAATGATTTTGTGTTGACCCATGTACTGGGCCTGGTCAGAACTAAGTTGATCTATTCACTTAAGTTCTATGTCAAACAAATCAGAAATCGCGAAACAAACTGCTGGACAATAAGTAAGACATCGTTCCATGTATTTGTCCGGCTGATATCTAGAATAGAGGATTATATGATCACTTATCTTAAATGGAATATCATTGTCATCTCAGTTCCGTGAGACCTTGAAAGAGCTACGATTGCTGATCGGTTCCTGAAGTTATTCTTGCAGATATAGTTATTAGACTTATCCAAGTGGGAGACTGTTGGATTAGGTGTCTAAGTTCATAACTATTCTGGGATGTACTTGACCCGATCAGGATGGTCCATTTGGGTTGCATGGCATCATGCATTAGGACAGACCGAAATGAGAGAAATAACACTTAAGGTTTGTTAATATATTATAAGTTCTAATATATTAATAGTAGTATTTAATTAGTATTGATGAAGAATTAATTTGGTATTAATTAAGTGATCAAAATGAGACTAATTAAATATATGGGTTGATTGTGTAAATCACCCATACTTGTATAGTGGGATAATGCTCCATGGATTATCAAGTTGGGCTAAAACCCATAGGATGCTCCATGGTGTCTTTGAACCCTTGGATCATGGAAATGAAGAGCCATGTAAAATTAGGGTTTACATGGTGTAACCCTAATTATGACACACTATATAAGCAACATGTTGTAGACCAAAATCGGTGCTAGTGTGTGAACAAGAGGGCAAATCCAATTTTAGTAGTGTTCTATTTCTCTCAAGGTTATTCCAAGTGAATTTGGTGTTGTGTGAGACATTTGAGGCATCACACTTGGGGTGCTAGGATCACAAGGTTTTCAAGGAATCCAAATCACGACAAGGTATGTTTTCTTACTATCTTTTATGATTAAAAGTTCCCTTGTATGCTAGATAGGTTAAGAACCTTGGAAAAACAATTTTGCATGTATCATACATAAAACATAGATCCAAGGTTTTTAGGGTTGCATGTACACCGTAGGAGTTTTAGAATGCTCATAACCCAACAAGATGTAGCATTTGTTGTTTTGGATGATTTGCATGTACAATTAGAGAAACCTAGATCCAAAGCTTTACGGTTTGCATGTGCACCATAGGATTGATGTAATACTCAAAACCCATCAGTGGTAAGGAGGGGTGCTGCGACGTGGCAGCTACTGAAGCCCAAGCCCATGATTCTTAGGGTTTCTTTCATATTTAAGCACCAAAACTCAAGGTTTACGACATCCTCTTTAGCCTCCAACTCCAAACAAAACCCTAAACTCCATGCTTGATTGTGAAGGGTTTTGAGCATTCTAACACACCTAAGGTGTACATGCAACCCTAGAAACCTTGGATCTATGTTTTACTAAGATACATGCAAATTTGATTTCGAAGGTTCTTAACCTATCTAGCATAGCATGGGGTACTGATAAACATAAATGCTAGAAGAAGAACATACCTTTTGTTGTTTGGATTCCTTGAGAACCTTGTGAGCCTAGCACCTTAAGTTGATGCCTCAAATGTCTCACACAACACCACAATACTTGGAATAACCTTGAGAGAAGTTCCCTAACACCTCAAAATTGGCTATCCCTATTTACTTGCTTGTAATAGTGCCAATTTTGTTAGACAAGGGGTCTTTATATAGTTGTGACACAAGTAGGGTTACACCATGTAAACCCTAATTGTCATGGGTTTCCATATTCCATGATCCATGGGTTTGTAACCTCCATGGACTATCCATTGAGCACCTTATGATTTTTAGCCCAATCCATACAAACCATGGATCATTATCCCACCATACAAGAATATATGATATACAGAATCAACCCTATATATTTAATTAGTCTCTTTTTGATCACTTAAGTAATTCCAAATTAATTCTTTGATCAATACTAACTAAATAATATTATTAATATATTATAACTTATAATATATTAATAATCCTTAAGTGTCCTTTTCTCTCATTTAGTCTATCCAAGTGTTGCAATTCCATGCAACCCAAATGGACCATGCCAACCGGGTCAAGTACATAACATAAATAGTTATGGACTTAGACACCTTATCCAACAGTCTCCCACTTAGATAAGTCTAATAACTATAACTACAAGTATGACTTCTGGAACAGATCAGCAATCATAGCTCTTTCAAGGTCTCTGTTCTAGATATCATCCGGACAAATACATGGAACAATGTCTTACTTATTATCCAACAGTTTGTTTCCTGATTTCCGATTTGTTTGACATAGAACTTAATTGAACACATCAACTTAGTTCTAACCGGGCCCGGTACATGGGTCAAAACAAAATCATTGAGGGGCCCAGATATTGCTTCTAATCCAAGAAGTAACAAATAAACCTCGACTCGGATGCTTGTTCTACTACTTGTTGAATTATACACAAAGGTATGTTTTATAACATCGAGTTACCAATGCGTTTTCGTACTATCAATGTATAACCAACTCATAGGCAACAACTCATATCTCTAGGTTTGAAGACTTATATGATATTACTGTCTCACAATCACTCGAGATAAATTCCATGAAGTGATACAAGTGAGCGTGGGTTGAATCCAACACTTTGCTATGTCCAACATCTTAGACATCTACAAGCCAACTCATGACAGTCTTCATTCCTATCTACTTCCAACATATGACCGACTGTGGATAATTTGAATAATATGATATACCACAACATAATTAGTCAAAACATGCAAATTGAAATGATAGTAAACGATTGACAAAAGATAACAACACTTTACTCATAAATAAGCAACAACTTTTATTCATCATCAAATGTCAATTACACTTTACACATTTCAAGGCTATCTAACTACTAAAACTAATATCATCCTTCAGCCTATGCACCTCGCATGCTGGAGATGCTTAACCCTACCCCGTCCCTTCGTGAGGGGATCTTCCAGGTTCTCATCTAATGATACCCTCTTTGCCATGAGGAGTCCTTCTTTTATTCGATGTCTAATGAAATGATATTTTCTGTTGATGTGTCTGGATCTCCCGTGATCCCTTGGTTCCTGGGCTAAGGCAACTTCACTTTCACTATCATAGAAAATTTCTATAGGCTCCTTTATAGTTGGTACAACTCCAAGGTCTCCAATGAAGTTCTTTAGCCACATAGCCTCCTTCGCTGCCTCGCTTGCTGCTATATACTTTGATTCACAAGTTGAATCAGCCACTGTCTCCTTCTTGGAACTTTTCCAAGAAATTGCTCCTCCGTTTAAAGTAAAGACCCAACCTGACTGAGAGCAGAAATTATCCCTATCAGTCTGAAATCTAGCATCACAATACCCTAATACTCTCAAGTCATCACTCCCGCTGAGGGTAAGGACCCAGTCCTTAGTCCTCCGTAGGTACTTGAGAATGTTTTTTTACCGCAGTCCAATGATCCTTGCCAGGGTTCCCCTGATATATGCTGACCATGCTTAATGCAAAGGCCACATCAGGACGAGTACAAGTCATAGCATACATGATCGAGCCTACAGCAGAAGCATAAGGTACTCGACTCATCTCTGCAATCTTAGCCTCTATACTCGGGCACTGAGTCTTACTCAGTCTGGTGTTACTCTGGATCGGTAACTCTCCTTTCTTGGAATTATGCATGCAGAACCTATTCAGCACCTTCTCCAAGTAGGTACTCTGACTAAGTCCAATTAGTCTTTTACTCCTATCTCTCAAAATCCTTATCCCTAGGATATAGGCAGCTTCTCCAAGGTCCTTCATAGAGAAACACTTCCTAAGCCAGGACTTCACTTCCTGTAGAGTTGGGATGTCATTTCCTATGAGTAGTATGTCATCCACATAGAATACCAAAAAGCTAACTATACTCCCACTAGCCGTGACATATACACAAGATTCATCTTCACTCCTCGAAAAGACAAACTCTTTGACTTTCTCATCGAAACAAAGATTCCATCTGCGAGGTGCTTGCTTTAATTCATAGATGGATTTCTCAAGCTTACACACTCTATTAGGGTACTCTGCACTGACAAAACCCTCTGGCTGACTCATGTAAACATCCTCAGCTAACTTCCCATTAAAGAAAGCGGTTTTGACATCCATTTGCCATATTTCATAATCATGAAATGTAGCAATGGCTAACATAACCCTAATAGACTTAATCTTCGCTACTAGTGAAAAGCTCTCATCATAATCAACTCCCGAAGTTTGAGAAAAGCCCTTTGCAACAAGTCGCGCCTTATAAGTGTGTACATTACCATCCATGTCGGTCTTCTTCTTGAAGATCCATTTGCACCAAACTGTCTTACGACCTGGTACATTGTCAACCAAGTTCCAAACTAGATTGTCATACATGGACTGTATCTCGTTGTCAATAGCCTATTTCCATTTAGCAGCCTCAGGGCCTGACATGGCTTCCGTGTAACTGTTGGGTTCATCCATACATACCAGTGTGCTATCACTAATAAGTGTATCACCTTCCCCAGTAATATGGAATCCATAGTAATGTTCAGGTGCATTCCTAACTCTCGTGGAACGCCTTAGAGGTACAGACTCTTCTGTCGGATCAACAGGAGTTTCCTCCTCATGTTGATTGCTAGTGTTTGAGGTTCCTTCACCACTTGACTCTTGAATTTCTTCAAGGTTAATTTGCCTCCCACTGTTTCCTTGGCTCATGAGTTCTCTCTCGTGAAAGACTCCTCTCCTTGCTACAAAGACCACAATATCATTGGGTCTGTAGAAGAGGTAACGAAAGGTTCTTTGTGGGTAGCCGATGAAAATACACCTCTCACTTCGAGGTTCGAGCTTATCGTGTGACTCGCGCCTCACAAAAGCCTCGCAACCCCAAATCTTTATGTGGTCCAGATTGGGAACTTTTCCGGTCCACATCTCATGAGGTGTTTTGGCAACTTTCTTTCTAGGGACTAAATTAAGGATATGGGCGGCAGTCTCTAAGGCATATCCCCAGAAAGAGATAAGTAGCGAAGCTCAACTCATCATGGGACGAACCATATCCAACAAGGTTCGATTGCGCCTCTCAGCCACACCATTAAGCTGTGGTGTCCTGGGAGGTGTCAATTGTGAGATAATCCTACATTCCTTAAGATAGTCAAGGAACTCTGTACTAAGATACTCACCACCTTGATTGGATCGAAGCATCTTAATGTTCCTGCCCAACTGATTCTCCACTCCTTGTTTGAACTCTTTGAATCTTTCAAGGGTATCTGACTTATGTTTGATTAAATAGACATATCCGTATCTACTATAATCATCAGTAAAAGTCACATAGAAGCAATTAGCATCTCTAGTGGCGGTTTTGAAGGGTCCACACACATCAGTATGTATGAGGTCCAACAAACCCTCACCCCTAGCACAAGTACCAGTGAAGGGTGACTTTGTTGTTTTCCCAAGCAAACAAGATTCACAAATACCATCTAATTTTAGGTCAAATGACTCCAAGACTCCATCCTTTTGGAGTTGGCCTATGCGTTTCTTGCTTACATGTCCAAGACGACAATGCCATAATGATGCTTTATCCAAGTTAGTGGAAGAATCGATACACAATACATTATTTCCTAGGTTATCTACAACCGACACAGTTTCATACACACCATCACAAGGTAATGCTTTAAAATAAAGAACATTATTAAAGAAAGCAATAATACCACCACATTCATTATCAAATGAAAAGGTAAAAGCTTGTTTGTACAAACCATGAAAGGAAATAATATTTCTCGCCATTTCAGATGAGTAACAACACTTATTCAAATCTAACAATAATCCACTACTTAGCAACAAAGAATAAACTCCAATCTTGGTGACAGGTGAAGCTTTCCTATTCTCCATGATAAAGTTTATCTTCCCATGCTCCATATTCTCACTTCTTCCTAGTCCATGCAAATCAGTACGTATGTGAATACCACAACCTGTATAAAGGATCCACGAATTAGAATGGGGTGAATTATTAGACAATATAGTGTATATACCTGCATGTCTGGGTTTTACTTTCCCATCCTTAACATCTTGCAGGTACTTTGGGCAGTTTCACTTCCAGTGTGACTTTTCATGGCAATACAAGCATTCAGCTTCTTTAGGGTTAGTAGAAAGAGTGGCGAAACCTTTCTTGCTTCCACTTGAAGAGGAGCCATCAAGAGACTTTCCCTTGGTACCCTTCGAAGGGCTCTTCCTCTTCTTTCCTTTTCCTTGCCCGATTGCCAAGAAAGGAGCTATGGTAGGAGTAAGAGTGGTAACAACCAATTTACTCTTAAGACCAGATTATGAGGTATTCAAGAGTCCTTAAAGTTTGCTAAGT
Source organism: Lactuca sativa (assembly GCF_002870075.4). Lineage (NCBI taxonomy): Eukaryota > Viridiplantae > Streptophyta > Magnoliopsida > Asterales > Asteraceae > Lactuca > Lactuca sativa. Next base: position 222,705,074 of record NC_056625.2, read on the forward strand.
GTAACATCCTCCTTCTTCATGTGGTATGTCATATGGAATTGATCATAACACGAAGGTAAGGAGTGCAAAATGATGTCAATTGCTAACTCCTCGGGAAAGTTCACATTCAGTTTCAGCAAATGGTCCACATATCTTTGCATTCTCTACATGTGGCTCGTGATGGGTTCACCATCCTTCATCCAGGTTGTTATTATGGAGGAGATGATTTCATACCACTCTTGACGAGCACTCTAATGGTAGCGGTCCATTAGATCCTGGTGCATCTCAAAAGGGTAATAGTCCTCATTGGACTTTTGGAGCTCGGTTGTCATTGTGGCCAACATGATACATGCCACTTTGGTAGAATCTCTCTCATGTGCCTAGTATTCAGCGATCTCCTCAGGAGTAGCAGACGACTCAAGTTCCTTAAGCTCCTTGTTGAGGACGTATTCCTCTTCCTCATACCGAGTGACCATCCTGATGTTCCTGATCCAATCCATAAAGGTGGATCCATCAAAGATGACTCTCCCACAAAGGTTCATGAGAGATAAGGAGTCAGTAGGGTTTGAGCTAGAACCAGCATTGTTGGAAGACATTTGAAAAGAAGAAAGACAAGTTTAGATTAGATATAAAGATAGTACTTAATAAGACACCCAAATGTAATATTCAGGCTAGGACCCAACACAATATTTTATAACTTAGAAGAGGGATGTCGTAATCCAAGCTATAAAATATTTGAAGGTAAGTGAATGACGATTCACCAATTTCCACCAAGGTTCTAAAAGGTGTGAGGCGTGGCGTGGCGGCAAGGCCAAGCCTCAAGCTTAACGAGTTATGGCGAGCCATAGCGTTTTTCAAGGCGTGATGTAAGGCGGCGATTTTGTATTAATTTATAATTATATTACCGCATAAATATAAATTTATATCAAATATACCTAGTTTTTAGAAGTGTTATATCAACAACTAATAACAGAAAGTTAATAAAAAACACAATACTTGTATGTCCGATTAGAAAAGGTATAAAAAGAGCAAAAAAAGTGCCTCAAACGAAAAAACACGTGCCATAATACGCCATAACATGCCATGGCACGCCATATCACACGTTGCCACGCGCCACGCCTAACAACAACGTTATGAAGCTTTTGTAACGGCGATGTCGCGCCTCACGCCATGGCTACCGTTTTAGAATAGTGATTTCCACCATGAAAAATGAAATAAATTATTAGGTTTTAATTGGTTTTTGAAACTCGTAGATTCTTTGAGATTCATTGAACTTTACAATGGCATATTTCAATCTCGAGTGTGCCCTTCAAGTTTTGTGACTGGGATACCGAGGATCACAAAACAAGGTGTGAAGTAACCATGCAAATTACTTGGTACCCTTAATGTTTATCACTCAATCGATGTGCCGGTTAACCACACACGCTCCACTTTCGTACCTTGTTAAGTCTAGGTTAGTGTGCCGGTTAACCACACACGCTCCATTAACGACGTAATCAAAGTGTGAAGTGTAACTTCATGGGTTAGCACATTATTCACATTTTCCTAAAGTAACTAAGATTGTGAATTTATAAAAACATTTAGTTACTTTACATTCATCATACTTTTAATGAGGATTTAAAGTCCTTGTCAAAACAGTTTGGCTAACGACCCTCCACCGATCAAGGAAGCGGTGGGTGATAGTGGACACCCATTAAGCTACCATTTTATAGGCATCAACCTTATACCCCCTTATAGACCGGCTTCGTGAATGAGGCCTACTAACTGTAAAATGACTCCTTCTTATATACACACACACACACACACACACACATATATATATATATATATATATAATATTATAAAGTATAAGGGTTGAATTTTAACTTTTAAAATTCTAGGGGTTGGAACTAAAGTTTCTAAAGTGACTTTACATGTTTTAAAACTTGAGGTCAAGTTTTGTAACTTTCAAAACTTTTCATCTTTCATAACTTATGACTTAATGGTTTATTAAAATGAGAGATTTTTCATTTTATGTAACGTATGTGTTTCATAATGGACTTTAAAAGAATGAATTTTGGTAATCCATAACTTGAGGACAAATTATGGATTCCATTAAAACACATAATGATCAAGAATTAAACTAACAAGCAAGTTTAAAATAATTCCTATGATCTTCTAAACTCATAAGTTCATGAACATGCATATCAACAATTTCAAGAATCATAAATAAACCATATAAAACTTGAAATTTTGATAATAGCCATTGAAAATGGATTAGCATAACCATTACATCATCTAAAACAAGTTTTAAAAGACCAAAACAGTTTAGGGTAATGTTTCTAGTCCATTCCAGCAGCACAACATGAAAAACTGCTCAATAGATGACAAACTCGTTGAGTTCATCAACGAACTCATCGACTTCATGCAATAACACATGAACTCGACGAGTTTTTGGCTAGAACTCGTCGAGTTTTCTTGTCTGTGCAAGTTTTGGCTTTTGAAAAACAAGTTTGCATCAAGTATCAAGGTTCTTAACCTATCTAGCATAGCATGGGGAACTGATAAACATAAATGCTAGAAGAAGAACATACCTTTTGTTGTTTGGATTCCTTAAGAACCTTGTGAGCCTAGCACCTCAAGTGTGATGCCTCAAATGTCTCACACAACACCACAATACTTGGAATAAGCTTGAGAGAAGTTCACTAACACCTCAAAATCGGCTAGCCCTCTTTACTTGCTTGTAATAGTGCCAATTTTTCTAGACAAGGGGTCTTGTAACCTCCATGGACTATCATGATCCATGGGTTTGTAACCTCCATGGACTATCCATGGAACACCTTATGGGTTTTAGCCAAATCCATACAAACCATGGATCATTAGCCCACTATAAAAGAATAGATGATTTACACAACCAACCCCATATATTTAATTAGTCTCTTTTTGATCACTTAGTTAATTCCAAATTAATTATTTGATAAATACTAATTAAATAGTATTATTAATATATTAGAACTTATAATATATTAATAATCCTTAAGTGTCATTTTCTCTCATTTAGTCTATCCAATTGTTGCAATGCCATGCAACCCAAATGGACCATTCCAACCGGGTCAAGTACATACTAGAAATAGTTATGGACTTAGACACCTTATCCAACAGATTGAGGGCTTGATTTCTTAATTTTGAGCTTATTCTTTGGATTTTGGTGAAGGTTGGGGAAAAGGAGAGGTTCATATTGGTGCAAGGGAACAAGGAGCAAGGTTGGATCCAACATTCTCTTCAGATTTCTGAGTTGTTGGATGTGTCTTCTTTGATTGGGTGACTGTCAGTTTGCGGGATTTGTAACACCCCGTTACTTTCAATTCAAGAATAGTCAAACCATTTAAATAAAATTTCGAGATTTATTTGTTTCATTATGTTTATAAGGGTAAAAGATGATTTAAAATTTTATAAATAATGTTTTTATATAAGTGTTTTAGAAGAAAATACATTTAAAAATCCACATTTTTCCCTTTGGAACCGAGAACCTTCGCACCGAAAACCCTTCTCGGCCGCAAACTCTTCGGACTGAAAACAAATTTCGGCCGAGAACCCCTTTCCAACCGAAAACATCTCTTGGTATATATAGTTTCACTCGAAAACTTAGTCATTTTCTCACATTTCAAACCGAAAATACACTCATTTTTCTCTCAAACTTCATCCAAGAACCTTCAAACATTCAAGAACAATCCTTCAAATGTTCATAAATTCCACCAAGAACACCAAGAACAATCTTCAAATCTTCATTTTACTGAAAACAAGTTCCCAACCGAAAACACCATAAGACCGAGACTTGGTTCTCGGTTGAGGAATTAAGAATGAAATCAAGGATTTTGGTGAAGGCTAGACCGAAAAGCCCTCTCAACACATCAAATAGTTTATTGATAATTATTCATTATACACAATAAGTATTTCCTAACACTTTAATTAACTATTTCGCTAATTTAAATACGATTACATGTTTAAATACTTTTAGGATACCGTTATTCCTACGTATGCTAGCCCGATGATCGTCACTACAAGTTCACTATCCTAGCTTGAAAACACTAGAGGTGAGTTCATATCCATACGTTGTTCACTATTTTCACTATTTTTAGGGGGGGGTACAAGTAAAAAACAAGGACTCTTGTGAAAATATTCAAATGATTTCTAAACTATTTCAACCCATTGCAATTGCTTCAAACTGAATTACTACTACATTTTTAACAAAATATATTCATATATATATATATATATATATATATATATATATATATATATATATATATATATATATATATATATATATATATATATATATATAAAGAAGATTCAACAGACTTAGAATTGGAAATTCCGTCCCTAATCCTGTTCTTTGTTTGGTTGTGGGTTTAGGATAGTATTACTTATTCGACTGTCTTTTCATTCTTAATTATATATTAGGAATATATGTGAGTATAAAACATATGGTGTACCCTTTTGTAACATGCAGAGAAAAAGGAAATTTTATACAAACCTTTTATTACTACTTCTCATACACTGATAAATTGCAAAAGTTCTTAGTTCATTACAAAGTATACATTTAAAACTATAATTGGTATAGTTTGAGAATCACTACACTATTTTACAAATTCAAGAATGCTACAAACACGTATATAAACTATAATAGGTATAGTTTATGGAACACTACTCTAATTCACTAATTCAAGAGTACACTACTAAATAATTATTTACATTACAAACTACACTATTACAAGGTAATACATACAATTTCAAGTACAAGAGAACACTACTATACTACACGTAAACTAGTTAATACAGAGTTGTGAGGCACTACTTCGGGGGTACTCATCAAGGTACAATACTAAGTCCTATACATGATAACCAGAGTCTCCTGGAGGGAGAGCGTGAATTTGTATATAGATCTATACGGGACTGACAATCCCGCACCTATGTTGCTTGCAACAGCTAGGCCGGCAGGCCTAGGGTGACAAATGTCATAACATTCCGACACCTGAAGAACATCATAGAGGCCATTAGTCATATAAAGCATGGTTATATGAAACTCACAATTGTATCAACTAAAACATATGTTTACGGGATTAACACTACTTCTAAGGTTTTATTTTAATTAATGAAACTACAGTACATTACATTATACTACAATGCATTACTTTACACTATAGCTGGTGGATTCCAGACATTTATATAAAAGGTTTTTCATACAAACACTACTACTATAATACACTATCTCTCTAAGTATGGGATATACTAGTACAACGTACAAATTCAAAGTATAGTTTAATAAGACTACATTTTACTAATACTGACTATGCTTTACTACTTCAAAGTATAGCTTACTATTTCAAAGTATAATTCACTATGTCAAAGACTATATTTTATTCATTAAATAAAATATTGGATTTTTTGGAAGTACACTACGACATTTTTAAGGAACCAAGGCAAGTTTTCCTATCTCATAAACATATTTATGAACTCACCAACTTAAATGTTGATACACTTTCAAAATCACTAGTATTCTCAGGGAACCAGTACACAGGTACACCCGTAGGATTTTGAGAAGACGGAGCTTTATAGAGTCGCTTCTTTTATACATTTTGTTATACACTTTTTGATGTCATACAACTATGTTATGCACATATGTAAATTCTATATTTTATCAATGTAATGGTTGTGTTTGCTTTGATTACTATTATGCAATTGTTGTGATATTATACATGACATCCTCCGCCCCCAAACGTTTCCGCCGTTCCGGTTTCGGGGTGTGACAGATTGGTATCAGAGCATTGTTTATAGTGAACTAAGTATATCAAACCTTACATGATATACAATTATAAACACTATGGGGGACGAAGCGCTCTGAACTAAAAGTATACTTTTAAAATATAAGTATTTTATAAGAAGTATACGAATATGCATACACATTAGAAACAGTATCACAGTAAGAACTACATAAAAGTATTTAGATGTTGAACACTGTAGTTAAACTTGGATAGTTATGTAATCATATATGGGATAAATATAACCTGATCAACTATATTTATTCGAGATACGACCAACATGTGTTTGGGAGTGACCGTGGTGTTGCAACAAGTTTAAAACTTACCAACACTATAGAACCAAACATAAAGTTAAAATACTATAGGAGTATTTTATAGCACTATAACACTACACATATTCATTACAAGTATTACTAATTCTCACAATTGAAAATATGCGATTATTTGTTTATGTTAGTAAACCTCTATTGTAAATCGCTGATAAAGCACTATAAAAATTAGGTTATGATACGTTTAGGACTAAGATATATCTTGTTCAATGTCACCTGACTCATGACCACTATAGAGGACTTATCTTCATTTCCTCTTTAATCTTTTTAGAAAAAGATGCATCTGAAGAAGTCCAAAAGGAAGAAAACAACCCTCCAACAAATCCACCGCCGCTGCCACCTCCTCAGTATGATCCTGCTGTCTTCCAAGCAGCAGTAACAACCGTCGTGGCTGCCGCTATGTCGCATATCAATGCGAGTGGCACTAGCGGGGGCGGGTAGTGGTGTCAAACCTTCTCATCATGGGGATAGTCATGGACACCCAAAGGAGTGTTCATACAAGGATTTCAAAAACACTAAACCCAAGTCCTTCGATGGCACTAGAGGTTTAATTGCTTTAACACATTGGTTCGAGAAGACCGAATCAATATTCGAGATATGTACGTGCCCCGAGACTAGCAAAGTAAAATTTGCAGCATGCAAGTTTACAGACCAAGCCCTCACTTGGTGGAACAGCCAAGTCAAGTCCTTGAATCTCCTGATAGCCAATGCTATGAGTTGCGATGATTTGAAAGAACTAATGCTAGCAGAGTACCGCCCAAGGGGTGAGATGCAAAAGCTAGAGTAGGAGCTCTGGAGCCTAAAGATGAAGGGATTTGATATCGGTGCATATACACTGCTAGGTTTAGTAACCTGGCTCTTCTGTGTCCCGGGATGGTCACCCCCGGTGAGTAAAAAGGTGGAAAGATACATATGGGGATTGACACCCCCGACCCAAGGGAATGTGTTAGCTGCCAATCCACTTACTTTCGACAGTGCAAAGCATTTGGCGAAGACTCTAGTAGGTCACGGAAATCGCCAAGACTCTGTGAAAATTATCCCTGAGCAGCCCAAGGAAAGTAGTGGCAAGAAGAAATTTTGGAACAAAAGAAAAGGGTAGTCATATCAAGAGCCCTCAAAGAAACAACAAATTGTGGCAGTTCACGCTTCTACTGTTCCTGCTACTCAAACACCTCCCAGTCGATATGTTGGGAACCTCCCGAAATGCAACAAATGTAACTTCCATCATCATGGACCTTGTCGAGAGTTGCAATGCACTAATTGAAGCAAAAAGGGGCACACAACCCAATTCTGTAAGACGCTAGTCCAACCAACCAATCAAGCCCCTAGCGGAGGAGTAAGCAAAGCTTGTTATGGGTGTGGTGAAAACGGGCACTACAAGAGGGACTGCCCAAAGGCAAGAAATGTTGGCAATGCAGGAAGAGTGTTGGAAATGGGTCAGGAGGAGGCAGTGGAGGACCCCACATTAGTCACAGGTACGTTCCATCTCAATAACTCTTATGCATGCATACTATTTGATAGTGGTGTGGAGAGGAGCTTTGTTAGCCATAAATTTAAGCACTTACTCAAACACAAACCACAACCACTAAACGAAACATTCACTGTCGAGATGGATAACGGGAAGAAAGAAAGCACTAACGACATATTCATAGGTTGTATCCTCACACTAAAAGACTATTCTTTCCAAATCAACCTTATGTCGGTTTTCATAAAAAGCTTTGATGTCATCATCAGCATGGATTGGTTAAGTCCCCAGCATGGTTAAGTCCCCAGCATGCTGATATCCTTTTTTATGAAAAAGTCATTCACCTAAATTTGTTAAGTGGCGAAACCCTTATTATCTACGGCGACAAACCCAATACGAACCACATGGACCATTCTTGTAATTTACTCTCACATTTTCAGTTTGTTCACATCTGGGTAACTATCTTTTTTTTGTACACATCTAGGTAACAAACTTTATGGAAGTTTTCACATATGACCCTTATGACCGGATGTAACCTGCCACAGCCGATGATAATAGTCACTATGTGTGAGATCCGTGTATTACACGAGTTGATTAAAACAATTAAATATGAAAGGTACATTGATTGATTAAAACAAAAGTTAAATATGAATGTGTAAATATTAAACATTTAAATTTAAATTTATAAATAATGAAATTTACGAGGAATCGTCATTTTAGATTTTCAAGCTTCAAATTCAAAATGTTAATACCTAACTAGATGTGAAACCCCGCTCCGCGGGGTTCGGTTAAGACCAGAGTTTTACACTTTTGTTTATCAGTTATTTATATGGTGTAGTGATTTTTTTACTAAAAGAACAGTATGTAGTGGTATTTTGGTCAAAACTGTTAAAATTATTATTTTCTTTTATCAAAAAAACAATATGTATGAGCATTTTGGACAAAAACTGTTAAAATCACTATTTTTCACAAAAAAAAAAGTACATGGTGTCAATTTGGACAAAAACTTTAACACAACAAAACTACTTATGTTCCCCACATCGAACATTTCCAAGATCACCTTCTAAAAATTACGTTTTTGGTGCCTAGATCCTTTCGTGGGCACGCACATTTAATTTTATTACAACCAATTAAGACGTGCCTATTGAAAAAGCTAAAAGCCGATCACCAATATCTGCTCAAAAAATACAAATAAGAAAATTTTATTACAACCAATTAAGACATGACTATTGGAAGGATGTTTGCAAAGTCACTGTAACTGTTGTTGCACGGAAATGAAAAGTACAACTCATCTGCTATTAATGCAAGATGTACTGATGTAGGAAGTTACTTTCATATATTAGCATGAAATATCAACTTCTTCTTAATTCTTGTCGAGATCAAGTGGTATAACATCCTGCAAGATTCTTTTGAACTGTTAGATAAATAAACATAAATAGTTATTTTGAAATTTTAAATAACAACTTTCTTTTCTTTCATGTTTAAAAGTATACATTAGCAAATTAACTTACATGTTAAGTTCTAACGATGTGAGTTATTGCATTCAATATAGAAACATTGTTAATATATAATGGGATAGATTTTTTAAAGTGAAATGTTATAATAGGAACCAACGGGAAGTAGAATGACATTTGTTGCATTTTAATTCTAAACTTCATTAGGTAAGAAATTCAACTATTAGCCCAGCCAAAACCATCAAAGTTTTGATTATTATTATTATTACTATTGTTTTTGTTAGAAAGTTGGAAGTAGGTTTGTCAAACTGGAAAAAAGATGGTAAACTCACATGCTGGTTTGGGTGTTTTTGGTTGTGGATAGAAAATAACATTTTCAATCTGGTTCTAAGACCAAGAACTTAAGGTTTTCCCCATACACGATACTTTCCACAGCCTAGACAATCACCAGGTATCACACCTATATCATCTTTCCCTTGAAAATATGTGTTGTTTTCTGCATCGGTACAGATGGCATCCTATGTAGGTTCTTGAGAAGGCAATTTGGGTAAGAGTTAGCTGAAAACAAAAAATGAAACAACACACAGTTGTTGATTCTTCATCAGTCATTCGGTCAATAGAATCTTCAAAGAAATTAAAAGAAAACAAAAAAATTAGGGGTCAAATAAAGAGAAAACAAAAAATCAAACCTTCAACCACCTTGGTGATGGTTAGCGTCGGCCTCACGAAGTCCGTCACACACCCATTGCTGTCAGACAAAGAGAAACCGGTTAGCCCAATTTGAGAAAGAAACAACGAAAACTTACGAAGAAGCACTAACCTAAATCCAACCTTGACATAAACAATCCCCAATCGATTAGAGGAGGTGAGATTGAGAAGCATTCTCAACATTTGATAAATGACCTGAAAAGGCTACTGCACCAAATGGAGTGATGCGTTTGTTTTCTCTGTTTTGATGATTTTCACTTATTCTAGATTGTTGATAGCTTTCCCAAATGCAAACCTAAATAGAAGTAAATAAAGAAGCAGATATGTGAACGAACCTTGCTGAAATGGTCAGATAGGTTTTCGTATTGCCCATTGAAAGTGCAGTTTGGAACAGGGCATTGGTTTTGATAGTATGCGATTCCGACTCGGATTCCGATTCCGTTGTTTTGGTCGTAATCCATTGTATTATTGTTATTATTATTATTGACACTCATACTCACATTCACATTGTTGTTGTACCCGAAAGCTTTGATTTTTGTTGGTAGTGTAACTTGGTCCTTGTAATTCATAACCACACTTACACCTCCACCTTCCTACATTAATTTCATGCCCACGTATTTTAATATTATTATTATTATTATTATTATTATTATTATTATTATTATTATTATTATTATTATTATCCAGTAGTACCAGGTGTTGGTGTTCTTCCTGTGGGGCCAGGCTAAGATAAGCTCTATGACTATCTGGGAGCGTATCAACATGCACCCCAAGACCCCTCTCCTTAAAAATCACCTAAACCATAACAAAAATTAAAAAGAAACAAAATAATAATTTGGTCTTTTGTAATTTAAGCCATCATTCACCAACTAAAATATAATTTCTAACCAACATAAGGTATATCACATTAAGTTGTTTTGGGTTGTGTCCTTGTAAGCATTTATCGCATGCTAACAGGTTTTAGTAGGCAAATAAAAAAAATTCAAACTATCAGTGGTTTTCTGAAAGAAGAAATTTGTAAGGGTTTTTCAGGTAAAAGGCTGAAAATATTATGGCTTTTCTTAAAATTTGCCCTTTTTAAATGAAATTGCTTTAATAGTAATCTTTAAAAAAAATTGGTAAATTTTTATCGCCAATGCGAAATTACATCTTTTTTTGTGAAATAAGCAAGTTTACTAAAAGCCACTATATTTTAGGCACGCTTTCCAGCTAACTTATCAAGAAACCAAAATTTAGAGAATTTTATATCATTTGCTCAAAAATAAATTTAGAAGTTCTTTCTATGGTTTTTGTAGTGGAGACCACTGAAAGAGCAATTATACGAAGAAAAAAGTTATTCTGTGAAAATCATTCACAAAATAGTTAATAAATTTGTGATAAATGTTGAAAAGGTGGTCATTTTTGTAATAATTACCTTCCTACTTTCGGTTATTTTGTAGTTAGCTCATTATATAATTCCTAATGTGGAACTAACTACATTTGTAAACATAAATGTTACCTCTCCAGATCTATAACCACCAAGCTCTTTCTCTTGTTTTTCTCTCTCGGAAATATTTTCTTCTGTCCATGAAGATAAACATGGAATAACAATCAGGCCCAGCTCAGATAAACATGGAATAACAACCGGGCCCAGCTCTCCAGGGACTCCAATTGCAAGACTCTCATAGTAAAAAAGCTGTCAAATGTAAATATTAACAACCCAAAAAGAGAGAACAAATCTTAAATCATTAAAAAAAACAAACAAAATCTTGTTTACCTGAAGAAACAAAAGACACCCACCAACTGCACGTTGTTTGCCTTGGCGAAAACGTGCGAATTCCCTAACTAACTTATCAAGCAAGAATTTTGCCCAATTATATTCATGAATAGAATCCATATCTGTCAAAAAAATGAAGAAAAGAAGGGATAACATTCAGTCTTGCAGTAGGGCACAACAGAGTGCCCAAAACATATAAAAGAAACACCCTTTTGAAGTCCTCTCCTGTTTCTTGTTACCCCAATTTTTGCTCCAAGAAACGGACAGAAAAACCCCTATTTGAAGCATTGTAGAAAGATTAATGTCATTATAGTTTACATACATGAAAATGAACTATATTACAGAATTCCATTCCAATTATATCAGAAAAATGGAAGGAATGGGACAAAACGAATGTGTTTTTTGATGCCAATGAAATAAACCATTCAATTCTTTCACCTATTCCATCGTACCAAAGACTTCCGTTGATTCTAATTCCACTCTATATTCCATTAATTCTTAATAAATATAACATAAGTGGCAAGAGCAATACCTGAAGAAACCAAGTGTCAACTCACTACAAGGTATAGTACCGGATGAAGAATCAAGCAGCCCTTTCTGCATAAGGTAAACTGCATAGAAACTGTTCAAGAAAAGACAAAACCTACTTTTTTCAACCTATACATGAAAAAAATTAGATGAGTCGCCTTTGAATAGTTTACAACAGCAATGACACATACACTTTTAAAGAAAATCACAAAATCATACTGCAATTCATCTCAAATCAGTTGAAATCCAGAAAAAAAAATATAAATTATTTTTCAAAAATGTCTAATTCTTCAATGCAAAACATACACGATTTTAAGCCTCTACATCTTCCTTGAAGAACAGGATCATAGAACAGAAGAAATAAATACAAAGTACGACTGAAACCTTATAACTTCTGCAACTAAATCACATCACGGATGCTCTATTATTAAACCCTAGATTCCTAAATTCATGCAACAACACATTGGGTGACAGATTGGATTAGCTAATCGTATATAGGTGTTTGGTATTACCGCCATATAACATGAAAGGGTATGTATGTCTTCGAAAAAGCTTGATGCTGCCTCCAACCAATCCAACCCTTCGAAAGGAAACCTCAAAAGACAAAAAATCGAGGAAGTGTAAATGAATGGCAGTATGGAGTAAGCGATAAAGGAAATCGAGGATAGAAAGAGCTCCAAAAAGTTCAGGTAAAAGCTAAGGTGTAGATACACAAACCTGGGCCGATTCCACCATTTCTGGTGTAAATACAAAAACTTGGAACGATTCCACCATTTTCCGCTATTGAATAATTGAAAATAGCCGTCCATTTCGCTATTAAGGTCTGTGAGATCGTATTTAGGAATGGCAATGGGGCAGGTTCGGGGCGGGGCATGGATTCCCAAACCCGCCCCGATAACTTTCGGGTATCTTATCGGGGCGCCCCATTGGGTTTCGGGTTTCCCCGTCGGGTTTCGGGTATCTTATCGGGTTTACAACAATTGATAACGAAATTTTTATTCTCTTTTAGGGTACCCCAATGTCTTATAAAATATACATGTTCTAGCAACTCTTTTAAATTAAAAACATGATGCATCACTTTAATAAAATAAATTGGACGTTATATTAAAAATTATTTGATTTAAGTTTTGTTTAATACGTCAAAACACATAAAAATGATTATTAACACCAGATTGTTAATAACTAAATAAATTGTCCACAATAAGTATTTTATATTTGAACCAAAATTTTTTGAACATTATATATATATATATATATATATATATATATATATATATATATATATATATATATAATCGGGGCGGGGCGGGTCGGGGCGAGGATAACCCACTCCCTGCCCCGAACCCGATAAAAAACCCGATAACGACCCGTTACCCGACCCGAAATGATCGGGTTTCGGGTTTCCCCATAGGGTTCGGGCTTTTTTGCCATCCCTAATCGTATTCAACCATGCCCTGATATTATTGAACTATCGGATCAAAATCAGAGTGTAATCGACATGGGTCTCGTACCTGAAGTGAAAAGATGATTCATAAATTTCCTCCCCTGATTTCAAAAATAAGAAATTTTAGGAACCCTAAAAGCTAAAGAAGAGTACCTTGGAGATCAGACACGGTGATGAAGTGCGAAAGAAACGAAAAATAGGGTTCATGGCTTTACCTGGACTGTCTAAGGTTTAAACCCGGAAAGAAGTAGACCTGAAGATTCGATGATAAATCGCCGTTCCGAGGATAACGTCGTCCACTTCGACTATACGACTCATCGAAAACCGGTCTTTCATCGAAAATCGCCATTAGATCTTAAGATTCAATGAATTTAGAAGACCTTACAGTATATGGAAGAGATTGATGAACTGTGGAAAAAGAGGTGGGGTGAATCCATTGGCGCCTCTAGGTTTCGTGTCTCCGTTTTCTTGTTGCTTGACAGCAATCCAAGCTGATAGGGTGGAAAAACGGTGAAAAAAAGATACGACCTACACGTGCCTCAAATTGTCATAAACTGCCCAAAACAAAATAGCCAGCAATAAATCCAGAAGATAACAAACCAAAAAAAAACAAAGGACCAAACCTGACCAAAAAGCATCAATTTTACTGTAGCTAAGCAAAGAGAAATTTAATATATTATATAATAATAAACAGAAAACCTTAAATTTTACTTTGTAATATCTAAATTTTACTAAATTAATTCTTAAAAATAATTATTAATTTTTCATTATAATTAGATTACAGTAATTATTATTTTTTAATCTAATTATAATGAAAAATTAATAATTACTGTAATAATTATTTTTTAAGGCTCTATTATGAAAACTATTAACCTCACCGACATGCGTTAAAAGTCTATCCGATTTGTTCCAACCATCAAACCCTTTAGTAACAAATGCATCATTACCGGCTTGTTTTCCACAGATGGTCTCTAAATAAGTAACAACATAAACAAAATGTTTTATTCTTCTTTATACTATAATTATTAATTTTTCATTATAATTAGATTACAGTAATTATTATTATTTTATAGATTCCAACATGATATGGATTCTATTGATCCTAAAGACAAACGACTTATGGATAATAGAAAATCGAATGTAATGTCTAACATGGTATTTGGTAATTATTTAGCTACATGTTAAATTAATTTTATTGTTGTAAATTTTCGATTAAAAATATTGTTTTATATCATATCATTTTTTCATGTCACGTTACCGATATATGTTATTATTCATTACTTTTACTTTTATACAACATACGTAGGTTATCGGCAACAAAATTTAAGATATTCAGACAATTTTAGAAATATTCTCGGTGACAGAGAAAATGTCAACCTAAATATATCATATGGATATGAGCATTTAAGTTTTCAATCTATTTATAATGTTAATGTTATAAGTCCATTATCTAATGATGATAAAGAAAAAAGAAAAACTACAAAAAGTTATTTAGATAATAGAAGATCTAGTGCTATATCCACCACGTCAAACAATATTTCTGTTTCTCTCATGCCGTTTTTTTGAACTTAGATCCCTAATTTTATGTTATACATTTATGTTCAGTTTATTGCTAGATTTATTATGTGTATTTTTTGCAAAATAACCAATACATATAGTTGTTAAATGTTACTATCTCCTGCTTCCTGTTGTCAATGATATCACTGTGCTTATTTATTCATTTTGAGACAACGAATATTTACTCATGGCAGCTGTACATTGCATTGTCAATAATTAAAAACAAAGATGAATTAAAAATATTAATTTTAGACAATGACGATAACCTTAGCAATAAGACATCTACAGTTGTATTCAAAGAAGTATTTGGAAATTTGTGATTTATAACACCTAATTAGAATATGTCATTAATAGGGATGTCAACGGGACCAAACGGGAACAGAAATAGCTGCCCCCACCCCCCGCTCTCGAAATAAGTTGTTGCCTCCGCCCCCGGATCCCCAGTTTACATAGGCCTCCGGTCCCGCCCCCGATTACCTCTATCGCCCCCGGTCCCGCCCCGGTTCCCCTGGTTTATAGGCTTGAATTTTGATTTTTTTTTGATAAAAACTGCTTTGTTTTAGGCTAAAAAAAACTATTTTTAATAACTTTAAAAGTTTAAAGCCTAACCTTTTAGAAACTAAAAAATTAAAAATCCAACATTATGAATCCAACATTATAAAACGACAATTCCAACAATCTTACAAATATAAAATACCACAAATCCAACATTACAAATATAAAATACTTAAATGTCCAAAAATATATGATCAATTCACTACATCTCCAACATCCATTAATTGGAAACGGGAAAATGAAACCTACACTAAACCTAAAATTGGAAAAAATTATTTTGTATGAGTATTTTATATTAAATATATATTTTTTACATAAATGTACAACCGGGGGCCCCGCGGGAGTACGAGACAGAAATACAAACTCCTAACCCTGGTCCCAAAAATAAACGAGGTTTAATTTTGCCCCCGCCCCCGCTCCCGCTCCCGCTCCCGGGATTTTTAAAAATTTGGTCCGTACGGTATCGGGGTCCCGCGGGAGCAGGGTCCCACTGGGGTTTTTTTGACATCCCTATTCATTATTAATTTTTAGTACTTTGAGTTCAATTACATACTTATTCAATAAAGTCTTTGTATATATGTAAAAATATTACTTTAATAATTGTTTAATATGTAAAAGTATTACTTTAATAATTGTTTAATGTTTACAAATTGATATTAATTTTTTTTTAATAAACTCGTGTAATACACGAGTTTCACACTTAGTATTAACAATAAATCGTTATTTCAAGGGTAAATGACACAAAAAACACTCTTTTTACACAGAAATTCGATTTTGACACCGTGTTTTTTTGTGTCAATTTTGACACTGTGTTTTCTAATTTGTTACAATTCTGACCACTTGACCGGTTAACCAGGTTGCATGCTAACATGGCATGATGACGTGTCAGTTTTGATGACGTGGCATGCTAACATGATATGCTGACGTGTCAAAATTGAATTTTTTTCTCACAAAAAATACTAAGTTTTCATTTTTTTCGATTTTGACACTAAGTTTAATTTTTTCTTTCAACTTTGACACTATGTTTTTTTGTTCCAAATCGAACATCATTTTTTCCAATTTTGTTCAATGTTGACAATTTTTTATTTAAAACCGTATAAATATGTTTTTTTCATTTAAAAACCATAGTTTAGTATAAATACATTTTTTTTACACTCAAACCATATTTTTATGTATAAATATGTATTAGTTATATAAAAATTGTATTTTATATTAAATATGCAACTTTAAAATGTGTTTGGAGGTTTGAAGGCGTGTAGTCGATCAAAACTCGGATATCAAGTTTGCAACCCATCAAATTTTTACATCTTATTAGAAGCTTATGGTTAGTTTGATTCTCATGATATAACTAATGATTTGAATGTAAGAAAAAAAATACACCTTGTATTTAAATAAAAATATGGTTTTTAAACGAAAAAAATATGTTTATACGGTTTGAAATGTAATAAAAAAAATATATTTATACGGTTTCAAATGGAAAATAGACAAAATTGAACAAAATTTGATAAATGATGTTCGATTGGAACAAAAAAAACATTGTGTCAAAATTGAAATAAAAAATTAAACTAAGTGTCAAAATCGAAAAAAAGTGAAAACTTAGTGTTTTTTGTGGAAAAAAAAATCAATTTTGACACGTCAGCATATCATGTCAGCATGCCACGTCATCAAAACTGACACGTCATCATGCCATGTCAGCATGTAACCTGGTTAACCGGTCAAATGGTCAGAATTGTAACAAATTTGAAAACACAGTGCCAAAATGACACAAAAAAAAACACAGTGTCAAAATCGAATTTCTATGTAAAAAGAGTGTTTTTTGTACCATTTACCTTACTTCAATTCCGAAACATAAAAATATAAATAGTCAAGAAATATGATTCAATTCCAAAACATAAAAATATAGGAAGTCAAGAAATATGATATAGTTTAGAATGTGTAATATTTTTTGCTAAACTTAAACGATTTTTGAAATTAGAAAATATATTTTCCATTTGAAATTTGCTTGAAAGTTTAATACAAGGCTATAGGAAATTAAATTAAACCCTATACCCAAATTTTTGCAAAATGAAATCCAAAACATGTTTATAGTAAAATGAATTTGTTTTTTTTCCTTTCAAAAGGTAACTTTCCTTACATCAAAAGTTTATTAAATGAACAATATAAAAAGAATGGCAAAATTCAAATTATAATAATATAATATTAATATACATGTTAACAAATAGATACTAATATCTACCCATTTAAGATATGTAAAATAAGCCCGAACCTATCTTAATTTTAGGAGTTAGAAACAGTCTTTTGCATTAGGTGTCACATTTAATTTAGGTATTGTTTGTTTTTTTTAAGCCAAAATGTATGCAGTCTGCAGACCATATCTGCAAGCCTCTACAGCAGAAGTGGTGAACCAAATGTCTGCAATCTGTAATAAGAAGACTGCTTGTTTTTAACGTCTGCAGCTGATGAAATAAATTGATTTTTCAAACTTAATTTCATGTCATAAAAATTAAAAATGCATTTTCAGCAAAAAAAGAAAGAAAAAAAAAACTGGTGGCCTATGTTTTTTTTTGTTTAGATTAAAATGAGGTCTGAAGACTTTTGAAGACAGTGGCCCATGTCTGCGCCAAGACGACCTACGCAGACATTTTTTGATCTGCGCATTTCCAAAAAACAAACACTCTACGATGGCATATGTGTGCGCTACGCAGATAAAAGTGGTTGCGCAGATCTTCACAAAAAAACAGCCCCTTAATTTAATCTAATATAATAAATACATTACAAATATAAATTAGTAATATGTGGCATTTGAATTGATGAAAATTAAGAAAACCATAAATTGACATATGAATTTATTTTAATTCTAAACTTTCATAAAATTACATGTGCCAAATGCATAGAACACATGACATATGGTAAAAATCATTTTCATTTATTAGGTACTAGTGTGAGACCCATGTATTACACAAATTTATTAAAAGAACCAAAAGTAACGGCGTAAGCAAAAAAAGACCATTCATGTAAGTTTTGGTAACCACAAGGACCATGTTCATTAAAAAAAAATAAGTAACGACTGAGTTTGTAACCTTTGGTAAGCTACATGGACCATTTATGTAATTTGGTCTTAATTAATCTATACTAATAAATTAATTAATATCAATTCACAAATGGAACGGAGTATCTACATTAATATGCATATACATTAATTAATATATTAATATAAAGAGGAATTCACAAATAGAAAGTTATTATGTATATTAACTAATATATAGTAATAAAATTAATTAATGTAAGATGACATTTAATAGGTGGAATTTGAATAAAAAAGAAAAAAGTATAAAAATAACAACTGGGTATTAAATAATTCAAAAAAATCTAGAAAATGACAAATGTCATAATGAAGGAGAAGAGGACATGTAGCAAAATAATTTTTATTTATTAAAACTAGCTGTGAGACTCATGTATTACATGAGTTAATTTAAAAAAAATTAATATAAATGTCAAAATCTTGAGAACTTTGAATTTATAAGAAAATAAGAAAAATAATGAATTATTATAATGCAAATGCTTTTTTATCTTTTAATTTAAACAAATAATTTAAATAAAAAAAGAAACTAATAAACTTTAATTTTAGGAATTTTGAAATTAAAATGTAAGTTTATCAATAAAATTGATATCCATTTATTATTATATTTATTGTAATTATTATATTAAAATATTATGTGGATTTCAATAAAATAGAAAATTTCATAAAATGACATGTGGAAAAAAAATTAATTTAAAATAACCACAAAATGACATTTGACAAATTAAATGAGAATGTGACAAATGGTAAAAAAAATTCATTTGTTAGAGAGGATAAAAGAAGATGATAAGATGATATATGGATGTGAATTACGTGATTATAGTTACAACTTTTGAACCTTAAAATGTTAACTTAGTTTATAAATTATGAGTTTTAATCTTTAATTTTTGATATTTTTTAATGTTGGAATATTAACTAAGTAGACTTGTGAATTTATGAAGTTTTATATGTATAGTTCTTGTTTGCTATTTATTAGATGATATGTTTAAGTTTATATAGCTTGTGAAAAGTAAATTAGTAGATTAATTGATATTGTGTGTATTTTGATTTTGGACATAAATATGGAAAACTACTTTGACAAGATAACATCAATTAAAAGGAAAACACCATGTCCATCTTCATCAACATCGAAGTCCAATATTGGTACTTCTGTTCCACTTCCTCAATGTACATCTAATTTTACAACGCTTATTAATGTAGTTGATTTGGATAATCTTCCTTCGGATCCCTCTAAAAGACCAAGAATCCTGAGTTATAATGTTAATCAAAGAGATGAAATACGATGTTGTTATTGGCTTAAGGGATCTTGTCAACCACGCGGCCATAAATTCCCGAAAATAGAAATTGGGAATAAGTTTAGAGGTTTTGTCCGTATATGGTTTAATCAATATGCTTCTTGGCTAGAGTATAGTATTAAGAAGAATAAAGCATTTTGTTTATGTTGTTACTTATTTAGAGACCATATATGGAAAACAAGCTGGTAATGATGCATTTGTTACTAAAGGGTTTGATGGTTGGAACAAATTGGATAGACTTTTAATGCATGTCGGTGGGGTTAATAGTTTTTATAATAGAGCCTTAGAAAAATGTGAAGATCTAGTGAAACAAAATCAATCCATTTCGTTTGCCTTTCATAAGCAAAGTGAAAGTGCAAGGAAATAGTATCGCATCTGATTAAACGCTTTTGTTGAGGTGTGTAGACATCTACTTAATAGGTCATTACCATTTCGTGAGCATGATGAGTCGGAAACGTCTTTGCATAGAGGACAATTCTTGGAAACAATTAAAGTCATTCGGAAACTTTGTGAGGATGTTCGTAAAGTTACATTAGAAAATGCCCCAAAGAATAATCAAGTGGTTTCACCAAAGATTCAAAAAGATATTGCACAATGCTTTTCACAAGAAATACTTAAAGCTATCTTCCAAGAAATTGGTGATGATGTTTTTGTATTATTAGTTGATGAGTCGAGTGATGTATCAAAGAAAGAACAAATGGCCGTGGTTTTGAGATATGTTGATAAACTTGGACTTATTAAGGAGAAATTTGTAGGTGTTATTTATGTAACAGATACAATTTCAAAATCTATTAAATATTCCATAGACTCGTTATTTAATCAACATGGATTGAGTATGGAAAAAGTAAGAGGACAAAGTTATCATGGGGCAAGCAATATGAAAGGTGAATTTAATGGTTTGAAAGCTTTAATTTTAAAAGATAATGTTTCGGCTTTTTATGTGCATTGTTTTGCTCACCAACTTCAGTTGGTGGTTGTGGCGGTTGCAAGAAATCACACTGGTGTTGGAAACTTTTTTGACATGCTTTCCCTTGTTGTGAATGTGGGTTGTGCTTCTTGCCAACAAAAAGATATGATTCGTGAAGGTTATAAAAAGTGAGTGCAGGAAGCAATTGGTATCAGTGAAATTGAAACCGGGACAGGTCTAAACCAAGAGCTTTCACTAATACGAGCTGGAGATACACGTCGGGGTTCTCATTATAGAACAATGTCAAGTTTGGTTTCTTTATTGCCGAAGGTTCTAAAAGTCCTTGAATATGTTGAAAGTAAAGGTAAAAATGGATTTAGCCGGAGCCAAGCACATGGTGTTACATTGTATTTCGAAACATTTAATTTTGTGTTTTATTGCACTTGATGTTGCACATTTTAGAACTTACAAATTTGTTATCTCAAGCTCTTCAAAAAAAAGATCAAGACATAGTTGAAGCAGTTTCCTTGGTACAGATAACAAAGAAAAAATTGCAAAAGTTTAGAGATGAGGGTTTTGAAAATCTTCTTGAGGAAGTATATTCCTTTTGTGAAAAGTATGAAATTGAAAAAGTAGACATGTCGGAAAATTATGCAAGGAACCGAAGAGAAAATACCGACATCAACAATCAACATCATTAAAAAGTTGATTTCCTTACCATGGTGCTTGATATGCAACTTCAAGAGTTTTGTGATCGTTTTAGCGAGATAAGCACCGAATTGCTTACAAATATGGCGGCTTTGAGTCCTTGTTACTCATTTTCGCAATTTGAAGCATCAAAGTTAGTGAAATTGAGTATGTTATATCCAAAGGATTTTACGGAGGTGGAAAGGAGGAATCTTGCATAACAACTTGATTTTTATTATGATGTTGTAAAAGAAGATGTTCGTTTTTCTAATTTGAATGGAATCGCCGATCTTTCTAGAGTCATGGTGGAAACAAGAAAACACATTTCATATTACTTGGTGTATCGACTAGTAAAGTTGGCATTAGTTTTGCCCGTTGCAACCGCAACAGTGGATAGATATTTTTCGGCTATGAAACTTGTGAAGTCGGATTTGAGAAACTGGATCGGTGATGATTTTTTGAATGCTTCTTTGATTTGTGCAATTGAGAAAGAAGAATTGGCGAAGGTTACAAATGAAGTTGTAATTGATCGTTTCCAAGATATGGCAACACGTAAAGGACAATTATAAACTTATAATATGTATTTGAACATGTTTTTGTAATGTAACTTTGTTACTTTTATTTGAATGCATTTTGACCCGACTTGAAAAAAATACCTTATATTTTTTGTACCCCCAATCTATTAAAATCCTAGATCCGCCTCTGGTGCTATATACACCCTTAAATCTACACATTAAAATGTGGGTGCGCACACTAGATCATTACTTTTTAACAATCTTCGTCCCACTCAACCGTTTTCTTTTGGTTCAAATCTCTTTTTCTCGCCCAAATCTGCATCTGAAGCAAAACCCTAAATCACAAATTCATTCTTCATTTAATCTAATTTCCTGAAAATCAACCCACATTGTTGTAGCAGATAAGTAATCATGGGAAATCAGATCCTAATCGGGAATAATGGCGACGATGGAGAGCTTGATTGGGCTCGTTAACAGGATACAGATGGCTTGTACCGTATTAGGAGATCATGGAGGCGAAGGCATGTCTCTTTGGGAAGCTCTTCCTACTGTCGCCGTCGTTGGTGGTCAGGTCAGCCTATATACTTCCTTATGGAAATCACATCTTTTTGTTTTTGCTTTATCAACCTAACATTGCCATTTCCATTTTTGTTTTGGTAAAAAAATAATAATCAGAGTTGTGGAAAATCATCGGTGTTGGAAAGCATTGTTGGCAGAGATTTCCTACCTCGTGGATCTGGTATATATATATAACGATTCAGTCTACTGATTTTTAGTGCACTTATTGGATTTCCTGTACGAGTATATTTACATTTATGTATTTTTTCTGGAGACTATATATGTATATCTAGTAAACGTAATGCATTACTTCATTTAGGAACAAAGATGCTTACATTTAAATTTTAATTAGCAAAAGGTGATATTATATTGTTAATGATAGCACGGTAGTTCTTTCAAAACGAAAAGACTTACCGGGGGAGCAAGAGACTTAGCTAACAAGGATTATCATGTTTCTCCCTCAATGGTATAAAGGAGGACTGTTTGGCAATGTTTTTCAAGTATATTGAAAGATTATGGAAGAATTAATCTTTTGAAATGCATCTTTTTTCATCAGAAATGTTAAAGCTAAAAAGGAAATACATGTCTTGTTTTGTGGATGTTTTCTTGAACTATAAGGTATTGTTACAAGGAGGCCTGACTCATTTCATTCTTCTTTTGTGGATGTTTTCTTGTTCTTGAACTATAAGGTATTGTTACAAGGAGGCCATTGGTATTGCAGCTGCATAAAATAGAGAGGGGAACTGAGTATGCAGAATTTCTTCATGCTCCAAGGAAAAAGTTCACTGATTTTGGTATGTTAATTAGAAATGCTTGATTCTTATCTTTTTCTCGAGTTTCTTTGATCAATATTGGTGACTTAGCATGAGGTTTACAGAGGAAAAAGAAATACACAGAAAAGATGAAGTGATAGGCTTTATTTAGCAAGGCCAACATAGAGTCTTAGTCCCTTAAACTGTAGAAATGTTGCACATACAATACATATGAGTGTGTAGTCTTTATGAAATTATAGTTAGCTATTACAGTGACATCAACTCGGGTATGATGTCACTACTAGCATTCATGATCAAATATTATTATTCCAAGAAAGATTGAGCTCCATTTGATAACTAGTATGATGCCACATGTTTCTTTAATTTGAACTGTTTGGTTATCTTCATTAACGACATATTATTTCTTTAAATTATGTCATGATATTATTTTGGTTGTACAAATTAGCGTTGGTTTCCCTATGAAAATCATTCTTATTCCTTCTGTCATGTAAACAAGTTACTCAGATTCATATGTGTTGCCTATAAAGTCATATATTATAACACTAATTCTTTGGTTTTCCTTGAGCAGCTGCTTTGCGTAAGGAGATTGAAGATGAAACAGAGCGTCTTACTAGGAAATCAAAGGCGATATCTAACCGTCCAATTCACCTTTGTATTTACTCTCCAAATGGTACCCTAAATTTTTATTTTTTGTGGTAGTTGGTTACTTATTGAATAAAGGTAGCCAACATGGGAAGGCTAAATAGTTCTTGGGAGTAAATTTAGTAGTATTACATTCTCTTCCATATATAACATCTCATTACTATAAACAAAAGATCCCGCATTTAGAATGAATGCATCAATATTCTTTTTAGGTGTAGAGACCATGTAAAATTATATTTCAGGTTCCACTCATGATATACAACATGGTTAAATACAAGAAAGAGCGACATACTTCCATTTATTTGTGTACCTTAGCATCCTACTTTCATTTCTTTATATTGAAACATTGTACTTGTCATCTTTTTCTTATTAAAGCAATGTACCGAATGATAGCACTGTACTTTTGACTTTTTCTAGTTGGGAAAAATCTACCAAATTACAGCGTTGTACTTCCAAAAATTTCCTAGTTTACATTATACTTTGAGAAATCTACCTAATTATAGCAAAGTATTTGGACAGTTTTTGTTATAACTGGGTAGATTTTTCAATATACATATGTTGTGAAATATAATTAAAAACAGTAAATGAAAGTACGTGTATTTTGCTATCTTTTCCATTTTTTACCCTATATAACCAAAGGCCTAGACTGAAGATAACCTTGAGAAGATGCATAAAGTTTTGTTTAACCTAAAAAGTTTGAAGTCACATGAGGGAGTACTAATTCTTGAGTGTATGTATGTTACTGTGTTCTGAATTCCCTTTTCCTTTGTGGTATTCATGATCCATGACTTATAATATTTAAAAACGTACATGGTCACATTTCAATGTTTCCTTTCGATAGTTAGTTTGGATACATCAACATTAAGTTTTGAGTTTTTTGCTTTTATAGTTGTGAACCTGACTCTTATAGACCTTCCTGGGTTAACAAAAGTTGCTGTAGGTGAGCATTTACTAGTATTTATGTATAACATCATTTTTTCCAGCCTCATGGGATGAGACTAGACAAAATTTGTAGGGATGATAAGAGCACGGTGTCCCTGTCCCACATTTTTTGGTTCAAATATTGTCCCTACTCATTCATTCCAAACACAGTATAACATGTCTTAAAAAAGTAATGGGCTATATTTGCAGAGGGACAGCCAGATTCCATTGTTGAAGATATTGAAATGATGGTCCGTTCTTATGTTGATAAGGTAGGATTACCTTGGCTGCTAGTTGTTGCTAAAATTTGTGTTGTATGATATGAAAACTTTGATTTTCACACAAGCAGTATGATGTTTTTTTTACACACAAAAGTTAGCACTAAAATCAATAATTAACAAATGAGTGTAGTGTAGCTTGGACTAAAACCTACTTCACAATTGAGACCGTGTATCAGAGAGTCAGGTTAAACGTCCCGCATCATGACACATGACATCAGCTCCAAATCTTATGTATTATGTTTATGTATATCCTTTTTTTTAATTAACGGACTTAACAGAAAGAATGACAACATAGAAAGTCAACGAAATGAGGCTTTCTCCATTAAGTTGTAGCTCATTACAAATTTTCCCTCATTTACTCTTTTCTTCCACTTCCCCAAGTATGTTGTCATCGTCTAAAATACTTTTAGAACATCATTTATCCAGATAGCACTTACTTTTCGGAAAAAAAAAAAACAGAATCTTAGTTTAGTAGTAACATAAAACATTAAAAAGGGTGGGTTAACATGGCTCATCCATCATCAGTTTAGTCGTTTTATATCTAATAATTTGTTTTCTTATTGGTGTAGCCGAATTGCATTATTTTAGCAATTTCTCCTGCTAATCAAGACATTGCCACATCTGATGCTATAAAGCTTGCTAGAGAAGTTGATCCTTCAGGTATGTTATCAACTCTTGCATGTTGCGATTGGACCAGACTCAACAAGCTTTCTAGGGATACTTTTGAGGATGAGGATCGAGAGGGCACTTACACCTTTTTTTTTGTATATACTAGATATCGAGAACCTGTACAACCTTTTTGGGTGGGACAAGGAATTTCAAAAAAAAAAAAAAAAAAAAAAAAAACTCCCATTGACATCGGTCTTGATTTAAGAATACTAAATTAATGATTTTCGTAGGTGACCGAACATTTGGAGTGGTCACCAAACTTGATCTCATGGATGCGGGAACCAATTGTTTGGATGTATGTGATTATCATTTCACGAGTATTTCGATATATATATATATATATATATATATATATATATATATATATATATATATATATACATAATACGGGACTTGACAAGTATTTAAAAGGATGTGAATGACGAGGGGATAGAGCCCCAATCCCATCTTTTTGGGTGAGACAGAGGATTGCATTGACATCTGCCTCAATCCTAGTCCAATGTGCATATAATACATACAACCATACTTGATTGGTTATAGTTAAAAATGTTTGGTTGGTGTTGGTGTGATTAAAAATATGACAGGTTCTTGAGGGAAGATCCTACAAGCTTCAGCATCCATGGGTTGGAATTGTAAACCGTTCACAAGCTGATATCAACAAGAATGTTGACATGATGGCTGCTCGACGAAAGGAACAGGAATATTTTGAATCTAGCCCCGACTATGGACACCTGGCACATAAAATGGGTTCAGTATATCTTGCAAAGCTTTTGTCCAGGGTCAGTCTTCACTCTTTAATCTTCATTCATACATATTTTCTTAGCTTACCCTAGCAGTCCAAAGGTGGTAACCCGTAAGGTTTTACTGTATGTCTAATGTCTTACTAGAATTAGGGGTGAAATTGGTACGGTACCAATTCATTTTTCTGTAAACCGTGTACTGTACCAACTATAATTGATATAAAAAAATTGCTATTGGTACCGTACCAAGTATACTTGGTACCGTACCAAGTATACTTGGTACCAATTTATTTGGCTACCGACATGTTTGGTTGGTACAAATTGGTAATGGTATATACCAACTTCTTTTAATTTTCTATTATAAGATTTAAAAATAAGCAATGACATCGGGATTTTGATGTGTAATATAGAAATTAGTTGCGTATTTCTTTTAATTTACAAAAGAATTTTACTGAAGTAACGCTAAAGTAACGTTTTAATATTGTGCTTTAACGTGGTAATAATTATTGACCAATACGACCAAATGACTAATATAATGTTATTAAAACAATAAACACTAAATACAATTAACAGTTGATATATATATATATATATATATATATATATATATATATATATATCAAATGAATTGGTTGGTACAGTATTACCATGGTATTCCAATTTTTATACTATTACCGTACCAACATCGATCAATTGGTACGGTACTACCAACTAAACATGTTAGCTACCAAATATCTTGGCTACCAAGTTTCTTGGTTCGGATGGTAACATATGGGTTGGTTTTCCATGGTACAGTTTTGTCAGCCCTAACTAGAATAATAGATATATTTATTTGCATATGGATTTTACTGTTTGACAAGTTTGCGGTGGTGTTTCTGTTTTTCCTGAATCAGCATTTAGAGAGTGTTATCAGGCAGAAGATACCAAGCATAGTTGCTTTGATAAACAGAAATATTGATGAAATCAATGCAGAGCTGGACCGTATTGGCAGGCCAATCGGAGTAGATGGAGGGGTATATTATTTACTTTTTTTTTTTTTAATACTTGCTAAATATTCATTTTTGTTTTTTGTTTTGTTTTTCCTCAACAGGCACAACTTTATACTATCTTGGAAATGTGTCGTGCATTTGACCGCGTGTTCAAAGAGCACCTTGATGGAGGGTAATGCATGAATGATATTTACTTGACATTTTCTGTAGTTGTTAATTTAGTCGACTGCAAATTTCAAAAGTGATTATTATTATTATTCTGGGAGAATCTCAGGCGAGCAGGTGGAGATAGGATATATGGAGTGTTTGATCATCAACTACCAGCTGCTTTGAAAAAGCTTCCTCTAGAGCGCCACCTGTCTACCAGTAATGTGAGAAAAGTAGTTTCAGAGGCTGATGGTTATCAACCCCACTTGATCGCCCCTGAGCAAGGATACAGAAGACTAATAGATGGATCTCTTGGATACTTCAAGGGACCAGCTGAAGCTTCTGTGGATGCCGTATGTACATTTTCCATCTTATATACCTATTGCTGTTTCTTACACAACACAACACAACACAAGCTCGGGGTTGCTTCCCTCTCATTGAATTAACTTATTAACTGTATGTAGGTACACTTCATTTTGAAAGAACTTGTGAGGAAATCCATGGCAGAGACGGTGGTAAGTAAATCGTATACAGACATGATCTAAACCCTAAAACCTACCATGTATAACCTGAGTGAAATATTTGAATTTAAGTTATTTATGCCACTGCACCCAAATTTAGCTTGCTTGCATCTAGAAAAAGCTCATAGCTTGAACGATAACTCATGGGATGAGGTTGAGGGGTCGTCTTTTGCATATGCAAAAGATCAAGAGGGAGTTTCTGCCTTTACTTTTCTATACCTAATTCTTTTTGGGTGGGACACAAATTGTCGAGTGTCCAGTATAATCACAATCACAAACACAAGCACTCTTGTTTGCAACCAAAGAGCAAGCAAATATTATTATATTCTCAGAAGTGAATAATACTTGATGATATGAATATGATGTGTGTTGAACACAGGAGTTGAAGCGGTTCCCATCACTCCAAGCGGAGATAGCAGCTGCTTCAAATGAAGCACTGGAAAATTTCCGTGATGAAAGCCGGAAAACAGTTAGCCGCCTCGTGGAAATGGAATCAACTTATCTGACCGCCGAATTTTTTCGTAAGATTCATGCTGAATCAGATAACAACCCCAGAGACATCCATAATAACAAGCATTCAACCACATCCCACCCAAATGCAGATCGTTACAATGATCATCACTTCAGAAAGATTGGTAAACACCCTACCCTATCCATCCATGTTCCCATTTGATCTATATATATTTGACTTTGACCTGTAGCGTTGTTATTTTTCAAATGAATGATTGTGATCAGGATCAAATGTGTCTGCTTATATTGGAATGGTTTGTGATACTCTCAAGAATACCATCCCCAAGGCTGTTGTTTATTGTCAAGTCCGAGAAGCAAGGAGATCTTTGCTCAATCTCTTCTATGCACAAATCGGTAGAAAAGAGGTAGATATCTTTTTTTAGCAAACATTTGTTCCAATGCCGTAATATACTGTATTAGGTGGATCATATGGCAACCTATATATTATAATCAAAAGAAAAAAAGTCCATGATTGTTAGTTAAGTTGGTTATAATAAGCATCATACCATTTAATTTACTAAATGGTGATGAATGTTTTAATGCAGAAAGAGCAACTTGGTAGAATGTTAGACGAAGATCCAATGCTCATGGAAAAGAAAGAGACTTTATCCAAGAGACTTCACCTCTACAAGTCAGCAAGAGACGAAATCGATTCAGTCTCATGGAAGTGAGAAAGTAAGCGCCTTGCCTCGTCACGTTTACAAATCTGTACAACTAACTCTCTCTACTTTCACACAAGTTAATGTTCATTTGTACGTCATCATCTTATGTTGTGTACTAAGGTTGAAAAGACAAGAACTTGATTTGCTAAAAAACAATTTGATGTGTTACGATAGTTACTGTTTTCAGCTTCAAATACATATACATATCAAAGTTTTATAAACATACAACGGAAAACCTGTGGTAATTATAAAACTTGGAAACAAAATCCTATATTATAGTAATAATTAAGAAAGATGAATATTCATTGGTCCACATCCTGCCTGCTTGCCAAACACAACTCATGCAACTCATTAAGCACCCACTCTTCACCGGTATGACCACCCAACACAAGAACCCTGGTACCCCCAACAACACAAGTACTATGACCCCAAGCAAACTTGGGAGGTTGACCAGGCACATTCAAAATTCTCCAAGATGGTTTCTCCTCGGCAGGGTCCAACAAAAACACCTGAGAAGGGGAGTGCAGCCCCGCAATGGAACCACCAAATATTATAACCCGCCCGCATGGCATACTCATGGCTACGTGGTCAAGCCGTGGCGGTGGGACAACAGCACTCTGGGTCCCAACACCTGTGAACCCATTGCACTCCAAAAGCCTCCATTCTGGCTTCTCATCCATTACATCCATCGTATATGCCTCACTTGATCTTAACCTTAAGTGACCACTGTTTGCCAGACCCCCATACATGAGAATTTTTGTTCTTCCGAAAACAGACAGCGAGTGTCCCAGTCGAGAGGGTGGGACCGGTGAAGTCGGGATTTCTCGCCACATCGGTTTTTCCATTGTCAGATCAAGGATAAACGTGTCATTCAGAAGGACTCCTGCGTCTGTGCACCCGCCTGAAGATAAAGATATAATAAGAAACCAACTTTAACAACATGTTTAAAATAAAATTAAAATTAACTGCGGACCTGAAACAACTAATTTTGATCCTTCTATGGTGCAAGAGCTGTGCCAAGATCTTGGCGGGGGTGGACCAGCGCCAAACACTTGTATCCAGGTTGGTTGTTTGGCATCCAAGTCAAGAACAAACACATCATTCAACAATCCTTGTTTCCCACACCCACCAAACACCACCAACCAGGAGCCATTAAGTGAGGAAAGTGTGTGCCCCCATCGCCCTGGCGGGGACGACTTGACGCTCACCTGCCGCCACTCGGGATTGACAGCATCAAGATTAAGAACAAACGTATCGTCCATTGGCTCCATGTTAACTCCTTCACCACCAAATAAAACAAGCCGGTTTCCAGCTGCACATGCGCTAAAATTACAACGTGAAGGCTCGACTGTACCTCCGACTCTTAGTTTCTTCCAACAAACAGCCTCAAGAGTGGTGAGCTCACGAGCAAGACGGCCCCATCCTAATTTATTATTAGTCATATGTTCTAATGCACCTGTCACTTCTCTTCCCCAAGCATTCTGACAAACCATTTTTCTAACATGCTCGTTCTTTGTAAGTAGGCGGATCCGCCTACAAACAGATCCGATTGAAGCAACATCTCTGGGTGTCAATCGAGACAGAATGTCTTGAGCCATTACTTCATCTGAAAGTTGAAGAATCCCACACTCGATTTGTTGTTGTTGCTCGATGTTTGGGGAGTGGAATTTATCACTTACTTGTTGATTAGATTGAGAGTGAGACAGAGATTGAGATTGAGATTGGACGTCGTTGTTGTGAGTCTCTTTGAAAACAGGGTAGGATATGGAATTTAGATCGATTTTGGCTTCTGTGAATACTTGTATGCCTATTACGTGTGTGACTATGCCATCATCACCATGAATTGGAGCAAGTCTTAGTCGGTTGACCAATGGAGTTCCGTCTTTTCTGAAATTGAGAAGCTCTCCCTGGAAATCGATTCCTTCTTCCAGACATCTTCTGATCTCTGATACACACACAGGGTCCACCAACGGGTGCCGTCTTTGGGCTCGGGGGTCTCTGTACTGCAAGAAACGACTGAGGCAAAACATTTCCAAATAAGTACATTTCTCAAACTACAAATAAAAAGAAATAAAAGTGAAAAATACATTGCATTTAACTCTATTAATTATGCTTTTCAACTATCATGCAAAATTTCTCCCTAGAACTCCTACTGTTGGATTCGATATCAATCAACCTAATTGTAGCCAACTCTCAAGTTCCAGTTGGAAAATAACTGAAACTGGGAGCCAGATCCAACAATTTGATACAAATGCAAAAATAAACCAAGCGACGCATAGATTCAATAAGTAAATCTAAAACACAGAGCTCGTTAAACCTCTTTTCTATGAGATCTACAAGAAGAGCACATGTTTTCCGTCCACTCTCATATGAGCGTCTAATTTGATAACCGGAAGGGAAACTTTGAACTAAAAAAAATAACAAGCAGTAAATCGGAATGAGAAAGTGGAAATATACCAGTTCCGACCAAGGACTTCATCGGCACGATAACCGGTGGTGGATTCGAATACCTTATTAACGTAGATTATAGGAAAATCTGGTTCCATAGCATCCGAAACCACAATTGAAGTCGGAATCATCGGATTGAAAAACTCGCCTAACCTCAACGAAAATCCACCACCGCTCTCCTCCTCCTCATCGTCTATGTCGTCGTAGCAGTAGTCGTCGTCATCGGTGGCGCTTTTTAGCCTCTTGATCCTCTGAAGATCGTCTGATTCATCGTCTATAGGCATCCCCATGGCTAGTCAAGCAAGGAAAAGATAGAATGGTGAATGGAAGGTGAGAGATAGATATTTATTGAACTTTCAAAAACCCATCAAAATATCCCACTTTTAAAATATCCGCCGGAAGACATACATAAATAAATTAACTTTTTTGTTTTTTCTTCCTTCATGTTACCGAAATTGACGCGTCGTAAAACAGGACACGTGTTGCTTTATACATCACTCTCATATCATAATACTATTTTATTACCAAAGTCATCTTACATACATGTCGATCGTTCGTTTTATGACATAAAACAATAAATGCAATACTTGCAATGTATTTATTTATCAAGAAGAGCATTATATATTTTTATCATTTTTATAGCAGGCTTGTTTATTAATAATGATTTTTTGTTATCTTAATTGTACTTGATCTATATCAAAATTTAGTAGTAAACAATTTGTAACAGTTTTATCATATAACAAAATAAAAAACGATTGAACATGAAGATATTTAGGGTGTGGGGCGGTGCAAACGCAATTGACAAGATGTGACGTGTATCGTAGCCGAAGATATTTTTGTATGTCTACCACAAAATATCTAATTTAAACAGCCAATTATCTTCATCTATATCACCTTAATATTTCGATATTTAGATATTTCGATCGCGAATATTTGTTTGCGATTCAGATTCTGTTTTGATACTTGAAGCCCTAAACCCAATAACAGATTCTGTTTTGATACTTGAAGCCCTAAACCCAAAAAGACTTTTGGCCCAATAATATCCCAAAACTTAGGGTCTAATAGTTGCCCAAAACCTAAGACCTAAAATAGTTCATGGTGATGACCTTAAGCGTACCACCTAAGTACGCCTAACGTACAACTTGTTGGCATCAAGGGAAAATGTAACATCTTAACGATATAACTCAAAAATTTTCAATTTAAAATTAATAAAATGGTAATCGGTTCGTCGAGAACCTTCTCTCATAGATTCCCTTTACCAAGTCATCGCCAACAATTCGCTCTTATCCCTTGGTGTCAAAGGGCGAGTTCCTTTCTTGTTTTGCCCAAAAACTTTCTTTATTCTCATTGGAGAAAGACTCTCCCTCTACTTTCTTTAACAGGGGTGGAGAATATCATTCTATCAATAACAAGAAAAAAGTAGCAATTTTGTTTTAAATGGTTTGAGCTTGGAAGCAACCTGCTATCTATCGATAGGTGAGAACAGACTGCTATTGGCTGCTTCGCCTATCGATTCTATTATGTCCGGCTTGGATACATTAGAGGAAGACTATCATCTCTATCCAGGTACGATCATAACATAACTTCATTCATTCGTTGAATCTCGGGGATAACCATTAGCTGGTAAGGTTTTGCGCATTGTATCGAATTAAACCACATGCTCCACCTCTTATGCAGGACCCCGTCAATTCCTTTGAGTTTCGGTCTTGTGACCGTACTCCCCAGGCAGAGTGTTGCACGTGTTAGCTAGGCCCCTGATCCGCGTAGACCAAGGGCGAACACTCATCGTTTTAAGGCATGGACTACCAGGGTATCTAATCATGCGCGCTCCCCATGCTTTCGCACCCCAACATCGGTAGGGACCCAGAGAGTTGCCTTCGCTTTTGGCGTTCCTTCGTATATTTAGAGATTTCACCCTTACACACGAAATTCCACTCTCCTCTGTCTCACTCAAGTGAATTGGTTTCGAGAGCATTCCGCTACTTTTTGGCGACTTTCACTTTCAACTCGATTTATCGCCTACGCGCCCTTTACAGCCAGTCATTTCGAAGAACACTCCCCCCCCCCCCCCCCCGTCTTACCGCGGATGCAGGCCCAAGTCTTTATTGGTTATTACTGGCTGAATATTTCTTTCTTTTCAAAAGATGTAGTACTATACATTAGATCTTGAAACATTTTCATATTGTTAGCCATTTTCTGTATTTTGATATTTTATTGTCATTCTTATCATACATGTACGCTGTAGTTACTTCTGAGAGTCAGCTTGTCATTATCCTTACCACTTAACAATTATCCAAAATAAAATCATCCTTCAACTATGTTTCATAAGTGAGTCCCTTGCCAGCTTTTTTT
Organism: Lactuca sativa; assembly: GCF_002870075.4. Classification (NCBI taxonomy): domain Eukaryota; kingdom Viridiplantae; phylum Streptophyta; class Magnoliopsida; order Asterales; family Asteraceae; genus Lactuca; species Lactuca sativa. The sequence continues at coordinate 222,739,346 of NC_056625.2, forward strand.
ATGTCTTTCAAGCTAAGCATTGACAACATTTTGTTGGATTAATGTCTAAGTCCATAACTATATTTGGTATGTACTTGACCCGACCCGGCATGGTCCATTTGGGTTGTACTTCACCGACATAATTTATATGGATAGTCTTTTGAGAATAATATATTTATGATTTATATTAATATATTATAAGTTCTAATATATTAATATATAATCATATTATTTAATTAGTATTGTTCAAGAATTAATTTAGAATTAATTAAGTGATCAAAAGGAACTAATTAAATATGGACTCTTAGATATATGTGTAGTGGGCCAAGTTCATTTAGGTTGCGCTAAGTCTTCATGGATAGTCCATGGAGCTTTAACCCATGGATCCTAGGAATTGAAAGGTCATGGGTATTAGGGTTTAACCCTAATCCTCCACACTATATAAAGGGTCTTATGGTTCATGAAATTAGGCTAGTGGCTAGTGTGGATACACTAAAGAGGGCAATAACCGATTTCATAAGTGTGAGCCAAGTATCCATATTCTCTAAAGTCTTCCAAGGTGTTTTGGTGATTTGTGATTCCACTTGAGGCTTCCACACTATTGGGGCTAAGCTCTTAAAGTTGGAAGACATCACGCTACATCAAAAGATATGTCATCTATCTAGAACTTTGTAGTATAGGTGCTTCATAGCATGCTAGTTAGGATGAAACCTAGGATAATATAATATTTGCATGTATAATAGAGAAAACATAGATCCAAGTTTTATAGAGTTGCATGTACACCATAGGAGTGTTAGTGTCACACCCCCGAACCAGACGGCGGAAACGTCCGAGGGCTCGCGTGAGTTAAATTGAATATCATCACAATGAATATACATGAATCATAACATAAACATCACCATGCACCAATATATTACAACTGACGTTGTTCACATCAAGTACATTGTTTTAACATTACAAATCCATAACATAAAATGTTTGATAGTTTTCAAAAGCACAACACACTAACATACTTGGTACTACTCCTCAACCTACCTGTTACCTGAGAATACAAGTTATTTTGAAAACGGTCAACATATGGAATGTTGGTGAGTTCATAAGCAGGTTTGATATGAAAATGTTTTGTGTAGTTTGAACGAAAATAACCCAGAAAATCTGATATTTTCTGAAAAGACCATTATTTATATAAAAGTGTGAAGATCCGTAAATATATGCATGATGATTTCAAAACGTGTATAATTGAAAAGCTTTGTATTAAAAGTACCAGTGAAAAATGTTGAACTTCCCCAGAAAACCAGATGTTTTCCAAAAATAAAAATATCATATAACGGTTCGAATTGTTATCCCATCGCGTGAATGATTTTGACTTAGTTTGATTACTTGATTTATATTGGATTTATTTATGTGAGTCGTTATAACCATGCATGATAATGACTAGTTCGTCTATCTTGGCACTCTGGTGAACGCCGTAATTGATCTTAAGATTTTGTCACCCTAGACTGGCCGAGTCTAACTGTAGCGAACAGCTGAGGTGTGGGGAGTCAACCTTGTATAGATCTATACACAAACTCTCACTCTCCCTCCATGAGACTTTGATTATAACTACAGACTACGACCGACACACGTTGGTGCCACCCGTTATTACTCACTAAATCCCAATTGACTTTGATTACTATTGATTATCGACCTGTATTTGTTTACTTGGACCTTACTAGCAATACTAATGGGCCACTAAGGCCCAATAATACTTAAAAGCCATTGAGGGTCCCTTAAATATGAAATTGGGTCGTAGAAGGCCCAATAACATTTATTATTATCCCTTGGGCCCAAAAATCATGTTAATGGGTCACAAAGGCCCAACAAGCATGATTGGACTTTCAAGCCCAAAGTTTTGAATGTTTACTTGTTTTAGTAATTGTATAATTGTTGGAAGGTTCGATTGAACGATTGTTATTTTTTTTTGTATCGATACGAGACCGGTCGATTTATTTATAACGATATTTGGATTATACGTATATTCATCTCTCTATTTTCATGAGTTGTAACTTTTGGTATTTTTTTTGACTCAAATATCTTAAAAATAAAATAATTGGTTCAAAATGTTGGTTTGACTCATTTTCAGCCATTCTTTAATAAAATAACAATTTTAGTCTTTTATACAAAAAAAAGACATTTTAAGCCCTTAAATCATTTTCTTGACACATTTGACCTATATACTTGTTCAATTGATATTTTTAGCTCAAAACTTATTCTTTGGCAGTTTTAGCCCTTCCAGAAAAGTGTTTTTTGGTTAAAGCCCAAACTTTTTGCAACTTTTACAATTTTGGCCAAAAATCCAAAAACTTTACATTTTTTATCCTTTTGGAAAAGAAAAGTATTTTAACCCTTGAAATAGTCTTGTTTAACTTTTTATCCCCTGTTTTGAAGAATTTATCATTTCAGCCCCTTGAAAATCATGTTTTTCGCAATTTTGGGCTTAGTGGGCCAAAAAGCCCAAAAATTAGCCCTTTAAGCTACAATTTACATTTCAAGTCCTTTGAAGAGCATAATATTCATAAAAACATTTATTGTAACTGTTTTGACTCTTTTGGTCCTTAAGAAAAACCATGAATGGCAAATTTTAACCCAACTTTTGTTTATTTGACAATTTAAGCCCAAAAATTGGTTTTATGTTACAATATGTTGATTTTAATCATAGAGGGTATTTTTCTTAACTTGTTTAGTGTAGTATACCTTAGATCATGTTTTTTTCCTTCTTATGTCATAGATCTCAAGATTTCTTTCCTTTTTGTTTACATAATCAACACATAAGCACATAAATTCACACATACATACATGAAATCATACATAGCATACACATACACATAAATATACACATTTTACTTGTATTCTCCTCCATAAAACTTGTAAAAACCGAAAAGAGATAGGTATGAACTCACCTTTTCTAGTTGATCACGGTTTTGAAGAAAAATGGAAGAAGTTTGATGCTATTCTCGGCCTAGTAAGCTTCTTGGAGGATCTTTGGCTTAGATGTGTTCTAAGAGGCAAGATTCACGAATTTTATATGAGTTAAGGAGATATTTTTAAGGAAAACAAGAAGTTAGAGTATGGATCAAGCAACATCTTACCAAAGATTTGTGATATTAAGAAAAGATCTTCTTGTAGCCCTTGTGATTCTCGAAATTTTGAGGGAAAATGTGAGAGTGTTCTTGTGAGTGTTTGAGAGAATTTGGAAGAGCGTGGGTGTGTGTGATGTGTTCTCGGCCGAAGAAGAAAAGAGAGGGGAGAAGAGAGAGTGTGAAGTGATAGATGCTTGGAAGTATGGGATAGTTGCATGGATATCCCATGTAGGTGGCAAGTAAAAAGTCAACTCATCCTCCCTTTGTTTTGTGGTTGGGCCGAGAGAGAGAGAGAGAGAAGGAAAAAAAAGAATTTGGGCCTTTTTGTGCTTAAGCCCATATTATGGCCCAATTAGATGATTTTGGCCCACTTGGTCTTTGGAGAGGGTTTACGGCCCAAAATAGATTAAGGGATGGGTTTTATGGCCCTTTAGAGCTAATTAAGTTTGTTATGGCTCAATAAGGGTATTTTATTTTATTCTAGGCCCATTATGGCCCAAAATGTTAAAATAAATGAGGGTGGGTCCAATTAGAGCCCATATAAGAGTTTTAAGCCCAGAAAGTTAAATTGGAAGCTTATTGGTCCATTAGGCCCAATAAGAAAATCCTAGTCCATAATGAACTTAAACCAGGGTTTCTAGGGTTTCCAATTCTTTGTTGACTATTTGAAGTGCCTGCACAGAGTGTTTGATGGAAAATTTGTTGTCATTGAATAAGCATCATACATGCTTTCACATTTTTGGTTCACAAATGTTATCATTGTTGTTGTTACAAAGCATCAAAATTCCTAGTTGTGACAGTTAGAGTGCTCAAAAACCCAACAGTGGTATCAGAGCCAGGTTATTTTCTGTTATATTCATGCAAATGTTTGATTTTCAAAGTTGAAAAAAAAAAAGAAAAAAAACGTGTAGTTTGTCAAATTTTAAGATAATTACTTGTTTTGTGAAAAACTAATTATTTGTAAAATTTAAATCATTTGCTATATGAGTTGAATTAGGTCAAATTTAGTAAAAGATAAAATAATATGATTATTTTATTAGTTTTAAAAGTTTGATCTAAATGTTTTAAGGAGTTACAAATTTTGTCATAAAATTTTGGATCTCAAAAGTTTTTTTTAAAGTTGTGATCTTAAGTGTTTTGAAACCTCCATAAGTTATGGATATGAAAAGGTTTTAAAAAAAATTGATTCAAAGTTTTTATGGAGTTACAAAATTTGGTGTTAATGTTTTAAAGACTTCCATAACTTATTCTTAAGTTATGGAACATGAAAAGTTTCATCATAAAACAAGCATTTAACTCCATAAGTTATGGATTACCAAAAGTGTTTATGTGTCCTTGATTTATGAGTTAGTTTAGATTAATGAAAAAAAATTGTGTTTTAGTTGTTTTCAATCGTAATTAATCTAGAGGTAGTTCATAAAATGTGTTTTTGTAATTTGTCCTCAAGTTACATAAAAGGTCACATTTATGAATCTTAAAACTCATAAAAGTGCCACAGGTTACATAAAAAAAATGAAGAGTCTTTTTCATTAAATAGTATTATGACTTCATAACTTTTCCTCAAGTTATGGATGTTTAAGAGTCACTTCTTTAAAAGTGTTATTAAAGAATAAGAGGTTACATAAAAAATGAAGAGTCTTCATTTTAATGAACCATTAAACTCATAAGTTATGAAATGAAAAGTTTTGAATAGTTTCAAAAACTTGCCCTCAAGTTTTGGAATTTGTAAAGTTTTCACTTATGAATACGTTAATTCCAAGTTAAGCCCTTAGACTTTTAAAAGTTAAAATTCAACCCTTATACTTTATTATATTATAAGTTAATAATATATATATATATATATATATATATATATATATATATATATATATATATATATATATATGTGTGTGTGTGTGTGTGTATGTATAAGAGTAAAGTCGTCTTACCATTAGTAGGCCTCATTCACGAAGCCGATCTATAAGGGGGTATAAGCTTACTGCCTATAAAATGGCAGTTTAATGGGTGTCCACTCTCACCCATCGCTTCCTTGACCAGTGGAGGGTCGTTAGCCGAACGGGCAGGACAAGGACTATAATTCTCCCTTCATTATAAGTATAAATGATAAATACTAAGTAACTAAACTCTTAATAATACCTAATCTTAGTTACTTAGGAAAATGTGAATTTGATGCTAACCCATGAAATTACCCTTTGCACTTTGCTTAAGTCAATTAGTGGAGTGTGTGTGGTTAACCGTCACACTAGCTTGATTTAACAAGGTAGGCAAAGGGTAACTTAATGTTTATCATAGTATCAGTGGAGCGTGTGTGGTTAACCGGCACATCGATTGAGAGGTAAATATTAAGGGTACCAAGTATATTTGCATGGTTATTCACACCTTGTTTTGTGATCCTCGGCATCCCAGTCACAAAACCTGAAGGGCACACTCAAGATTAAAACATGCCTTTGAAAAGTTCAATGAATCTCAAAAGAATCTAGGAGTTTCAAAACCAATTAAAACCTAATAATACATTTCGTTTCTCTTGGTGGAAATTGGTGAATCATCATTCACCTACCTTCAAATACTTTATAGCTTGGATTA